>NC_089200.1:16798173-17143173 GCF_963930695.1 Labrus bergylta
TCAATTAAAAAAGTGAAACATGTCTGTGTCCTAATTGCAGACTTGTCAGACGGCCAGAGGCCCTGAGGTTAATGTTAAGAATGCCTGTTAATGAAGTCATGGCAGGTCAGTCAGCAGGATTAATTGAATCTGAGCCAGGCTGCACAAAGGTCCGGGACAGGAGACCTATTTACCTACTGCACTGAGAGAAGGTGATGTTTATGGGGCACTTTGAAACAATTTAATGAGAATCTCCATTGATGTAACTACTTTATAATACAGTCGAAGCATGAAAATCTAAAAAGCCCTACCGCTCATCCTCTAATTTTGACATTAATTATCAATTATTTGCTTCAACTGCTGTTTCAGATCATAAAAAAGTTATAAACTGATTACTTGCTATTATCACCTAAATACGCTAAACTGCTTAATAAGCCTCATTTCTAAATTGCATGATTTCCTCAATAACACTACATTTACTGCACACTAACTCAATCACTGGTGTAGGGCTTTAAAAGAAATCTAAAACAATACAAACTGCTGAAAAACACAATACAAGTGTAAGGCATTTTTGAAATTTTAGTTCAGTTTTGAGTTTAAGAATGTCGGTTTTATATATATACATATTTTTTTATGTTTTAGGATTTTTTCAAAAATAAATGTAGTAATTCAGCCATATCCTGGATTTCAACGAGGCAAAGGTTCCAGCTTACCTTCTCAATTGCCTTCTGTACTGTCTGTGTCGCAGAAATGTTCAATAGCAGGTGATTCTTCAGCCCGGCTCTTCAATGGACTGAGTATGATGAATATGTGTGTGTATCTGTGTGTGTGGGTGTGTCACACTGATTAACTGAAGAAGCTCACTGTCAGAGTGAATTACCACCACCTCTCTTCAGCAATCTGACCAATCACGTGTGTGCAAGCTGGCCTGTGTTTATCCACACCACCCATACATGACACAAAAGCATGCAATAAAAAGGTTCAATATTTTCATAAACAAAGGTTATTTCGCAGTTTAAATTTGTACAGTGTACTAGGAATACGTAAAATTGAGAATCGTTTGGTAAGTACCAGATTTTTTAACTTTGAACCAAAAATCCTGTCAAGGTTAATCAGGCAAATTCTACATATTACTTGTATTGTCTTTGTATGGTTGTTAGAAATCAAACATATTGTACAGCTCTGGAAAAAAATGAGGTTTGAAACTTATGCAAAAATATGTTTTCTCTGGTTCTTCTACCAAATAACATATTCTCATGTAGGCTTTTAATTTGCAGAAAATAATAACTAGTTAGAAAAAGAGGTGGAGTTTATTTCAGAGTGGAAATGATGCATCATAAATATTTTTAAACAACAGAAGAGTAATGTTTTGACTGAAGAAGAGATGTTTGCTACATTTTTGAATGGCTGCATCCATGCGTCGTGGCATGCTCTGGTCCAGTCTTTCTCTTTGCTGTTGGCTTGGTGTTCTGCCACTCTAAATCCAGCCTGCTGTTGGACTCAGAATTACAATATACTTCTATGAAGTATAGTGGACATTTGATGTAATTGACCCCTGTATTTTGAACAGGCCGCACAGTTAAAGCTCAGAATAGAATAGAAGGGTTTAACGTCCCTTGACTCCTTATGAGCTGTGATGGCCTGGCTAATCCTACACCGACCCACTTCTTAAAGGTTAAAGACTCCACACAGACATTATTAAAGGCTATAGACGGGCATAAACAACACAGTCAACACTGTGTTTTTCATGCTAATTCCACAGCTAAAAAACATCGAACAAACAACTTTTTAGACAGACGTTTTATTTTAGTAACATTGATAAACTTTGTTTTAATGAACCTATACAAAGAAACACATAAATGAGAAAGACAAAAAGAGCCTTAAAGTGAAGAGATTACTGTAAATGTTTCTAAACTATAGAAGCTAAACAAATAATAATAAGAATGATCTAACCAGAGACTATCTGTACAGCAAATCCAGTCGGGTTAGTTAAAATATACATACACCAATCCAAACATACACAAATTATGTACATGTGCTTAAAATGTGATTCAATTGTTTTGTTTTCCTTGTTAAACACAAAAAGAGAATTACAAAAATCTGTTTATATTATCCCAAAGCATTTGTTTTGTTCTTGTATTTAGTGCCTGAGCTCTGAGTTGGTGTTCGATGTTTCATCTGTTGGGTTGCCGTGGATATTGTACAGGGCTGTGAAGATAGGTAGAGATCACACTTGCTGTTCCCCTAAATGGTCAGGTGTCTATCAGCGGATGTTAGGAGTACACTGATGAACAGGTAGAACGAGGGAGTTGTGAGGAAGCGGAATAGGAGGAGGGGGTGTGAGTCTTTGACAGGCCAGCTGTCCACAGGTCCACCCTTGATTGGTTAAAAACAGAAGAGGCCCCTCCCATGTGTCACAGGAAGACCCGCCTCAGGTCTCCAGGTGAGGTGATGGTGTTGCACTGAGGGCACAACTTCTTTGCTCCCTAGAGAAAAAAAAAGCAAATATGACGATTATTCTGTTATATTACTTTATTGTTAGGCTATATTTTTCAAAAAAAAAAAAAAAAAAATCTTAAAAGTGATGTTTCACCAGTGTTCGAAGCCAACACTCCTCACAGTGAACATGCCAGCACTGGATGGAGGTAAGCGGGGTCGTATATGTGTCCTGCGGAGAGAAATGCAGGTCAAGATGATTGTCGCCTGTAGTACCAGAAGATGCCACTAGATGTCCATGTGAAACTACAATAACGCATTAACAGGTGCTCCATATTTTACAAACTTCTACTGCAGCCTCTTCGACAACAGGAAAGAACCAGCAGTGAGTTACATGACACATTACACAACAGTTAAAAACTTAAATAAATGATCAAGTACATATTGTTTTGCTATTTGCTCTAAAATTCAAAACCTAAATGTAGCAAGAGAGGTCCATCACTTTGAAGCCACGTTGATTTGTTTCTTGAATACAAAAGCGATAGATGCAACATTTATGTATGCATGTGTACATTATAGAAGTGTTATTGGGCTTTTAATTGAATAATGTCCACTAACATTTAATGTGCACAGCTTTATATCAGTCATACAAGTCTTTTTTTTTCTTTGAAGATTCAGTATTTCTTTTCTATTAATCAGTAAATCATTTGCTTTATAAAATGTCAATAAAGTCATAATAATGTGCACTGCATGTTCTCAGAATCTGTAATGAGCAAATGCAAGGAGTCGGGGTGCCAGATAGCTTGGCAGTTATGCCGCGAGCTAATAGTCCACATCGCTAAGGCTGCGGGTTCAAATCAAACCTCGGCCCTTTGCTGTATGTCATCCCACACCTTCTCCTAACAACACTTCATTTTTTTTTTTTTTTAAGTATTCTTTACCCAATTAGGCTAATGTCTGGAATGTTTTGTTGATCATTGTTATATTTTGATTCAGTAGATTAACTCTGACAAAATGACAGAACATTTCAAAAGCAATGAGTCTGTTAAAATCAAAAGGGTGTGAGACCTAGATTTAAAGATCAAGATTGTTTACATCAATCTTAAACTATTTATTGGCTCAACCATGGAAGATCAAATCACGATCACCATAACATTAATATTTCATTGAATCAGCACTAATAGGTCCCTATACAGGACCATCCGTTTTAATTTGCCTTCATACTCACCATGCAGATCAGACATTTAAATCTGTCTCCTTTAGACAACTGTTTCTCCAAATCCCGTATCCGAGCTTTAAGTGCATCCAGACTTGTCAGTGAGGAATCCTCCGAGAGCCTGCGCACGCACAAACACACATGGACGGGCATTAACGGGGGGGGGAGAGGGGAGGGCGCGTAAGTCAGGCGGACACTAGAGAGAGTCATTTATAAATCGAAGGCAGATTAAATTATTCGCTGGCCAACATGGACACTGAGCATGAAATTTATCAGCAATCACATTGGCTGCATTCGCTGTCTCATTTATCACAGACAGGGTGGGTAAAGTGTCAGGGTCCTCACAGAGATAGACATCAACACAAACACACACACAATTACAGGATAGACTGTACGTACAAAAACACTCTATAGCCAGACAGACAGGCAACAAGGCATTAAGTGTGATAAAATGTATGTACATGCATGTGCTGCCTTCTGTGTCCTTGATTGATGATGACATCACGTTGACAAAGTATAGGCCACCAAAATACACGAAACTCAGTGTTAAGCTTTCCCTTCTCTGATTGGCTATTCTCGCTTGTATTATCAAGAAACAAATTACTTTTACCAGCAGCACACATGATTTTTGATTTTTTTTAAAAACATCATCTTGAACAAAATGCTACGACATTCCATCTCTGAGGGACTTGAAATCTGTAAAACTTACATCTCTATGTCAGAGTTTTTACAGGTTTTGGGAAGACCTGCTATGCTGCCGTCCACTTTCTCTCCACTGCTAGTAGACGGGCTCCCTGTGTGGAGGAATGAACAAATCAAACATCTTATTCTATTATCCCGTCTTCTTTATTTCATCTAGTCATTTACTCAGAGCTGACTAAACTCACCATCATTTGACCATTTGGAGAATTCGGGGTTCACTCTGGAGTTTGGCAACATGCTGCTGCTGCTGCTGCTATAAATAAAATGAAAATGAAGACATTTAATAGCAAAAAAAAAAAAACACAATAGACTGAAACAAGCAGCCTTTCGTTTAATCATTTTCACTATCAGGTCAGATACATACTTCACTGTTGTCTCTTTGGAGCTTTCTCCTGAGCAGGGGATTACATCTGTCTCTGTGTATCTACAGTAAAAGGTCAGGAAATATAGAACAATACAAGCCTGAAAACTACTATTAAACTTATTTAACCTGTAAACAACTGGAAAATGTACCTACTGTTTATCTAAATGTTTTTAGAAATTGATAGATAGACCTATTGTTGGTTACATTTTAACAAGTTTTCTGCTCTAAGTAATGGCCAACTTTTTTTTATCTTAAAATGTGGAAATTTATAATTTCTTGTCTGTTTAAAACTTTTTTTAGTGCAGTGATAAGGATACTGCGCTCTGCCGTACTCCAGAGTGTCGTCTCCATCCACGTCGAGGTCTGCATCGCTGTCTCTGCACTCTTTAGAGGTTGTGCTCACCAGTACTGCAGCTGAGGAAACATTTTCATACAAACGTCAACACAAAGTTTGTCCCATTAAAAAAAAAAACTTCAGAATGAAGTTGTTTGACGAAGACAAGTACAGAAGTTCTTTAAGTTCTGTTCTTATTTCAGGTCAAATTAAAACAAACTTTTCAATCCCAAAATGTTAGGTTGCTTGTCCTTCTATCCCTGTGCTTGTGTCTGTCAGTCGTTGTATAACAAGTTAGCAGGTCAGAGCTTCCTGCTCGGGTAAAGGAAGCCGTTACTTTTAAGTTAACCTTCAAGGCATTGTTCTCTGCTGTAATCTGGACTGAAAAGTTCAGTGATTTTTAGCTGCCACTCAGTCACATCATTCACCCTCCACTCAACAAGATCAGCTATACGGCGACCTCCACAGCACACGCACACATGCACATACTTATGACACACACACACCTATGACACACACATTATGCTTACCTTTAAACCCTCCAACTATAGATGTCATCTGTATCCTTCTCTTCTCGTTCCAGTTGTCCTCTAACGGCACCAAGTCCTCCTAAAACACACACACACGCACACAAACACATAATGTAACATCTGTCCCTGTGAATCTGTCCATGTACATCTTACAGCCTCAAGCTACATATCTGCTCCTGTGTTTTCATAGCTGTGTGTTCACATGGATACACAGCCAGCTGACTGTGATCCTGATGCTGATGTGAACAGAAACAGTCAACAGTGTCAGGGCGGGGTGGACCATTGTCCTCTTAACCTGGGATCTGCTCAGCTGTATATTTATGTCCTATTACAATAAAATGTCAAGGAAACAATACTGTTGTCCTCTTCGATAAAAAAAAAAAAAAAAACGCACCTGTCCCTCTTCTGGTTTCCTTCTCTTCAGCTTTCCGATCCTGACTGAGAACAGACAGAAGATGGAGATAGATGAGATAAATACAGACAATCTGAAAGTTACATTTATTTTAAATTATCTCTTTATGATTTCGTTTCACAGAAAAAAATAAATAATGTATTATTATTATATTATTACCACTTAAACTTTATAAACATACTTAATTTATTCCTGACAAAGATTAAACAAGGGGCTTTTACCAAAAGACTGACATGCTCTGTGACTTACAGTAAGCAACATTTTTATATAAAAACAATAATTCTGCTTATAAAAATACAGGTACACAAAAAGAAAAAAAAAATATTCTTTAACTGTTTCACTGTTGTGTCATTATTTTTATTTTTTTACATTTTGTTTGAATTACATTGCAGTCATTTTCAGTTAACAAAATGGATTGAAGGTGTCCATTAGTAACCCTGTGACAGTAAAACAATTTATTAGATGTGAAGTCTTAGCTACAGTGGTAACACCAACGTGAATTATGCAGTTATTTTAATTTTCAGCAACCTTCATTTATGCCTTCAGTTATTAAAAAATCTCCTAAAAAAGTAACTATTTATGTGATAAATTTGAACATGATGAAGAGTGATTGTACAAAGATTTATTTGAATTGTTTAGCCAATTTAAGTGACAAATATCCATATATTTAACATTATTGTTAATGTCATACAAAAACTTCTTCTTGAAGTGGAATTTGTATCATTTCGAAACATCAGGAAATCAGGTTCAAAGGCAAGGCACGTTTATTCATATAACACGTTTCACTGACAAGGAAATTCAAATTGCCTCACATAAAACATAATAAGCATCACATTCTAAGACCAAGCATGGACACTTCATAATTATTACGTTTTGCATGCATAACATTGTAACAATATCCACTTTTATACCACAAGTATTGTAAAAAAAAATAAAAAAAATCCAGTTTAAAACAGAATTAATGAGCACACAAACATGTTTCTGTTATGATATATGATTGAGCTTCTTTCAGAGTCGGCGACATCCACATACAGACCCTGCAGTGAAACTACATATACCGGTAATATCCAGAAAGCACACATCTGTTGGTTTGTCTGTTGTACAACAACTGCGCTAGAGACACAATTCCTCCCCCATCCTTCTGATGTCATCCTAGCCCCCCCCTCCCTCGATATAAAAGTTAACACGGCAGAACACCAACTGCACCTCCTCTCTCCCTGTGACCTGACCGACTGCGGATTGCACAGGGGGACATTAAGTTTTAGTGTCTTCTAATTCCCACTCAGGTTGACAGTGAGCCTTGATGAAGGGGGGAACACACACACACACACACAGAGCTGGTGGCCATGACCTGAGTACCGCCATCCCACTACACATAATGAGGGTTAAAGAGACGGTCATAGACGGGGAAGAGCTCATCAAACAGAGAGAGAGAGAGAGAGCGAGATAGAGAGAAGTTGATTAATCAACAAAGATCCCCCCCTCCCCCCCTTCTCTCTTCTTCTTCTTTCTCCCTCCCTGACATGTATTTAGAAGCTCATTATGCTGTCCTGTTATAAGGCCCAATAAAGGCTAACAGAGCTCGACAGCAGTGGCATCTTGAAGAGTCAGCGAAGAGCTCAACAATCTCAGCGGTAATAATAACAGGAGTAAGACGTCAGCCGCAGCTGTAAGGACTGTCTGCATGTCTGTATCAGTGCACAACCGCTAATATGATTCACTTCTAAGACGGCCAGTTGAGTCAAAATCAATTGGGAGGACAGCAGAAATGGTTTCTTTTATTTTTTTAAAGTTAATTTATAAGCTTATTAACTATTGTTTAATTGCTGTCTTATAACAGAAAAACGTAATTCCACTTGCTTTTCAGAAACCTTGACACAGATGTCTGTTGTTTTCCTAATTCCTTATTTAAATGTGAATAATGACCTGTGTGCCTGAAATAGAGAAAAGGGTTTAGTGATATTTTCTAAATCATTAACTTTGCAGCATAGATCAGTTTAAAGTTTAAATTCATGAGAATTTTTTTAAAAATCAGAATCAGTTGTGAAATATCCCTAGTTCTCATTCCCATTGTACTTGTATTTTTTAACTCATCACTTAGTGATGGCAGCTACACTTAACAAATAGTACAGCAACTTTAAGTTTATATAACTATCATGTTAGGGGAAGCATGAAACACAAGAACGCTGGCTGAAAGCTAAAACATGTTCATATTCATTAAAGCTGACATAGAGAGCAACATGGTTTTTATTGGACAGTGGAAGTTTATCGTATTGTTTCCAATTTGTAAAACATTTCACAGGCTATAATTTCTGAGGCCTTTATTGGAAAATCAAGGCTATTTTTTCAAATAGCTGCATAATTATGGTTCAACTTGGTAACAGACAAAGTGCTTCTAGGTGTGTCTTACCGGCTTGTGTGCAGTCTAGGTGGGCTCCTGCGCTGTGGGGGCGTAATGGGGCGGATTTGACGTAGCACCTGCACCAGCAGAGGTCATCAACTGTTAACATATCAAGAGGTCAAAGTTGTAAGGTTAATAGCTCCTCTGCTCGTGTGGGCGCTAGGCCGGTAGAGATGTTGAGGGGGGGAAAAAAAGGGGGATATCTGAATGAAAGGTGAGGGGGGGTGAGGATTGGACGACACGGGAAGGGAAACTCTGACTCCTTACTTTTTTTTTAAAGCTAAGAAGCTGCAGACCTGACAGAGTCTACAGTCCTGAGTTTTTTTTCTAAATAAAAACACAAAGTCAGCAGCGGTGAAACACAACCGTTAGTCCTCTCTGCATGCATCAACATACCATTGAGCCTGGTGTGTCTGTTGGCCCGCACACGGAGAAATGTCTGCAACAAACATACACAGCAACATCAGAGAGTATTATTATTTCTATCTGTAAAATATATTTTTAAAAAAAGTCTTGTACTTATGTAGGGTGTGAAATAAAATATTTGTTTGAGCTGTTTAATTAATTATTAATTTAACTTTGAATTTTTAAATGTGGTGTTGAGTGTTGAGCTCAGCTTTGGTCAGCCTTCGTCTTTAAACTAGTGAATCACTGAATCAGAATCAGAATCAGAATCAGTGTTATTGGCAAGGTATGCTCACACATACAAGGAATTTTACTTAAGGACCTCACTTACTGACTTAAACTAATTACTAGTTATCCAGTGCTCCTGAGTAAACACTAATCTATAGTATTTTGTACACTCATTTAGAAGTGACACGTTCAAGACGCTGAAAGAAGTGCCTCAAAATAACAGATTCTTTTGGTTATTTCCTGTTCTATGTAAAATATACAGTCTATGTAAATAACTCTGGTTCAAAATGAAATACAACGGTGTATTTATTATATATTTATTATATATTTGTTAGTGTAAACACTCAACAAGTGTTAACTATTTAAACAAAATGATACATATTTTAAGTACAATCCTGTAACTTCATTAATCTTGTTTTCTTAAAATCGTTCAAGGTGTTTTTCTTCCATCTTTCTCACCTGGTATCTGTCAGAGTTGGTGTCCTCAGATGGTCGCGGGGGCGAGGTAGGAGAAGCTCCTTCACGTTTGATATGAAAGGACAGCGAGATAGACTGGAGAGAAAATGAGAGAAAGAACATAAATAAAGAGAGTCAACTGTAGGATGGAAACTGCAGTGTTGTCTGTAAAGTCACAAAGATTTCAGGTGTTTACCTTTGGCGTCCTCATGAGGTGGTCGTGCTGCGCTGGAGTGACACTGTGGGGGAAAGGCAAAAAAAATAAATACACGAAGACGGATCATAAGTTTAACAAGCTTGAAAAACACATAAATCACATGCGCTGTTTCTTTAAAACAGACAAACACAATATTGTCTTTTAGACGTCATCATATAAATAACGTCTGCTTGTATCTTGTCTAAATTTGTATCTGAGTCTGTGTATAACCTCATTTACACTTTATGTCCATCACAGAGATACTGCAATACACACAAACTTCATACACACGGACGCACACACACACACACACAAACACATAATGTCCCAGTGGGCCAAGTTCAATTTGAAAGCATTACTGTCCATGGAGCGGTCGTTAAGCAGATTTGGAGTGTAATGTCTTTATTGGAGGAATCATTCTTCTGGTCTTTGCAGCAGGTAATGTGTGTGTGTGTGTGTGTGTGTGTGTGTGTGTGTGTGTGTGTGTGTGTGTGTGTGTGTGTGTGTGTGTGTGTGTGTGTGTGTGTGTGTGTGTGTGTGTGTGCACCTCTGGCCCTCGTTTGTATGTTTTACACTGTCACTGTGTGTCTGAAGGGCTCAAAGCAACCATTAGCAGGACATTATCCTCCCGCTGTATGATTTGTCGCCTGGAGGCCGCAGGCTGTAATATGAAATATGTAGGAAACAATGAGGCAGCTTGTAAACATTGCGCGCAGGTGACAGAGAAGATGGATACCATCTGAGGAAAGTGTGTGTGTGTGTGTGTGGGGTTATAATCTGTCAACATTAATTATCACTTGAATGTTGAACAGAATGGAATGTGTGTGTTGCAAAACAGGAAGAAAATGACAAATGGATAAACAGAGATGAATAATGGATTGGAAAAATAGAATATAGTTTGAAGGAGGATTTAAAGAACCAATCTTAGATAAAACCTGCCTCAAAAATAGTGGAAGAAGATACAAAAATATTTACAAAAGAATAAATTGAATTGAAGGGAAATCAGACAGACAGACCTTATGATTAGATCAAATACCTGATCTGTAGTTGGGTGAGTTTGTTCAGCTCCTGCTCCATGTGTTCCTGCAGATCTCCCGGTCTCAGAACAGCCTGGCAGACTGGACACATAGGGGCCTGAGCGTCATAAAGACCCTTCACTTTACCTGGATGACAGGAGAAAAAAACAATTTAAAATAGGTGCGGCAGATAAAATGGTCATGTCTGTATTTCGAGGCTTTGAGATGTTGTTTAACAGCATGAACACATAATGCTGGATGCTTTCTTTTCATTTGGTACTCAGAGATATTCAGATTTGAAAATGTTCTGAAGTATTTAGTCTTCAAACCGTTTCTCCCTTTCTTATATTTTTAGTTTCATTTCTTTGGTCAGTTTTTTAAAAAGTGTCCACTGGAGCCTAAGCCGCTTAACATCACATTCAACACTTTTACAGGAGGACTTTTATGAAGAACAGAAATAATTATACCGTCAAAAATTACCATTATTATTCAATTTAAGGGCAGTTTACCTTAGACAGCCGAGAGTGAATAGGTGACACTGACAGGAAATAAGGTGAGAGGGAGGAAGCTGAACTTGAGCTGGAGTCACATTCTCCTCCATGACACCTCTGCTCATTAATTTCTAACTCCTGAGAACTACTGTGTGTATGTACTGTATGTGTGTGTGTTTGCTAGCCCTCTCCATACTATTGACAGACAGCGACGAGTAAAATCAGGTTACAAACACACATAAACGCACAGACACACTGCCATGCCCCCCTGCTGTCAGAGTGTTGACATCATAGCCTGTCAATAGGAACATTACCCAGGAGGGCCACTCGGCTCATTGGGCCCCATTGATGGATTATTGCCATAAGCAGCCAGCTGGGAGCCGGTGGAGCTCCACTATATCAAGATTTTACCTAGTAGATGAGGTGATTTACTCCTGAAAGCCATCAATCACATGCAGGGAGCTCGTAGGCAAGATGTACCTAATATCCCACAGTCAAGTGAAAACAAATGACAGGGCTGGAAAAAAACAATTTAACACTTTTCAGTGTTGAAAATTACAGGCAGATGAGTGTTTTGACAGTTTCCAAGTCCTCTCCAGGGAGCATAGTGAAGCTAACTTCCACCCTATTATCCACACACTGGACTAACACTTTTCCAGAGCTCCTCTCCAAATGACCAAAGACCTTACAGGCTTCAAAACTCTTGTCTGTGTTCAGGTGCTGTCCACTGACATCAGTGTAGCTATGAGCCCTCCTAATGAGGAACCAAATAGTGCCAAATGGCCTCTAAATAAAACATTGGGTGGAAAATAGAAAGGAGTCGGGTGTCCTTGGGAAAAAGTGACAGCTCTCCTGTTTACATCCCCCCGTCTCTCGCCTTTTTTGCATCCCCTTGCGGAAGCCTAAATGACTTTTCCCGACACGCATCGAGCGTTCCCGGGCTTTCTGCGCTCTGCCGCCTGGAACATGCAGGCATCAGTAAACAATGAAATCTCTGGGCTGAAATTGAATTTATAACCACATTACCTGCACAGATTACGTCTCTGAATGGCGCCCGATAAGAGCAATGGGATTTGATTTTCAGGTGTTTTATTGGTCCACTTTTTGGATAAGCCCCCCTCCCCTTCCACACACATCACCTCTGCTCCAAACAAACATCAGATTGAATGCTGCATGTTTGGATTTTAAGCATGTGCGTGTTTGTGTTCGTGCGTGCATGCTTTAGCTGAGGCTTGACTCTCTCGTAAGTGACAGTTGTTGGTTCATGACCACCTTTTTACACGTCTCCAGCCCCCATCGCCCGCCCTGCGCCCCTGCCCACATAAACCCTGTCAGTGTGAGTCAGCCTCAGCCCCTCTTCAGCCTGGGGGGTCTCAGACACACAACAGGGGGCTGTAAAAGCTGCCTGTGGGGCTTGTTAACTATTCCCTCACTACGGCAACTGGCAGGGATGGATCCTCCCTCTATATGTGCTAAGTACAACTGGCCCGTCTCCAGATGGATTCACCGGCTCTGTGTCTCTGATTGTTTCCTTTTTCAGTCTTTGTGTCTCGCCAGTTCAGGACCTCCTCTCCTGGATGTCTAGCCTTTGTCCAGCTGCTTTTTACTTTCTTCCCTTACTCATCCCACTGAGGAAATGCTTCTGCAAAATGTTTGTCTTGCTCTGATTAAACGAAATGTGTGATGAGAGTGGCAAAATTGTATTACTCTTATCAACTATACATAAAAGAATAGCACAATATTCTGGGCCTGTGGAAAGGGTGGGCCTCTCTTCAAAGCCACCTCTAATTCTTGTACAAAATGTGTCCCCTTTTGTGACACTTATGACACCCTTCACATTTAATTTTCATTATCAGTTTACAATCTAGCATTGATGAGTGATTGGAGAACAAAAAATAGACTCAAATGTCCCTGTAAAATTAATCCGTTTATTATTATTATGTTTTTCAGGGAGGAATCCAAAGACAAGCATTAAAGACCATCCCCAAATTATCTCTCAGATAGATTTAAAGAGAAGGAACCCCTTAGGCAAAACAACCTCTGCTATATCTCCCCCCATCCCCAATATCAAGAGCATCATCAGACAGTAAAGTTCATGTTTTGAAACAAAACACAATATCTCTTTCCTCCTAACTCCTTGTATGATTGATGGTTAAATCCAGCTTCTATTGTTCTGCATCAGAGACCTAAATCTGACTGGTCCATGTTCAGCGCTCAACACTTAAACAGAGAGATCAGGATCCCACTGACAAATCCTCAAAGCATGAAGACCCCCCTGAGGGCCTGGGTAATGGTCGATGCCAGCGCCCATATGACGGCTGCCAGTTCTGCTGATGCAGACAGAGCGGAGATGCCTAACGTGACCTTTAGTGAATGCCACATCACATCAGACCAGGATGTCACCCGCTGACATTATGCTGGGGCATGAAAAGGCTGTTCTACAGGGAGAGCATGGTGACGAACGTCCCCCCGGTGACAAACCTGTGGACATGGTCTAATTCTGATTGACGTGAGGGGGATTAGACGGGTTTGAATGGCAGGGGAATGTACAAGGGAGCAGGGAGCTTTTTCTGCGTCAGCTGGGTCTGTTTTTCTCAGCGTTCACAGTGCTGAGACGACTCACTCCAACTGGCATCATTATCCCAATCATCAAACAATTCTCTAAGCACATCAGAAATCCCTCCATAAAGTGGTAACAAGCACAGACTCTATATAACCAGTAGGCATGTAGAGATTGGCGAGGAGAGTGAAGTTAACGCTTGGCGGCTAACACTGCAGCGGTGGGTTTGTGTAGGCAGGTCCTTGGCACATTTTCAGAGGAGATTGAGGGCTATAAAAGCCATTGGCTCCTGCCACACCTGTACTCCACCCTATCCCGCGGCCTGCTTCCTATTTAAAAGCATCACATGCAGGATATTAGTCAGGCTTTTTTGCCGTCTGTGAGGTAGAAGTAACCTCTGAAGCAGAGGGGGGAGAAGGGAAAGTATGCAGGCCGCCGTTTGTTTTTTATTGGGGAAATAATGGCCTATTGAGAGGTTGGGTATTTAATGAGCAACATAATAGGCCCTGTAGTAACACATCTGCTATGAGCAGAGTCATTTCCTCAGCTTTAAAGGCTGCTGTTCCAAGCCTTTGAAAGAGCAAGTCCACTTGCCTTTGACTTTTTACATATCTGCTTTTTATTAATTGCAGTTTTGCTACACACCGGCAATACATAAAAGACAAATGTGCTGCTTAGGGCTCCATGTTCAATCCTAACCACATTCAGGGACCGACAAAGGTTTACTTCCTCTCCTGGCTTGACCTCAAATCTCTCACTGTCCAATCCAATTCCAGCATCCCTCAAAACTCTCCCTCCTCCTCTGCAATCAATTGTGTTTAATGTATTAAAGACACTCACCACAACCACCGCAACCTTTGGCCCATGCAGGAATCAATGCCTCGTTAGACCACTAATGATCATTCATTGACTAATAAGATCTGTATCAACCTCTTGTAGAGCATTGATTGGCCTTTGGCCTCTGTAGTGCTCTGTGCATTACGCAGACAACAGGAGACAGCAGCTGTAAGTCAGATGATGAAAAAGCACCTGGTGGGAACAGACAGGAATCCTAAACCTCAAATAGACTCATTCAGAAGCTCCTCAGGCCAAAACCCTTTTCTTCTGGCCTGCAGATCAATGGACATAACCTCTGTGACCACAGGTCAATCAGCACACAACCCCCTCCATTTCTCTCCCTCTCTCTTTCTTTCTTCCACTTTCTCATCTTCTCCATTAGCCACCACGATTGCTCCATCAGGTGTGGGCATGGCACGGCATGTATGTGTCCAATCATGTCGTTGATGGAGAGAGGACTGTGTAGCTGTGTGACTGTGTCCCTGCGACCATATTTCCCTTCTCAGGACCGGAGGGCAAAGATCGAACCCTGCCTCTGCTCTGCTCCAACCAATCAATCAAGCCCTCATTGAGATGCATGGCTCGATGATCTTTGATAGTGACTTACAGATAAGAGAGAGGCAGTGGAAGTTTAGACTGTCCTTGGGTATTTGCAGCAATACAAGGCTACTTACAGGCCATTTCGTGGAAATGTATCTACAGACCTCTTTGAAGAGTTGTTGCAGTTTGAAATCTGTATTTCAGTGTGAATAGTCCCAGAGAAGATCCAATCATAGCCTACTTGCTAAATCAGTGTCCTTGGTGTTTCATTATAAATTCTTGAGAAATTTCATTCTGGGGGGGGGGGGGGGGGGGGGATATTTGGTCATAATTTGCAGATCTATAGAGAGTCACACTACCAATATCGATATGTTACTGGTTTAACTTAAAGGAATCTCTCAGGCCAGCAACTCTTACATTTTCGTGATGATCAGACTGATCAGTATTTTGTTTTACTGCTGGGGTATGAAAAAGGGGTTTTAGCAATGGTACACACTTTTGGTTCCTGCTGTTGATTAGTGTATTCAAGTATTTTTGTGTATATATTTGTGGGTTTTTTTTTTTTACCTGGGTCCATGTTTCTTTTTCTCTCTTTGTTTTATGTTTCAACCTAGCTGCAAGACAATTTTCTCCTAAGGGACATAAAGTCTAAGATGCCTCATAATGGGTGAGCATCCCAGAAATTTAATTTGGGGCAAGACCAAGATAAGCTTTAAAACTGAAATCTTAAAATCAGTTCTTAAAGTGACAGAGAGTCAGTGGATGGGTTTTTCGAAGGTGAGGTTGGAATCAAAAAATACCTCTAAAGTTCTTGTAGTGGGTATGATGTTAGCAGAGAGTGGACCAAGGGAACTTTCAATCTGGCTAATGTTTTGGTTTGGATAATTGGAGAGTATGATTTCTGCTTTTGACTCAATTAATTGTAGAAAACATTAGCCCATCCAACATTTAACATATTTGAGAGAGCTAAAAACAGCAGATGTCAGCGGAATGTTCATCTGTGTGTCGTCGGCATAGATATGTAAAGAAAGGTGATGGCATTGAATAATGTTGCCAAGTGGGAGCATGTAAATAGAAAATAAAAGTGGACCTTAAATCGAACCTTGAGGTACACCACAGGTAATAAGGGCGGTGGAGGATAAGTGGTTACCTATGTTGGCTGCAAAGGTTCTGTCTAAAAGATAGGAATAAACAAAATAATTACAGTGCCTTGACACAACCCACTCTCCTCTGTCATAAGCTAAAAAGCAGGTAATTTGTTCGCTTAAAAAAGTTTTAAAGATTAAAAAAAATGGATTTGAACCCAGCATCTATGATCCTCTAAAAGTAGAGATGTAATGGAGTTCATACTCTGGGCAGCAAATGCCAAACACACTAACATTTGTTTGTTGACTGCTGTCCGTCAAAGTCACTGTAGCTCCTTTGAATCGAGAAGCTGTTGACAGCAGACAGCATTAGAGATGTTCACCAGTGGCCTGTCACTCACTCTGATGACATCAACCTGCACTCACTAGACAGATAGGAATATACAGATATCCCACTCTGTCACTCTGCATCATGCAGTCAGGACCTAAAGCTTTGCAACACACAGTAAGCCAGAGCTGGAAAATTATTGGAATATTATCTAAAGTGCAATATGGCCAGGTGCAATAAATCAATCGTTTAAGCTGCAATTTTGAGCTAAAAGGTCAAATACGTCACTTGACATCATTATATTGATATTGAAGGGCTGCAAAAATGTCCTAGCTTACAAACTTTGTTCCCTAGATAAAAAAAATAGTTTAGAGTAGTGATGCGAAGATGATCTTTTTCAAAAATCATTAATCATGAGAAATATCTTACTATTGATGTTAAAATCAAAATATGATATTTTTTATTTACCCTTCAGGCAGTAAACTTCAATATGTGTGACTGTTTCACTTAAAAAGAGAAGCTTTTACTTGTTAGCCAAATTTTCTACTGTTATTGAAAGATTAACTACATAACATTTTCATTTTACTTTAGGGATTAGACCATGTTCTACACTTGCAGGAATCATACAATCTGTCTTTCAACACTTTTCAAACAAAAAGTAGAGATCAACCTGAAAAAGCAGAACCTTTTCAGCTCTTAAAAATTCAGTGTTTTAGAGAAAATCATTAGTGCAAAATCCTGCTTATTATTAACAAGAAGCAGCTGACTAATATTTGAAAAATTTCTTTTTTTGTCAATGATGAGTTCCTTTATCTGGCAGTAACTCATGAAAATGTATAAACCTGCTATGAGGTCTCCGTAGCCTAGGTACCAAAGTGATTCTGTATTATATTTCCATTTCTAAATGCATGCAAGGTGAAGCAAACATGTATGAAGCTATTAACTCAAACGTATATTATTCCTGTCATGATCTTTCTATACATCTATGTGAGTGTGTGTGTGTGATAGAGGCAGAGAGAGAGAGGGAAAGTAAGAAAGAGAGAAAGAAAAAAGAAAGAAAGAAAGAAAGAAAGAGAGACATCAAGGAGCTAATAGACAGAGCAACACCCTTCACTAAAGAATAATTAGATTGGCTCCTAAAATACAGATCCCTATTAGCCAACCCAATGATTAATACACATTAATATTCTCTCTCTCTCTGTTATCATTCCATGGTGTTATCACGTGTCTCTCATATTCTTTCCCTGCTCGCTCTTTCTCTCAATTAGTGCTTAATGAGGAGAAAATGAGACGATCGCTCTGTTGCTTTCATCAAGTACTTAACTTTTCTAAACAGCCTCAGACAAATAGTAAGTCACTGTGAATGGAGCTCACTGAAGAGTTTAATTAGAAAAGCACTCATCAGCTCTAGAAGAACAATTAAAAAGATAAAATAAAAGTGTGTTCTTACCATAAATTTAATAGATTAGGACTATTTACTTAAAGCACAAAAATTACTCTTCTTCAGTGTTGACCTTCATAGTTTTGCTGGTTTGTCTTTTTGTCACCATCACTTAGTGATTTTGTTTCCCAAAATGCCTTGGAAATAAAACTCATGTATTTGTCCCTAAAATCTTTGCGCAGAGTATGTGACTGTGATGCCAGTCTGACACTTTCAGCACTGTAGGCACACGCACTCTGAACTCTGTCCTCAGAACAAAACATCACAGCATACTTTTGAAAATAGCCTTACTCAAAAAGAAAAAAGTGATCACATCCAATAACGTCAATGTTTTAAGATTTACTGCTTTAATACTGTCAGGTGTTCAAGGCACATTCTGAAAATTAGATGAGGTTCCCAGATGTGGTTAGAGGTTTAAGAAACAGTTATAAAGCAGTAGCTGTAGTTACAGTATGTAAGTCCTACATCATGACGTTGCTTGTAAAATGAACAAGAAAACTGACAGACTTTACATAAATAGAAAGGAATACATCAGTTTGTGACAATAAAAGAATACTCCTCAGCTAAAATTTTGCCAAATGGCACATCCTTCTAAAATAAAGGTTTAAAGAAATGTAGGCAATACATTTCATACATAATCAAATTTGAATGTTACTCTCTTAACAGAGAGCAGGGTGAGTCCAGAGTAACTTTTTGATACTCACACACACACTCACAAAAACACACAAAGAAAACCAAAGAAAACACACCCATCTGCTCTCTTCTGACACACCTGTCCCACATACACTTAGTATCTACAGGCACAGATCCTTAAAGTAAATATTAAACTTCAAACAAAATCCAAATTGACACGTTTCTGACCCAAAAGGTCCCTCATTTACAGTACAATAAGGCCACTAGTAAGAACTTGTTGAATTTTTCTAGCACTTGTGAGCGGGCATTATTGCAGATATCCATCAGTCCCTCCCTCCTCTTCTCCAGATAACATCTGATACAGTCAGAAACAGCCTGCAGACTGCTGCTGGTACAAGAGGACCATGATGCACCTGGTGCTCTGTGATACACCTCTGTTTGGGTTAGTCACACTTCCTAAAGGATGTTATTGTGTCTGCCTGGATGAGCCGACAATTAAAGCAGATGAAGATTTTTTTCTTATCTTCAAATAGTGAAAGATCCAGGTGATTGAGCAGCTGATCTTCAGTAACACACACTAAGGGGCGGGGGTGGGGGGGATTAGGGACCCTTCAAATGTACTGAGCTTGAATGGTTATCTCATATTAAAAGGTTTAAAAAAGAGAGAGAAACTGTTCTTCAAACGAAGAAAAGAGTGAACTTCTGTGAGTGTTAATAATACGTCTTTTCAATAAAATAATAATATGATTAAATTTGAGAAGTATCACATTTCCAAGATTAAGGAAAGGTTATAATGGCTTTGCAAGCCTGATAACAATGGTTTATTAAGGATACTGTCATTTTCTGGCAACTTTTTACATATCAGAGTGTCCTGGAATACCTGAAATTGAGTATAAGGTGTAAAAAAACAAAAACGGGTTGTCATGCTATCAATAGAGCAGTGTGTATGTCTCAAAAAAATGTGACATATATGTAATCTTATCGGTGTGTCTTAGGAGTTCAATGAAATGGGTATTCTACATTTGATGAAAATAATTAAAATTCTGAATTAAAAATATGAAAATAGGGGCGCAAGTAACCTGTGGCTCTTTTCCTGTATGTATTTCCCCACTCTCTCTCTCTCTCTAGTTTCTGACTCCTCTATCCACTGTTCTATCTTAATAAATGTATAAAAGCCCCACCCCCCCCAAAAAAAAACTTTTAAAGAAAGTGAAAAAAAAAGTGTAAATTTGATCTATTCTGCAGTAACGCATTAAGCTGTGACCAAAAAAAAGTCAGCAGTAAAAAAGGATAAAAGATTGTAAAGAGGTTGAAGTTGGTTTCTTTTGTGGATAAATGTTAACAACATCCCACGCATGCTGTGTGTGGTTTCCCGGCAACAGATTGACAATAAAAACCCTCAAATCTTATAGAGAAAAAGATGAATAGAGTTTTAATATGACGCGCTTAAGTGGACTGAAGACCCTCCACATCAGACTAGAAATCACTATGCCTAAGTTTTATTGTGGGGGTGTGTGTAGTAGAATAGTGCAAAGAGCAAATGTAAAGTGAAATCAAGTGAAAATGTCAAACTGTTCATGTGTGAGAAAGAGGGTTACAAGGCAGAAGTGTGTAAAAAAACACATCTCTGAGTGTGAGCGTCTGTGTGTGCGCACCCTCCTATACACAAACACACTGTCATGTAGCCGTGGAGAGAGCAGCGCAGTGTGAGCCCCCGTCGATATACCCCTCCGAATTCTCCTGTCAGCAAACTGCTGGGAACAAAGATGCCTGTGGCAGAACCAGCGGCCATAGATCTTCTCCTCTGTGTTCTCGCTCAGCGGGGTCACACAGGAGCGGCTCACACTTCAATCCGCTCTTCTTGGACGATCAGGAGCTCTGAGCCGCTGCTAATGAGACTGGACCATCTCCAGTCTACAGGACCCTGAACCTGCCCACCCAGAGGGGAACGACACAGAATCACCCAGTCCACCCAGATACGAACAGCTACTTCAGATAAATGGTAGATATGGTCATAAACAATGTTTTTTAAAGCCCTTTTCAGTCAAAGGTTACTGTAAGTACAGAGGTTCAGTATACATTTCATATCAACATAATAGTTTTAAAAAGGGCTGGTAAGTACCAAAAAGTACCAGCAAATGAAGCAACGAAATATCAATGGCATAAAGTTTAAACACTGAAGGTATACAGTACAAATACATCCTTTAAACTTACTTTAATCATTTTCTTGCTATAAATAAAAGTCCTGCTTCTTGAATATGCCTCTAACTACTGAACACATTTTTATTCTAAGGGACATAAAGTTAAAATATGAAGTAAAAAAATACCATATACAAAAAGTATATTAATTAATACCATTTCATGCACATTTAGATACAAAACTCTGTGATAACATTTGACTGAGTAAAACCCCTAAATGTTCACAACATATAAACAAGTGCACTATTCTCCTTTAACTTTTGAATATATTCACTTACTTCTATTATCAAAAAATACATCTCTGTTTCTGTTTTTTACAATTAGGAAAAAAATCTCAAAGATCCCAAAAATCTGCAAAAAATAGGGTAGCTATTACATCTATTTCCATTTGATAAATGTACAATTCTATTCCAATTAGCAACATGGGTTAAACATAACTTGAAACTTTATTGGTAATCCCACTGGGCACAACTTCAACTTTAATGTTATGGTGGATATTTAACATTTTATTCAAATTTGTGGAGATGACTTTTCCTATGTTAAACTTGGCTACAGTAGCATAACCACTTGACTTTTGATAATGAAGTCATTTGCACTGAAACAATCCCCAGCATGCTTCTCATGATCATTCAGTGATTGATTTGTAATCGCACTAATAGGGTCACGACCGAGACAATAGGATGTGTAAAGCAAGAATCTTTTCTCTCACTCGGCCTCAAACACTCACTGCGGGCCTGCTGAGCGCTGCATGTGTGGTCTGTGGGGACAATTAGCACAATCTCCATACTAATGGCAGCCTGTAATGGACACTGCTGAGCTTGTGCATGTGTGAGTATGTGTGTGTATGTGTTTGCATATGTGTGAGAGGGAACGTTTGCATACGCGCATATCCTCCTCTGTGGAGTGCCTTCCTGTGTGTAGTTGAGCGTCTGCTTGCCCTCTGGTGTGTGTGCACATTGGAGTTCCTGTGTTTATGTATTCATGTGTGTGTGTGTGTTAGCCACACCAGTATGTGTGTGTAACCCCCCCCCCCCCCCCTTCCCCTCACCCCCTTTTCTGGCAGCTCTAACCCTGATCCACAGCCACTCATTAGCACCATAATAAAGAGTTGAGACGACACGTAAAAGGTTATATACTGCTGGACTGCTGTTTTCCTATCAATTATCAAGCCTGTGATTTATGGCTGAGACTCAATGCTATTCTCTGAGGAGAATTGGGGGAGTGTTTACACCCCTACACAGCGGGGGTGAGGGGTCAATCCTGGCAAACTTTGACCTTTGAGGCAGTGGAGCACCAGCACTGATGGGAGCTTGTGAACTGCTAAGCGGCACTTGAAGTGACTGAATCGATAAGTGTTTTCTTTAAAGGATGCGTTGGTAAGTAATCTATGCTGTTGGCTGCATCTTTAAGCTATAACATGCACATGCTCATTAAACCCCATCATATTCTTTACATTTTCTTGTGGGCTGTTCCCTACATAGATACCTTTTTACTGTAACATTTAAGTGTCCACATTCTGCTGTTCCACTACAACTTTTTTTTTATCACTTGCACATTTCTGCTCACTTCTCCAATAAAAGACGAGAATGCACATTTGATAATCTATAAAGGCTGCCAATCCTGCTCATAAAGCCAGAGAATGATGTCAGGATGTCATGTATCTGCTAATGCTATCCCGTTTGACATGCTTGACATAGGCCTACCATCTCTTGTCAAGCTCCTCCACAGCTGTTAGACTTGCAACAAAAAAAGGGGATTCGCTGTAATGAGGTTTGTGTGTGACACAAGGCAAACACACACATACTTTATATGTCATATGTGTGTGTGTGTGTGTGTGTGTGTGTGTGTGTGTGTGTGTGTGTGTGTGTGTGTGTAGCTTCCTGGCTGCCATCCAGGCGATGGTGTGGTCTTGCTTGTCAGTCTGCCTGCGCTGCTCCTCTGCAGCATGTGTTTAACCCGAGCGTTTGGCCTTCCAGCCCTCTCTATCTGCCTGACGGATTTGTTAGACTCAGGGGACATGATGGAGGATGTGAGTTTGTGATCCTTGTGTGTGTGTGTGTGTGTGTGTGTGTGTGTGTGCGTGTGTGTGTGTGTGTGTGTGTGTGTGTGTGTGTGTGTGTATGTGTGTGCGTGCTTGCGTGTGTGTGTGTGTGTGTGTGTAAATGTGGGTGTGTGTGCTACTTCTTAAGAACGAACGATTCGATCTACAGAAATTCCCCTTAGCCTATGGATAAACTCACACACACACACACACACACACACACACACACACACACACACACACACACACACACACACACACACACACACACACACACACACACACACACACACACACACACACACGCACACACACACACGCACACACACACAAACCAGGTCTTTGATGTTAGATCACAGGTGGCCACGATGCAAGTCGATCAGGTGCCGGCACAGAGAGAGAAGTAAAACGAGGGAAAATGGACCAAACAGGAAAGATGTCTTCTGTTAAAAC
Source organism: Labrus bergylta (assembly GCF_963930695.1). NCBI lineage: Eukaryota > Metazoa > Chordata > Actinopteri > Labriformes > Labridae > Labrus > Labrus bergylta. The sequence goes on from NC_089200.1 coordinate 16,821,457, forward strand.
AAGACTGCCGTTTTAACGACACCTGGGCCCTGCACTCATTATGACCCTCTCTCACTCTCACTCTCTCTCTCCACACAGATTGTTCATTCGGGCCGATCACAGCAAGGGAAAGAGACATGTGTAGAAACTACAAGATGTGTTATGTCTCATGTTTCAGCAGAACATTCTCCTGATGGTCTAACAGGTGCTGATGGTCACCACGTCAAGACACACACATAAACACATACACACAGATTGTTTCCCGGCTACTGTAAAGGCTTCTGGCAGACTTATAGAAATCCTGCCTGTCTCCGACAAGCGGTGTGGTCCCACAGCCTGACACTCTGAAACTTCTGAAGATACATCAGCCTGCATGGAAGCTGTAACCCACACACATTGCATTCACAAATACAATCCAGTAAGGAGGTAAAAAAGCTGAGAAGAGTTTCCCCTCCTGCCAGGATGAAAGCCTCTTTTACTTGGAAGAACATTAGGAGAACAAACTGCCGTCACAACAGGAGGGGGAAAAGTCGACCGCGGCGTGTTCTCACTTCAAACACAACCACCATTAATATTGTAATGCTTCCTCCCCGACTGTTTGAAATCAAGAGGGAGACTACCAGTGCGGTCAGTGTGAGGGAAGGCTGCAGATGTCACATATTTTGGGACAATTAAGGTATTAAAAACGCAGTAAAAACATGGGGTGCAGCTTGTGTCAAAATCAAGTGGAAATAAACCAAATGTATTGAGTTTTGTAGCTTCAATTTCACATTTGTTCCACTTATCTATGGGTTTTGCAAAGGATTTACCATTAGTTGCTGGTCCTTATCTTCAGTAAGTGTGGAAAAAAACAATTTTAACTTTTTTTTTTTTTAAATGATAATTTCATTATATTTCTCTGGAATTCCTTTAGAGTCACTTTGGAAGTTTGTACATTTCATCTTTCCCATATTTCTCTCCATATTTACGTCAACATTTTCAGTTGTGCTGTTCATGTTTACACCTTCATTTTGCTGCATTGTTCATGACCATTAAACACAAACACAAAATGACAGTGAAAAAGAGTGAGCATATGATCAGCGTCACACATGCATGGAGTGCACGTGCGAGTGTGCCTGATAAGTATAGCAAACACCCTGGGAATAATAGTGGACAGCGGATATTATATGTATGCATGAGCATTGAGTGGTTGCTATTGATTTCTTGTGGTCTGCCAGTGGGATGTAAACACTGTGTCTTTCAACAGGACACTCCACTCAATACAAGCAGCTGTCAACGACTGCTACATGGAAAACATGGTGCACGGACATCCTCTCTGTTATCAAATCAGGACACAGAGCTGGAGACATATGGACTAGTGTGTGTGTTTGTTTGTGAGATCTAGATGTGTCACTACAGCGTGCAAACTTTTACACAAAAATAAGTGTTTTAAAAATAGAAACAAAGATGTTCAGTGGGTGGATAGAAAATGGATAACATTTGGGTTATTTCAGAAAAATGTGCTTAACTAGCTTCAAATGTAAAATGATTCCCTTCATACTTGGCGGTAAAGGATGAAATAAAACTTCTTAACTAAATCCCAAAAGATTTTAACATTTTGGAGATTTGTACATATGGTTTTCAACTGTCATTGGTGTAATAAAACACACACACACGCACACTCAAAGCATGTAAGCTTTCCTCTGAACAAGATCAAACTTCACTACAGAGATAATCCATGTGCCAAATCCAAGATGAATCTGTGTAATATTGATCCTGTTTGGACGTCACACACGTCCGCTAACAGCCCACGAATAACCGAACATGGAGGACACAAACACTCTGACACAGCTGGTGGATGACAGTGTGTGTGTGTTACTCGTTTCGCCTCTATTAAAATCCTGCAGGATTTTATCCACTCAGGTGAAGATGCTGGTGAGTGTCTTAGTACCCTCTCATCCCGACAAGAAGAGTCTCTGATGGTGCGTGTCTGATTTCAAGGCCTGATGCTCTTGTTTTGTATTTATAAAGAGTTGTATTTACATTAATACATTGAGTCAGTTTCTGCTCTTTCTGAGAGGAGAGTGTATTTGAGTTTAATATTTACCTGACTCAAGCAGACAAACATGGACGCAATAGAGCATAAATGAATCATAGATCCATATTATGTTTAATGGCTGACATGCATGATATCTAGAAAAGCAATATTTCTAAATTCAAACGAACAAGTAAACAGGTTAAGTTTGAATTAAAAAGGGGAAATGGACAAATAAGAAAAGGCTCTCCTATTTTTTTCTTTTTATATTTGGTCTCTCTTTGCAATAACACAATGTGTATGCTAACCATACAAACTGAGAATCTGTACACTGTGTTTTTTTTTCCTCTACATTGGTATTGTCAGCAAGAGGGCTGTTTCCCAAAATGGTTGACATGCAAGTTACACAGAGAGAAATTGACCTCTGCAAATAAATTTAGCATGTTTCTCAAATGCCATTTCTTTGCCACAACCGATGTAAGAGACTTGGAAGCTTAACAACATTTGTGAAACAGGATGCTACTATCGTTGCAATACAAGCAGTCCACAGAGATCACTTTGTGAAACTGACTCTAGGTCAGCTGTTTTTAAAGGTGAACACAATGAATCTATGCCAGTCTGATAACTATATATATATATTTTTTTTTTAGCGTCTTATTTGTCCACTCTTTAGGTAAAGGACCATTCTCTCCTGACAGCCTCATCCAGGAGTATGGAGATTTACAAGTATCACAACACAAGGGCTCTTGAACATCTGGCTCTAGTTATTACAGCTTCCACTCAGCTTTGCCACCCCAGTAAGATACAAACGTACACACACATACACCCCATCAGCGTCTGGCCACGGTGTGTTTTGCCAGTCCACTCCTTGAGTTTCCTAACTTGTTTCTAGGCCGTTTTAGTTTCCACTTGGGCCTGCAGCGGGAAGCATCTCCCTGAGGAAAATAAGCAGGTCTCGCTCCAGTGAAGACATCTGCCCTTTGAGAGCGAGTGTGGCTGTTTGAACAGCTGTCAGTACACACCGTGCGTCTCGGACCGTCCCTGACACAACAGAGGCAAGACTGAGAGGGAAAAATCGAATGAAGAAAGACACTAAACCTACGGGAGGAGGAAACGTCCACAGCCGGTGATGCACAGCAGGTGTCCTACCAGCATGTTGTGTGGACAGAAAAGATGCTACCAGAGGACCTAAAGAACTTCTTCACCTGTGCTGAACTATGGAGCAAACAGTGCCTTGCATTAGTACACCCCCCCTACCCCCCAAATCTAAACTTTAGCAACATTTTCCACTGTTACAACCTTGAATTCTGACTGACTTATTTGAGCTAGTTTACTGTTTTCTAAAAACAATAGAACAGTCAAAAAATGCAGATGTCTTTTAGATGCCAACCTGGATGCAAATGGCTGCAACAGGATCACCGTGAGAGGTTTTAAAGCAGAGGACTCCAAGCTTTTAATGCTTTATTGGCAAGTATATCATGTGATTGTCCCACCTCCCACGTGTATGGATAATATTGTATTTTTCCATTTCAAGCAATACATCTAAACCACAACATACAGAAACGTTCAAGGCGGGTGAATACTTATGCACTTAGGCACTTTGTCTTGTTTGTCTGCTGAAAGTCATGTGAAATCCAAAATGCTCCGATTTTTTTCAGAAGGTAAATTATATTTGTCCTTGGTCTTTGATACCCTCTAATTGGGCAGTCAGTTGCTACCTCCGGTTCTGAGGTCAAGGAAAGACAAAAGGAAAGTATTACCAATACATAGGTAGACTGAAACTGTAGAAATCAAACCAAAACACGCACAGACAGTCTGCAAACCAAACAAAGAAGGTCATTTCAAATAAGAAGAAAGCTTAAAAAGTATAAAAGTGCGTTTTATGGATTGGTTTTATACTTTGCACTTGCTGTGAGTATTTGCATTGCCGTTTCTACAGCAGCCTGCGAACAGCTCACTCTAAGATTTCAAGCTTAACACTTAAGACGTTTGCTCCTGAAGTGACTGTCTGTTACCCAGTCAAGAGGAACAAGTGTATGTCAGACTTAGAAAAGTGCCGGGAGCTCAATTGCATTAAAGCTCTTAGTTTGCCTGAGCTGCAATCTAATTGGATAAAGCTGGAAAAGCAGCTTCCAATGTGCTCAAATCCATTTTTTTTTTACCCCCATTCTCATTTTTTGGAAGAGATGCTCGCCATGTTCTATCCCATCCCAATCTTTTGTCCTTGTCAACATTCCCCAAATGAGATTCCCAAAATCAGGAGGTGAGGGGAGCACGCATGCTCGAGTGCACCGAGCAAACATTGTCAGACAGACACACCTCTCACACCAGCACGCCGCCTGGCATCTCTTTCCTTTCCTGTCCTTATTAAAATTCCATATTGAGATTCCTCGCTGCCACTCCGCCTCCCTGGTCCTGTCACTCAGCCACAGAGCAGCGACAAACCAGCAAGTTTCTACAAAGACGCACACACATATATGCATAGAGAAAGACACAACCCAAACTTTTCTTAAGACAACTTGTCCCTGCTCCCGCCCTTTATGTGTGGGATGAAAGTTTCCTTTAGGTGCTGTGTGTGAGAGCGTGTTTCAGCGTCTCCATCTCTGCCCCCCCCCCCACCTCCCCTTCTCATTGTCATTATTTTCGATGGTGTCCCCTCTGATCTGCCGAGCCTTTGGGTGCTCTCTCTCCCTCTCTGTCTTTCTCTGGTCCCTTTCATCTGTCAGGCGCTCCCTTTGGCGACTGCCACTGAGGGGGTTTGATTTCCCATCATGCCTAGCATTGCCTTCCTTGACTCTGGCTACCTCTGTATCTCTCCCTGCCACCCACCCCCCCTCCTCTCCCTCTGTTGTAACCCTGCGTCGTCGGGCAATTATCCCCAGGAGTAATGAGGAGCGTCTCTCCCTTGCTGACTGACACCTCTCCCACTCATTTGTCAACAAATCAGACGGCCGGTGTGGGCGGCCATATTGAGCTGAGGGTTGTCGTCGCATCATCGCATCTCTCTCTCTCTTTCCTCCTCCATCCCTTCCTCTCTATCTCTGCCACCTCGTTATCTCTGACAGGGTGTCATTCGTTCCAAGTCTCACTCCCCCTGTGTCAACCCTCCACACGCTCGCATGTATTTGTGTTCCTCAGCTGCCGAGAAAAGTCAAACTTCCAATGGGCCCTAATGGTCATATGTGGCTAATGATCACTAAGCTGAACAAGTAACACTATTCATTTTATTTGTGTCAAAGAAAGCCTTGCCAGTGTAAACACTTTGTCCAACTATAGAAGATAAAGACGAGAGTGCAAAGGGGAAATGTTTTCAGATATGCTCACAAAGACTGCTTTCAATTTGTCGACATTATTCGCTGCAGCTGTAGAGGAAATGTAAATCTCTTCTGCAGTGTCATGTCAGGGCAAGAAAGGTCTTTGAGATGCCAATTAAACTCTGTTCATTTCCCTGCATGTTTTAAGCTGTGCGAGTGACTGTGTGTGAGCTTCAGATGTTAGCAGTGTTTACATATCAGATCATGTATCAGATTAGTGTGTCTGTGATCGAGGGTGTACTCACTGTGTTCTTTTCGCTCCTCCGGGCTTGACGAAGCCTCTCCATCAGACAGCAGGCCGGACATGGAGAAAAGCTTCCTCCCTGAGTCCTCCCCACCTTTCAGGGAGCCACCTGGAGAGCCAAAGTCAAACTCCTTCCCCTCTACGTCAGGGAAGCAGCTTTTCAGCCTCTTAGCCGGGGTGAAAGCCGAATGGTAACCCCCTGACTCTCTCTCTTCTTGTGGGGAGGAGAAAGGTCGAAAGGCGCCAACCCCGCTGTGGTTGAGCATGCTGAGGGTGGAGCAGTCCAGGTTTGGTGGGGTGAATTGGGGATGCAGGTGGAGCAGGGAGGTCGGGAAGTCTCGGGAGGGGAAGGTGCCTGACATGGGGCCCTGGCGCTGGTACATGGAGGTGAAGGTGTAAGAGGCGGAGGGGAACGGGAGGTGGAGGTCTTTCTCCATAGAGACAGGGATACCAAAGGGCCTTGGCGCCTGGCAGGGGACAGAAGCGTCTCGGCCAGCCTCTGCGGTGGAGGCAAGGACCATTAGGGCAGGAGAGGCCAGAGGAGCTGGCAGGTAGGAGGGGCTGTCCATCTTGAAGGGGCGGTGGAGGTCCATTCACCTCCCTGTTGATGGTCCTGAGGAGAGAGAGAGGACAGAGTTAGAGGGGGCTGGAATATATTAGTGAGTATGAAGGCTGCTACAACAGGACTCAAAAATATACCACAATTTGGTACAAAGGCATTTTATTTTAGTTGTTTTTTTCAATCAAATTTTACATTAAGAAATGAATTACCTTCCTCAAACCTTAAGTGAAATTCCATAATTGGTGTGTGAGCTGAATTATTAAAAAGATACAAGCTTAATATTGCCTTAAAAAATAGTTTCATTATTTTATGATTCAAATTAGAAACTCTTTCATTTTTTGAAAAACTACCATTTACAGCTTCTGAGACATTTATCCTGTTACAGTTTTGGACTAAATTCAATCGAAACGGGTTTGGGGAGGCCTCTGTGCCTGTAAATAATTACGACGGAATAAATAGCTAATAAAACACACACGTAGCTGAAGCCTGAGAAAGATCAATTTTTCAGTGAGTCAACCTTAAGACACGTTAGGGAAAATAACTGCCCTTCTTTTCTTCTTTGATAGGCTAAATTAGTTCTCGTAATATTCATAAATCACACCGATTGTGTCACAAATAATTAAATCCACGTTTGGGTCGGCTATACTTTAGGTATAAGACATTTTTAATCATTTCTCTTCTTACACAAAACGTGCATCAAACACCAATGAATAACTTTATGCTTTTGATTTTATTGAATTTAGATCATGAGAAAAAAAATCAACACTAATAGTTCAGTAGGCTCCATTTAAAAAGAGAGAGAAGAAAAAAGAATGGCAGTTCTTGGAGCACCGAAATCATTTATTTAAAATAGAGATCATTTTTAAAACTTTATTAGTCACCCTATTTTAATTAACTAAATTATGTTAAATCAACCATTAAAATGCGCACTAAGTTTCAGACCTATTGACTTTAAAGCACTTAACCGACAAATTAAAACTCTAATCATAAGAATTCAAAGTTGCCAGGACTTTTTACACAACCTGAAGGCGAAAATGACAAGATTCCCCCTGCTCATCTCAAAATCACACATTTCTTAAAGTCTTTTCATCGTTACAATCACCGCGGGAACCGGAGCCTATCCCAATGCGAGCGCAAGTTCACCCACCTCAGAAAACCCAACTCAAACAAAGTCCGACAGAACAAATTGGCAATCAACTAATTCAACTAATTCAAACAAATGAGGACGCTATCAGGAGTGTTGTCACTCCAGGACTTACCTTGGACTTAAAGCGAGTTTTATTTCACCGTCAACAACTCTTCTCCTCTCTCTCCAACAACTTCTGCTCTCAGGACGCGGCACTTTCCCCTGGTCGCGCAGAAAAGAGAAAGAAAGGCAGGGAAAACAGGTATCTGTGGGCAGCTTCTCTTTCCTTCAGTAGATGTTCTTCGTGTTGAGCAATGAGATAGCGATGTGGGGAGTTCAGAGAGGTGTTCAGGCGCTGCGTATGTGCGCACGATCAGGACATGAGTGAGCGGACGAGCGGACTGGCTGGCTGTGGGGTCGCTCTGTTTCTGTTGGTCTCTCCTTCCCGTGCGCTCCCTGTGACAACCCCCCCACCCTCAACTCTCCTCGTCTCCCCCCTTTCCCCCTGCCCTCTTTCTCTGTAGCATTTCCCCCACTTCCCCCATGCGCGCTGCATGGGATGGACAACTTCAATCTCTTAACCTGGCGAGAAATGTTGGACTGATATTGATATATAAACAAAGTAAGACAAATAAAGTGTTCAGTTTTGTCAAAGGGGAAAATAGGACACGTTTTTGCCGTAATGTGCCGGATCATTAACTAATCTGTATGTTAGAAAAACCTTAACAATTACACCCGAAACACTGACCTCTTTGACCCACCATGTAGCCTATAAGGACAGCCCGCATTTTAATGACAGATTTCATGATTAAAGTTTAAATGAAGTGCATGGTACAAGTTAACCCACTTTAATCATTTCTTTACCTGTTTTTATATTGGCATCACTGCTTTGTTACTGTGAGCGTCAGGTGATGGAGTTATCCTCTTCTCACTGAGCCTGTAGTCTGCCATCTGTGTGATTGACACTTGGGAACATTCCCTTTTGATGAGACACAATGCAAACCAATGGTATTATTTGTCACTGATAATCTGCTTTCAACTCCAACACATTACACCGAGCGTTATATCTACATTATTCATATCTGATTTCCAGCACATTCGCAGAAAGCACAGCTCAGAGCGCCCCAAATCAGCCCAAATCACTCTTAATTTGTTTTTATCGGTATTGGTATTGCTTAAAGACTTTTTGAAATAATGTAATTGAAATAATTCCTTATTCCCCTAGGCCAATCCAGAGGCTTTACACTCCTAATCTAATGTGACACGCAATTTCCGTCTCTCAGACGATTGCTTCCCCTCAGGTCCCTGTCTTTAATGAACAGCCATTTGGCTGTGAGCCTGTGTGCATGCATGTGTGTGTGTGCAAGAAAGAGTCCTGAGATAGGAAATGAGTGAATTGGGAATTTCAAAGCTAAGAAGAAGAAGAAGAAGAAGAAGAAGACACAAGGAGGGAGCTGGAAATCAAGGGGTTTGCCATGCTGAAAATACCCTGGATAATTGGGATTTTGAAATAAATACTGACTCTCTTCTCTTCATTAGCAAAGATTGAAGAGAAACACCATTTCTCCTGGACAGTTCATCCACCCCAACATCGATACAGTGATTCCTGGGTTGAAGCTCCATGTCTGCCTAAAGACAGCCGCTTGGAGAGGAAGAGGAGGGCCAGACAGCAGATGCAGACTTTGACAAAGACACATCAGGAAGTGTCCAGACTGACTGTTTCAGTCCTGCCCTCGGACCAATATGGGAGCGAGTAACGCATGCATTCCTTGTGACAAGGCAAGGTCATAACTCCACCTAAAGACCCCACTCTCCCTCATGCATTGTTTTGGGGTCAGAGAAGCAGATGCCCCCGTCACACTGTCAAATATCAGATGAAATCTGTGCAACTATACCCGCTCTGGGCAAGGATAGCTTTTGATTCATTAGAAATTAACAAACAAAAGTAATGTGAGAGGATGGTTTGTATTCTCTGAAATAGAAATGTGAAAACATATCCTAATTGGCCTGCTTATCGGTGAAAACTCTCATTACAAGTGCCTCTATTGACATTATGATTATTATTTCTACCCTGTTCCTCCAATTTGGCCCGTGTGCTAGTTGCTGTGAGTGGTGTACAGTGAATGATGGGTGTGTATGTGTGTCCTGCAGGCCCAGTGAAGTGTTAATGATGTCCCTGCTGCCGCAGCCAGGTTATGGCACAGGGGCCGTTAGCCGCCCTGGGTAAACTACGCGGCTCCCAGAATAAATTGCCACCTGGAGCCACGCAGGCTGGTCAGCCAGCCAATTACAGGCCTGCCCGCTCAGCTGAGGATGATGGGATACGATGTTAATTGTATGTCTTCATTTTCTGGCAGGAAGTGAGTCACTTGGCCGTCTTCATGACTGTCAAACACGCACACATTCCTACAAAGAGCGCAACATCTTAATGCACGCTATGCTTTGGTTTTCATCTCTTTATAGCTTCAGTTTGCTCTGGTAAGCAGCATCACTTTGTTGTCTTTTCAAACTTGACAATATGTAGCTTTAAAGCGTTATCAAAGAATTTTAAAACATCCACAGTTTGCAGCTTAGTTTCTGTGGTCACAATTGTAAATCCAAACAAGGGCGAGATGAGTTCAAGCAAATGAAATCAACATGATGAGAGTTCTACACTTCTTTGATTACGATGCCAGGGGTCATCAACGGAGTCTTTTAACTTCTTACAATGCATAATTAGAGGAACAAACATTAAATAGTCTTGTCTTTATTATTTTACACTCTCCTGCATTCTTGTTTCCGGGGCATGGAGTAAACTAAGTTACTGTTGTAATCATTTCCACAGACCAATTAGTGACAACAATTACCTTTTTGCTTTGGGACTCACATGCACCAATTACAGCAGATTGCCTTCATACAATTTCTGCTAATGAAAACCAAAGGGAAAGAATATGCAGGAAAAGGAAATTCTATCTATTCTTTTAAGTGATTTGTATCTTCGGGAAAAGCAGCAAAAAGCTGAGTGAGTTGTAAAAACTGGTGCACAGGACACATGAGTTCCTGAGCAGTGGCAGTGTTGGAGATGAAGAGTGCTCAGTGCTGTGGAGTCAGTTGGGTAGTAGTTGTGCGTTGCAGTGCTCCACTCTCTTCAGTATATCAACATAGAGACAGTCTTGTAGCAGTGCTATGGAGAGAGAGGTTAGCTACTATATTAACATAGGGAGAGACAGCGCCAGAGCAGCGCAGTCTGCCAAACACCGAGCGGAGGAAGTGAGACAGAGAGAGAGGCCATCGACCAGACAGCTACAAGATGGAGTGGAAGGGAACGTGTGAGAGATGAGCTGTCGAACATGTGACAATGTGTGTGTGTGTGTGTGTGTGTGTGTGTGTGTGTGAGTGAGCGAAAGTGGAAAAGTGTGCGTGTTATTGTGTGTGTGTGAGTGTGACAGCTCCCCAAAGCAGCCAGCAAGCGTGAATGTGAGTAGGAATACAGAGAGGTGCATTATGGTCTCAATCATCGATCGCTTCCTCCCAAGGGGGCTGGTGACTGACCCTCACCAGACACACACGCACGCATGCACCACACACACACACACACACTCACACAAAACACACACACTCATGCACACATGCACACATGCACCACACACACACACACACACACACACACACACACACACACACACACACACACACACACACACACACACACACACACACACACACACAAGGATCCTGTATGTTTACACATTCACAGCACACTTTTATTGGCGGTCTGATACTGTTTACAGGTACTCAACTTTGTCTCTACACTGCTGAAGTTACATTTCCTGAACCGAATACAGTTTCATCAACAGAGCACTGTGAGTGTAAGTGGTTGTCACAGAGGCAAAAATATTCAATGAAGTATAGAAAGCAAGCAATGCATGCTGTGTGACTACAGGGAGCATACTGTCCAATTATATCATAACTTTAAGAATATATTTTCCAGACTGTCAACTAATCCCTTGAAAAGAGTGGAAACATCAGGGTGTTACTTTTCCAGCCCTGTCAGTGACACTCTGCCTAAAGTCTGTTTGTCCATACCGGTGATGCAAACATTCTTATCAAGCGATACGTTTAGATACATAGAAATGTTGGAAAACCAGAGGACTTAAAATTATTCACTAACATTATTTTTTTGTCTCAACGGATTTTAAAAATGAAATAAAAATTATTCTATGCTAAACAAGGGACAAATTGGGATTACTGAACAACAATATGCAAGAGTAGGAGATAAAATCATTTGTACTACATGCACATGTGGACCACATGTGAATGGAGGCTCCAAAGTGACTTGACAGCAATCTGACTGAAAAATAATACAGGTGCTGAAAGAATAGTGCTTATCTTTAGTGGATTTGTCCTTTGTCCTTTGGAACCTAATTTGTTAGACCCTCTCCTTAAAGATTACACATGCAACCAAAAATCATAAAGACTACTTATCCTGAGTTGTTAGATAATGTGACATTTATGTCGTTAACACAATCTTGCATGCAAGCCTTAAACTTTGTGCAAAAAGTGGTAAAGGCTGAATCTTCACCATTACACAAACAGAAATAAATAGTCCATTTGTTGGAGACTACTGTAGTTTTAGCAACATTTGACGTACAAGAGACTTAAAAACAACAAGACAATGAATGCAGGATTGATTTCTAATTAAATTGGGTGATTATGTTTGTTGAAGTTGTGTGATACTCGGCCAAATTGAGCTTTTCACAAATTAAAATTGTTTGATAGATGAATATGCGTCGTCAGGCACTGGCTGCACATGCAACGTTTTTAAGAGGGTCAGATTTGGACTTTGATTTCCTATGCAGAAAGTAATAAAAAAAAAAGTAAAATGTCACAACCTTGGTCCTTTAAGAAAAATATACATGTAATGCAGCGGTGACTTTATGAGAAAGAAGCAGGAGTGAACAGCAACTTCCCCTTTTCTCACTTCTAACCTTTATCTTTAGGCACCCAAAAGGCGCAGAGTAAAGAGCAGTGAGGGCCTGTGTCCTCAACCCACCGCGGCGTTTCCAATCGACACACACACATACAAACAGAAACACAACGCTGCCCACCACCAAACATCGCACCCTGTCCCCTCCCCTCACATATCCAGCCAGCCGGGGCCCCGCGTCCCCTCTCTCCTCTCTTACCGCCACGAGGCTGACACTAATGTGACACTCTGGAAAATAATTACCAACAAACGCACTGCTGACTGCAAACAGCTCGCTCCCCTCAGTGGACTGTCAGTAGTCATTAGTTTAAACCCTGTGAGAGGACAGGACCATCGAGAGGAGGGGGGTGAGGGGATGGGGGGGGGGGGGGGGGGGGGGAGGTTGTAGATGATAAGGAGAACTATACCATGTGAGGAGGAAATAAAGAGAAGGAAGAGGAGAGCTGACAGGTGAGATGGAAATAATCTGCTTTACAATTGTAAAACATGTAAAACAGTGTTGTGCGTTTACATGTCTGGTTGAGTTGCAGCCCATTCTTCATCATTGGCCCCCTCTGGTGGTTTACATTATATCTACTGTGGTGCACTAGAAGCGGGACCCCTTTGTAAAGTGTCAACACACTCAGTTTAATTGTTGCGGACAGTGTCCCTCTGACTTACATCTGAAGCAGCTTGGTTTGTTTCAAACAAACCATCAATCACTCACACTTTATATATGCCTAATCACAACAACAAGTTATCCCATCACACTTTACACAAAGAGCAAGTCTAGACCGTATTCTTTGTAATCTAGCTTTAGCGGAAGTTCAGTCAGGAAATATATTCTACATGCTGGTTTTGTTATTTAATCTCATATTGTGTCACATGATGCACTCTTCCTCATTCACATTCATTTTTGTTTTAATCATCAGCTGTTCACAATACCAGGTCACATCTATCCAATGGCACGTCCACACTCCCTCATTGTTAGCCTATCAAATTTGCTGCCGCCTTTTTTAAATATGGCCTTGTCTTCCACCAGTTCATTCATGCCATCGTTATGGTCAACCCATCACCACCAAGCCATCGCAGTTTCATCACCTTATTCATCCCATCAGCCTCACGTCATCGGTTTGGTTAGCCTCTTCATCACAGACAATATCTTCAGCTGTTCTAGTCAAACGCAGTTTTTAGTTAGATCAGCTTTTCATCCCATCAGCCTAAGATGACATCATCAACCATCATCCTATCAACCCCAGACTTCACAGTTCAGTCAGCTTCTTCATCCTATCAGCCCAGGCGACACCATCAGCTAACGCCTCCACCGCCTGTGTCTGGACTCTGCTGGGGGATAGTTCTTGCTGCCGCTCAGGGCAGACATCTTCGATTGCTCTACCGTATCTCCCTGTAAAGAGCAAGTGCCAAAGATTCTCAAACAATAATTCATTATCACACATGAGAAATAAATATATAAATCTTTGATTAATTTACCTGTCTCTCCTGATTTAAATAGTATTTAGATACACCCATCCACCAATTAATTAAAACCAATTAAAACCAATTAAAAACTTTCCTTTAACAGGCAGAAAACCTGAGCAGAATCAGACTCATAGGCAATGATCTACCACAACCCACTGGAGTTAGAGGGAGAAATCCTACATTTTGTCCAGGTAAGCAGTAAAATGAAGAAAAGACGCTCAGCCTGAAAACTGTTCACAGGAGCTGCAATTCCAACACAATTACCCTATTGCCACAGGGTACATCAATTCTTTGAACACATCCCCCCCCCCCCCCCCCCCTCCTCTCCTCAAGACCCTTATTTGTGTTGCCTTGGGGGGTAGCCGTGCCAGAGAGATTAAAATTTTTTAGAGCTTCCACACTGGCCAATATTAAAATGTCTCAATACATCTTCCTGGCTATTTTGATTGGTAACTTAACCCCTGACTCCTGAGCGTAAAAAGGCCCATTCTCTGAGCTATTGTCAGCAGGCTGGAGTCTAATTTTTGTATGATTCAGGCTAATGAGCTGGTAATAGGTGCTGTGTGTGGATGAGGAGGATATTACTGTGGAGTGGAGAGGAGGAGGAGGAGGGCAGGGCTGAAGTGAAGATGCAGGGTTCTTATTGTTCAATAATCAGAGGGTACACTGTTTAATCTGTGAGGAAGACGCTGTTTCCACTCTTTCAAGAAAAGAAACTGTTATCGCTGTTAAAAAAACAACTAAAAATATATTTAGTTTCCACATAAACAGTCAGACTTGGTCGAAATAAGTGTTGATATATTCAGTGTGAGTTAAAGACAGAGCTGCAGGGAGACAGGGAGTTAGAGAGAAAGTTGAAGAGTGTCTGTCTTTGTGTCATCCAGCCAATGGCTTTATCCAGCCTTATCCTGAACCATGAAACCATAGTGCATGACACCCTTCTTTGCTCTGCACAGATATGGCTATTCACTGTTAGCACAGAGATTTGACAAGCTAGACTGGGCTTACTCAGCAGCCTGGGTCAAATGTATGACTGTCACAATCTTTTTTTTTTATCTTTCTCTTCCTCTCCATTCCACTCGGTGCACCCTCCTTTTACTCCCCACTTGCCACCAATCTCCCAACTTTGCCTGTTCAAATTGACAAATTCACCCAGCGACAAAAGAATAAATGAAAGAGAGAGAGGGAGAGGAGGCATCTGAAGGGGGATAATCTTTGCAGAGGGAAAGATCTGGTTGACTGGGAGACGGGCAGGTGAACACATTCATGGGTTATCCACAAGGTCAACATTTGGATGCAAATGTTTTTCAAAATCATAACAATGGTGTGAATTGAGAAATTCTTGAATAAAATGAGGTTTCTAGTATTTTCAGTGGTTTATCTGGCACATTTGTGTTCCATCTTTCAAATAAAGAAGGTGTCCTTTGTAGTGATTTTGGTATTTAAATTATACTATTAATTTCATCTTGAAATAATGTCCAGATTAAGTTAAAGGAAGTGTCACATGAGTATAGAGTTTGACGCACCATCAGCCTATGAAAGTGATTGAAAAATGATTTAAATGTTTTTTTAAAGCTCCTGTGAAGAGTTTGTGGTTCCTGTCTAATTTGGCACCTCCTGTAGACAAAGTGGTATCACTTGTCCCTTCTTTGATTTTGTCCTCTAAATATGTAAGTAGCATTTTCTGAAAAAAGATTCATCCTGCTTTCTTAACAGTAAAATGTATCACTCATCAAAAATTCTTACTGTGAAAAATGGAAAAATTGCAACATTCGCCTCATCTGACACCTACCATGTCAGTCAATAAAAATAACTGTATCAAAACAACTTTTATGTCGATGATCCTTTTGTGAATCAGTATTACTTTCAGTTTGTTTCATAACCAGCTAAAAAAAAACACCAGACAGCTTTTTCTAACCCTAGTAGTGTGAACATTTTACTTTTCAGTGAGCATTTTTTATTTGACTTTGTTTACTTTCAAACTTTTCAGTTTTGCCCCCAAACCAGACCTCAAAGGATTAGTTTGGCACAAGACAAAGCCGATATTTGTTTAAAAGACGACCCAAAAGTCCATTTCAGTGTTAAACTAACTAAGTTATAAGTGTTCCGTATTCCAAATCTTACAACATTTAGAGGACAGAAATGTTAGACAGTAAGTGGTCTACTTTTCAAAGCACATCATTAGATTGACTCCAACAAAATGTTAATGTAATAATATCATTGTAATGTTGAAGCTGGAGCTCATTTTAAAATACCCTAAAAGCCATTCACTCCATGATAAAAAGATTAAAAGTTTATAAATCAATAACTTTGTCATAGTGTATTTCATAATATGTAAATTAACTCATAACTATAGCTGTTGAGTAACTTAGTGGAGTTGAAGTAGCATAGAATGCAAATACTTAAGTGACTTGAGATGCCTTCATTTTTGTGTTAATGTGAATAATTTCCTCTAAACCAATCATATAAAACTATGCATTAATTAATTTAATCTAGATGGTAGTTTAAAAAAATAATAATTCAAACCCCTATCAGACCCTGTCAATGTTCCCACTGTCCCTGCTGCTGTGTGTCACCTCTGTGTACATCTGTCTACCTCTAAGCCCCATGAGGCCGAGACTGTGGTTTGTGTGTCAAAATCCTAATCTTTGCACAATCCACCCACACACATTCTGTCTCGCTCTCTCTCTCTCTCTCTCACACACACACACACACACACACACACACACACACACACACACACACACACACACGCACACACTTTCTCTATCGGTGTTCAGTCAGGTAAAGGTCTCTCAGTCGTGCTCTGTGAGTGGCCTCTGCTCAAACAGATCAATAGACACTGGCACGTCCCTCCACCAACCAAGAGAAAACAATTAAAAGCCATCGATCCTGTGCCAGGCTCCTCCATGAATATGCATGTGTCCTTGACCTTCCCTTGGAGGGGGGAAGAGAGCAAGAGAGATAGACTGACAGACAGGTGTAGGAGCTTTCTCGCTCTCTTTCCCCCCTATTTTAATGTTAACTGGTTTGGTATTGTGCTTTTCAGCCTTGTATTGCTCTTTTCTCTGTAAATCCTCTCACATTAGAGCTCAAACATGCCTCCTGAGTTTCCATGAGGCAACTCATCACATTAAAGCCTGTGAAACCAGTTGCTCTTTTATGTGCCCATTTTAAGGCAGAGATTGCTCTTTTCCGAAATCAAATGGTCCCACAACGATTGTCCCCTCCAGCTCCCCCCGCTGCCCACATCTTTTCTAATTACAGATGTGTGACATGCACATGGCGACGTCTCCATGTTAGCACATCACTGTGCCTGTCTTGACACATCCTGTGGTCACAACATCAGGGGGCTGCAGGGGACAGCCTTGCCCTGTCCCCCGTCACTGGGGATTAGCATTAGCATGCTAACAGGACCCCTGGGGGCGGTGCTGCGCTAAGGGTCACACTGACAACTGTCATCAGCCTGCTTTAATTAGCTGAGCTTGGTCATGAAGGAGCTGTGCTAAAACTGAGCTGTTTACTCAAACATATTCTGCAAAGTAACCAACGTATCACTTTATCCTTTTTTTTAATGTTTTTTTTGTATGACAGGCGTTGCAGTTGTGTTTAAAAATATGAGTGTTACGCTGTATTTCCTCTTATCCATCATTCATCATCAATGCCAGCAACCCCCCCCCCCCCCCCCCCCCACCGCCCCCAACCTGCCTTTGCTTTACATCAGGAGTCGACCATGTGATTGCTGACAGGTCACACTGCCGTGCTGCTAACCTGACAGTATCAAGATGGCATTGTCATAGGCCCGGAGATGAGGTGAGAAGAGTGAGAGGTAGAGTGTATCGTCAGTCAGAAACTGCATTATCCAGCTTTTCTGTGGCTGTCTACCTTTTCTGTGGCGGTGTAATGGGAGTGTCACACACTAGCAGACAGTTAGGAGTCCCACTATTCAGCTGAGAGGCCACGTCCATATATACACCGCCTGCTAACTGACTGCAGACGTTGCCGAGGCAGTCCTGTCCGCCTCACAATGACTGTCAGAGGCAACCTGGGGGCTGGCGAGACTGTCACACTCGGTCACAAAGCATTTACCTGCTGACAGAATTGCAATTAGTCCTGAGAGTGATTTTACTGGGAGAAAAGAAAAAGGGAGACTGAAAAGGGGGGTAGTAGGAAAAGGGAAAGGGTGGATAGAAAAAAAGATAAAGACAAAGAGGTGGGAAGACATGCAGAGACAGCAGCGATGTAGAGTGAAAGGTGACTAGATAGAGGAAGGAAAGAGAGGATTGTGAGGAGAAGACAAGTTTGATCTCTGAAGCAGAGCTCATTATGTTTGAGTGTGCGTGTGTGTGTAGGAGATTGTCTGGTAGCACTGCATCAGGTGATGTGTCTGCCTGTGGCCTGGGTCAACACACACATTGACTCAGTGACACAGTCCTAATAAATCTACACACACACACACACACACACACACACACACACACACACACACACACACACACACACACAGACACACAACAATGACCTGATGGAGTAACTGGTACCAGTTCTCAGAGGAAAGGCGGCTGGAAAGACAGTTTTTCTTTAAGTGACCTCTTTCAGCACCTCGGACAGCTCCTAGCCTCGTCTTTGTGTCACTTCATCCCATCACTTTTACATGTTTCCAATACAAAGATTTTTCGCAAGAGGTATATTTCCGAAATTGCCTGAGCATTAAGGCCCACGCACAAAGCCAGCGTCGCTCTGCTTTTTCTTGAACTCTGGATCTCATCATCATCCGCTAATGACCTCTCTCTCTCCCTCTCTCTTTGTGCCAGCTAGCAGCGCTCCCCTCCTGCTCGCTTCCCATCTCTCTCCACCCTACACACTCTCTGTGTGCTCTCGGCCTGATAAGAGAGTGGCAGGGGCTCCTCCCTGGCCCCTAAGGGGGAGACAGAGCGTGACTGAAACTGTAGTCCCAAACTAAACACAAGTAGAAATTGGTCCATGGGCCACGATCAATAGTGAATTAGCCAGTACGCTGGTTCTATGGAGGGCTGCTCAGCTCTGATCTGATGATCCATAGTAAAAGGCTGCAAGGGAGACTTGAGACGAGCACAGAGGAGGAGAGGACTTCAGGGTTGCGACATTGGCCTCCAATATCCAGTGGTGACCAACTCAAACTGAAGTGTCTTCTTGAGAAACTTTGTATGTAGAGCACCATGCTGTCTCCCCAAAGGCAAAGAGCAACAGTCATTCAAGCCATTCCCCAATAAAGGAAAGTCTATCCTAATTGCCAAAACAACTGTGAATTTTGTCTCTGGAAGGCAAAAAAAAAAAGGTGCATTGTCATAGTTACAGATCCAAAAGGTCCATGTATGGTGGATGCATCTGGGGAGAATGGGCTAACAAATAATTATTATTTTCACTCAGGAGACCACAGATTTGGTTGGCACTGACAAAGGAAAGATTTACCGTTGCGGATCAAATCAGAAATATATATTTTTTAAGTTGTTTGAGGTGCAGTAATTGTCTTAGGAGGTCTTCTTTAAGAGGTTGTTTGAGGCCATGGTCATATCTACAGATGTGTTTGTGGTGCAGGTGTGAGTGTTCCACTAAACTCACACTACGGTTCATCACTGTCCTGATCCCAGAGGTGTGTATGTGCATGTGTGTCTCTCTGGTGATTAATGAGCAGCAAGGCCTGATGGATTGTTGTGATCACAGATTGGACACCATGTTAAGGAGACACACACACACTGAGAGGGGATAAAGGCTGCTGTCCATAACATACGAACACACACACACACACACACACACA
Source organism: Labrus bergylta (assembly GCF_963930695.1). Classification (NCBI taxonomy): domain Eukaryota; kingdom Metazoa; phylum Chordata; class Actinopteri; order Labriformes; family Labridae; genus Labrus; species Labrus bergylta. The sequence continues at coordinate 16,840,917 of NC_089200.1, forward strand.
CACACACACACACACACACACACACACACACACACACACACACACAGAGAGAGTTAACCTCAAAAGTCCATTACGTCCAGGATCATCGTGGAGAATAGTCTAAAGCACACCTTCGCATCTGCTGCACCATGCGCGCGTGTACACAAAAACACAAACACACACACAGTGACAGAGTGGAGACCTTTTGGAGGCGAAATATGTGACCTGAGTGGGCAGGCACCATCATCATTTCTTCTCTCTCTCAGTCTGTGATGTGATCCAGAGATGAGAGGAATTTTCACAGCTGCAGGCCAGAAAACACACACACATGCGCGCACACACACGCACACACACAAACCCACGCAAACATAAAATCAAGTCGGCTTTTGCCCTCGGGCCTCAGCAGGGAACAGATGTTACAATGCACCCAATGTTGCTTCCCTTTCATGCGCTATTGTGATCTGAATCCACTTTCAGACGCTCACTGTTTGACTGAGTACTTAAGGTGATTTACATCTATAGAGTGGCGCTTTCTTTGGTCCAATGAATTACATTTGGAATATCCTATTTCGTAACACAAACACATGCAAAGGTGCGGACGCATACACATACATTCACATTCTCCCCTAGCAGTCCGATAAGGTTGTCTTATCAGAAAAGAAAGGGGAGGGTGAAAGGGGGTGCTAGCTGTGTGATAATGGCTTTCACCAAATCCCTCCTCTGTCACAGATTAAAATGCCTGCTTGGAGAGCATTAGCAATCTTTCTTTTCATCTGTCTCCTCCTTTTTCCCTCCCTGTCGGCGAGCGCCATCGGATTTCTGGGGCAATCTATTGTCACAGGCCTGCCACACATACAAGGAGAAGTCAACCTCAATCTGATAGGCCATTGTCTTATTCTCCCCATCGCTGATTCCTGCTCATGGTATTGATCGCAAAGCTGTCTTTTTCACATCTCATCACATCGCAAGTGTGTTTGTGTGAGTGTGTGTGTGTGTGTGTGTGTGTGTGTGTGTGTGTGTGTGTGTCAGTCAGTCTGATGGAGTATGTGGTCAGTGTCCCATTGGAAGAATCTTCTTGGAGAGAAGATCCTTCAATTAGAAATCTTATTTTGTAATTACACTCAGCTTTAGGTGGCTGAAGTGTTTGCTAAAACTATGTGGACTCCAACCTAATCTGGTCACTCCAAGTATCAAGAGATCACAGAAGTGGAGGAGAAGAAGCCACTCGAAGCTAACCGTGACACCGCTCAGCCACCCTCTGAGTAACATAACACCCCCTCCACCTTCTCCTTCCTCTCCTCGCGCCTCCTCCACCATGCCTCACAGGCCCGTCTGTCACCCCTCTATAATTATGAGGAGTGAGAGTAATGTGTTGCAGTATGAATAGGATTGTCGGCCTGATTGTGATGTATAGGCTTTCATTACCATGTCCAGGCCTGTGCCCTTCGCCATGTAGGAAATCCTATTTAGGCCCTAATTTGGGAGCCTCCCCGACCGTCCCGCCTGATAGCAATCACACACAGTAATTGTGTGCTGGGGCAACTGACAAGAGTGGAGGCTCAGACATGGAGGGGAGGGAAAGAAAGAAGACTAGGATGAGGTGGAGGAGGAGCTGACAATGATATATCTGCATAGTTTGGTACATTATTCCAGTCATCCACTGCAGAATATGCATGTTTTTATACATTATATATTTATGTTTCTATTTATACTTATTTTATGGCTGTTTAATAGCATGCACGTCATTTAGAGGCACTGGAGACATTCAGGTACAGATCTGATTTTATTATCCACAAACGGAGGGCCCTTCCCCTCTCTCATTCCACTTCGACAATGCTACAAAGCTAATTGGGAGGAAAGATCATGCTATCCGATAATTATGATTTATGAGTCAATCTCCAGTTGATATATCGCACATTCTCCCCTGATTCCACGACAACACATAACCAGCCCTCTAGCAATCAATATTTGTACACAGTCCATGTACAAGTTAACTTTTTAAATATTTCATTAGTTCCTTTTTAGAGGGGAGTGATGCCCCCGCACCAATGTTTATGCAGATCTGACTCCACTTATAGGCCTGTAGATAATGAATGTCTAATTGACTCATTTAAATACTGTTTGCCTGCAGGAGGGCCTTTGCATTAAATGTTTGATTGCCCTCATATTAACTGTCATTAATCCCCTCTGCTCTTAATAAGGACTTTATGAGGCTTTCTTAAAACTTCATGTCTACCTCACTGTTCTCTTTGCATAATTAAGTAGAATATTCAAAAATATGGAAATGAAGGAGCTCTCTGGATTTGAATAATGGTCTTTGTGAGGCAGACCTCTAATTACAGGCAAACCTTTGCATTTTCTGTTCTGCATTTTGGTCTGGGTTCATTAGTTCAGGTCAGTGTGGGTCGATACAGTTAACGCCTTTATTCAATGTCTAACTTGGGCCTGCTTTTTACAGCACATGCCGCATTTGATCAAACCAATAGAAGCTCTTTTACCTGTATTTAAAAAAAAAAGAGGTAAGACAGTATCAGGCCCTGCAGTGTCTGTGAAAGGAAGATGTACGGCGCATAGGGAACTTTTGACAGCCATTACAAACTGTCAGCGCGCCAGAGTGGGTGAGAGACACAAACTTGTCTGTGTTTATAGCCTAACTGATCCTCTTATTCCTGCTACTCCTCCAGTCTCTCTGCTCTGCCCTAATCTCTCTGGGGGTCTTACTGGCCCTGGATGACAAATGGGAAGGAGAGGCCAGCCAAGCGTGGGCTCTGTGGAGGAGCTCAGGCCGGGGGTCTCGCTAAGCCCGCCTTGGCTCTAACCTGGATCATCTCTGACATGGCCTTCACTAACCCCGAGGATGGAGAGGCCACACATGACACACAAGCACATGTATGATTACAGAAGATGTGGCAACAGTTATATAGAGAAACATGGAAAGCAACAAACTTCCGATCAGTACGCCGCACTAGATGGATTAATCTCACAGCTGCTACCTTTTCACACGTGCACACACACTCAACTACACCGTCTCACACTTTCTGCTGCTCCAAAAATCCAAGACAGTGAATGTAAGCTCAGAACTAGTGACACCAGATAAAACCCACCAAACTATATTCAAGAATACACAGCCTAGCTCAATAAAACCATGTACTAAATGACTGCAGTGTAATGAGTGGCTATGACTCTGACAGCGCATGAGAATGTAATGTGCTCCCCCCTCCTTCTCTCTCTCTCTCTCCCTTTCTCGCGCTCTTTCACTCCATGCTCCTCTGCACCCCGCTGCCTCTCAGCCACGGGATCAGCTGCAGCCGCTAATGAAACGTCAGTCAGGTAATTGAGGCTCTGGCGGTGGCGGACCAGCCAGGCAAGCAGTCAAGCCTGTGTGGGTGATGACACCCGGATGCTAGCTAGCAGTTACAGGAACCCAGCAACCCCTCCATGAAGCATCACAGGAATTGCTCCAGGAGCCAGCAGGGTGGAACGCAGTGCATTTATGCTGACATTTCCTCCATGTCTTCCTGTTTGTGTTAGGGAGAAATTTAAGCGATGAATAGAAAGGCAGGTGTGTACCAGTAAGTCGAGTCGTGGACTTAACCAGAGATTGTTAACCAGCCTGATGAAAGCTGCTCTCGGTGAGGAGAGTGTTCTGTCAGGAGCTCGAGTAAGGAAGTCAGAGGTTAAAATCTTTTGTTATTGCACCCCAGAGTGACGTTAGCATCCCTGCAATGCGCTGACCTGCTCAGCACCCCCAGTGACTTATGGGTAATTTTTAATTCCCCTGCTGTGACAGCTGTGGATCCACATGGTAAATTGGATTTTTTTTTTCTTTGTTAGAGTTGTGCTTGTGCAGGGAAGACAGGGATATTCTCTGCACAAGTTTGTAGAGGTAACTCAGTCACATATTGTTCAGCAGCCTCTATCTGTCGCTGACAAATCAAGTCAAACTGCTTCGTTTCTGAGGGCTGATGGTAGAACAGAGCGGAGCTGATCTGTCTAACCTGATCTCGTTTATGGTTGGCATTCAATCCCAGCTCTGACATGATCAGACCACACTCTGCTCACCCCAATGTAGACCACCTTCTTCAACTTGTTGGCATGTTTGGGCCAGGCAATAAAATAAAAGTGTATATGGACACACACGATAAGGACTGAATTTAGTTCGATCAACATTTCACTGTCTGTTTTTTCTCTGATTTAATGTTAAGATGTTTATCTGCCCATGTAAAATCAGATTTGTTAATGCGACTATGCGTTTTTTGAAAGGGGTAAAGGTATGATGAACCCAAAGAGAATGATTTCACATCTTTTAACACATCGTGCTCTTCATCTTTGGTCATAAAATCTTTGTCAAACCCACTAAACACTTTCTGCTCAGCCCTACATTGTAAAATGTAATAAATCAAAATAAGCAGAACTAGTCTTTTCACTTGACATTCTTGCAACAATGTGCAGTTAACTTAAAAGAAAATGCTCTTAATTCTAAATCATTGGGACGATTCAAACTACACAGTAAAATAATATGATAATTTACAGTAATGGGTCGCAGATGGCCTAGTGGTTATGTTGCGCACCCGATGTACAGACGCTAAAAGGCCTGGTCGCAGCGGCCGTTTGTTTTGATGTTCTCGGCTCTGTAACTTTAACAGATCAACTTGTTTTATCAATTGTATCATTGGAATCTGCGCACTTCATGCACCTCAGCACTTTTACTCATGTACCGTGCATTTGCACTTTGTATGTTTGTATGTTTTGTCAGTGCTGTATTAAGTGACTCTCCCTGCAACCAAATTTACCTACGGGTACAAATAAAGTAACCTGCACCTGAACCTGAGGGTTCCAATCCAACCTCGGCTGCATGTCATCACCCACACTCTACTCCCAATATTTCATGTCTCTCTTCCACTGTCCTAACCAATAAAGGCAAATGGCCTAAAAATATAACAAATACAACACATTCAGTTTCTTAGCTTTGTTTTGTGTTCCCAGTTGCATTATTCAGATCATACATGTGTAAACACAGATTGATTTGAGTTTCTATTAATAAAGCCTGATTCTACTTTATTTTTTCCAGACTTGAAATCAAACTAGGTTTAAATTCTTTCACCTAAATCCACTCAGTTTGTCTTTGTACTTTCTGTATATGACCATGAAAGTAAAACTCTCCTAATAAAATCCTCAAGGCAGGACACCTTGAAAGACATCAACACCTGACCGAAGATGTTCCCAAGAGCAGCATAGGAAGTCTAGATTTAGTCCCACTCTCTCCGCTCCGCTCCTCTCCACTCCACTCTCCTCTGCCTCCCCGGGGCTTTCACGTGGAGAGTGGACAGAGGGGTTAATGCCTAGCTGTAAGCACTGCTTAGCGCCAGTGATTGGGTTTGTGTTGTAGCAGGACTTCCCCCACCAGCAAAAAAATCCAGTGGAAATGACTTCCACTGTCCAGCCCTGTGGGCGATTGTGATTTCCAACTCCCCTTCCCTTTGTTGCGGCTCAGCATCCCAGAGGGGGGGGGAAGGGGTGAGTTTGATGTGTAACAATGATTAAAAGTTTTGTCCCTCAAGGTGACCTCAATACAGCAGGAGGTTAAAGTCAGAGTGAGAGATATGGAGATGAGAGAGGGGCACAAAGGTGGAAGTCTGATTTGAACATGCTATATAGTAAGTGCTCAACCCTAGGAGAGAAATCATCCAGCCTCTTTACCTCCACTTCTATTACACCGTTCCTGCCCCTTTCCCTCGCAGTAATCAGAGATTGCATTTGACATGATAGGTATATAGCACTATGCCACAGCAAGGAGGCATTGACAATCTAATCATTGTCATATCAGCGATTACCTCAAGGCGTGATGTATTCAAACAGGCTTCTATCACATCGGCTATTACCTGCCTCTTCCTGCCTTATGTCCCTCAGTACACATCTTTCCTCTTAACTGTGTCTTCAATCACTTCCACCAGTTTTGCCTGCCGGTGCTGCCGAGCGACCCCTCGACAGTGACGTATGCAAGCGATTAGCCTGGATACAGCTCAATTATGATAAACAGCCATGGTACCTCTTAGGCCGTGATTAAAGCCTGAGCCTGCGCTTGATAAAGAGATCCCATCTCGATGCCATCACAACCATATAATAAGACACTCAGCCGCTGTGTTCTGCATCATGCTTTTCACATCAGTGACACACAACATACACTGTAGCCTGGATGGAGCAAGATGGGCGCTTTATCATTCACACATGGTTGGTGATGCACCCCTGCCCACCTTCTTTTTTTTTTTTTCAATTTAGAATAGTATTTATTAATAACCTCCACTTCCTTGAAGCCTATCTTACAAGATACCTGCCATATAACTTAAGATGGGTTTAGATATAGAGAGATTAAAGAGGAAGAGAGGAGGCCCAGTTTTGATGAATGGATGAGCTGTGATGAAAAGCCGATATCAGAGGGGCATGAAAGGAGAGAGGGGACGAGAGCAGAGCAATAATCCAACAGCCGGCTGGAGGAGAGAGGGGACGAGAATGAGAGACAGAGAAAAAGGGGAAGCGAGAGGGGAGGAGGAAGCAAAAGAAAGATAGCCTTTCGGCTGTGTGCTGTCAAGGGAGAAATTACACATTTACGGAGGTTTTTTCAACCAACGACGGGTTCCATAGATCAAACCACTGGATTTATGAGCCAATTTCCAACATGAAATATAGACACAGAGAATCCATTTTACCCATGTTTACTTGCCCTCTCTCACTCATTTTTTTTCTCTCTCTCTAAATCAAACAGTCTACAATGTGTGGTTGGGTTTGTTCCTGTAACCTTAACTGTGCTTATTAGAGTAGTTAATGAAAATGTTATTAGTTTAAGATGCATCGTTTGGCCATAACAGTTGAGAAAGAAGGCCTTTATTGTTGTAGAGGATCAAGCCTTAAACAGAAATTTCACTGAAATAAGCTTACTTTATTTATTTAATATAGGTCATCATAATAGTATTTCATTTATAATCTAAGTAACCATTGAAGTGTGTTCAGTTCATCAAATGACAAACATAAAAAGTGCAATTTAGAAGAACTCGGGAGTTATGTTGAGTTTGCATGAAAGCTTCTGAAATACTTAAATTTTGGTAAAGCTTACATGCATTCTTACAAAATGCCCTGGCCATAGTGCTTTCCTCCTCTGGGCAAACATATTACAAATTTGCATAGAAATTAATGTCTAAGTGGGCTAAATCACATAATTGACATGCAATTAGCAATATTATAGAGGGGGACCTAATGAAGTTTAAGTGACGGTTCAAACCTAAGAATGATCACTGCGTAATTATCATATTAATGAAGTCATTAGTTGTCACTTAACTTAGATGACAGGTAAGATAAGAATGTCATGATCTTACAATTTCCCCAGCAAATGTGTATTCAGCACTAATTGCCTCCAAGTTAAGACCTCATCTCAGAAAGAGCGACACATCCATGGAATGTGAACGGGACCATCGTGGCGTATAAACATGTACAACACGAAGCAAGATACAAAAAAAAATAACAATGAGGTTTATTGAATCATTGACCGAACAACTTCAAGATCACTTGAGGACAAACAACAGAAATCAGCTCCAACGATTCGAAACACAGGCAAAAGATGGACCCAGCATCAATAAGAGAGTGAGGAGAGGTCCAGGTTGAGAGGCGGCTGTAGGGGTTAGGGGTATTAACAGCTAACACCAAAACACATTTCCACTAAACACTATGGCATGATTAGGCTACCAAAAAAAAAAAACATTGGCTTTCAGTCCTCCCACTCCCACAGTCTCTCCTTTCATTCCAATTCATTTCAATTACCACGTCATTCCCGCCTCCTTCCCAGATCCCGATTAGCTCAGCCTGGCAATTTACAGTTGATCTTACCTCATCTGAGGCTGAGCTACGGTGAAGGCAGGCAGACGTGCAGTAATGGAATGAAATGTCACTCAGTTGTTGCCTTTGTCACAAAGATGCAGGCTGGGCCAGACGGGGATGGGTGGGAGTGTTGCCGTTGGTAGGTGGAAAGTTGTGTGTGTGAGTGTGTGTAGTCCATGGCGCTTCTACATTAATGGAGAGCAATATGGTGTCCTGCTCCCGTGTCCCTCTTGTCCAACTGTTAAAACTTGTAGACATCTCTACTGTGACCAACACTTCACCTCGTCCTCCACAGTGTAAAAGCAGCGGCTCCGGTAACCATCAAGGCTTCTTCACCTTCTTGATTGAAGACGAGCTGGATGCAGACTCTCTCCTTTTGCGCTGCAAAGTGACACAAAACAATCACATCCAATAAGAGTAGTTTACAATCAATGGCCTTTACTAGAATGTATTTACTAAAATTCCAGGCAAACTGGCCATAAATAGTATATGTCATGTAATGAAAGACATAAACAACTACTAAAGTGAGAGAGCTTTTAAGGTGCAGTTTCTGTTTTCCTTTTCAGAGTTATGATTGGGTGCCATGATTAGTTATCTTGATGAAAAAAAGGTTTAGGATTATATAGTTCCCTGAAGAAAACTGAATCTTCATATTGATGAGACAGTTTAAAATACCCTTCATACAGTATGTCACTACTATTTATCGTCAATTGTGAAAGCATCAAACTTCAGACATGAACTTGAGCCCACCTTAATGTATGTGCTATGAAACCCTTCTTACATGAGAGTTTTAAGCCTGAACACTTTAGCTAACTTGAGACTCGGGCTGAAAAAGTTGAGAAGACTTAACTTGTTGAACAATTGATAGGTGGAAAAGGAAACTGTCATAAAGAGATTTAACTTAACTTTGGATCTAAAAACCAGATTGGGTCCAAGCTGACCAGACTTACAGAGTTGGGCGTAAGTGGCGCTCCTACAACATCGATGATCTGCTCTTTGGCTTCCACCTTGATGTTGTCCACACAGGGCCAGGACTGAGATTCACCAACGGGGGTGGCTGCTGTGGTGCTGTTGGTGGCATTGACCTCTCCACCCTGTCCTGTAGAGGCTGGACCAGACCCTATAGTTCCACCACACACACCTCCACTGCTGGCCTTCAGTAGGGCCTCATAACGATGACGCAGCATCTGTTGCTCATATTCACAGTTGCTGTGGGCCTGCTTCAGCTCATACAGCAGCACCAGGTCGCTACGCAGCTCATTGAACATCTGAACAATCTCCTCTGTGGGCATGGGGTTCAGATCTACAATCACAGACAGACAGACACAAAAGCAAAGATAAATACAAATATTATTATAACACACAATAGATCTAGTTTAATATTGTTATTGTCACTGTTTAAAAAGATGATAATGATTGTGTAATCATCAAATATCCCACACTGGGACTTACATTCGCACATACTTTTGATCTTAAACGCTTCCTTGGTTGTGTATTAAGTTGTGTTCAGAGAAGCCTTGATATGTCTTTCCAGCAGTATAAATACCCTTGGTTTAAATAATGCAGATAAAAAAAATCCACGTCCATGACTTTTATCATAAAACTGACAGCTAGCAGATGAAGACCTCTGAGATTCTGCTGGCATCTTGTTGTTGTTTGTCAAGGAATAGCTTCTATTTGTAGCCCTACTGTCGTTAAACAACATTATATGTGTAAAGTCAGAGTATGTCTCTGTGTGGTTGTTTTAAAGAACGTGTTTTGCAGAGGAGATTTGAAAATGTAAACATTTGAAATGTTGGCAGAGAGCTTTTTTTCCACACTTACCCACTCCTTGCTCGATCAGGATCTGCTCAATGGCCTTGATCTTCTTCTGGCCTACTGAGCTTGGCAGTTTCATCTGAACCACACACAAACACACGGACACACACAGTGTGATTTAAGGTGCTGGAGATGTTAGGATAAACAGCTCCACCTCGGGGCTTTTAATTCGTATGAAATGCACTTCAGTGGGCCAGATCAAAATGTCTTTATCCACTGAAGTCTGTCTGACTGATTGGCTAGCGGGTTCTCCACTCCTTTAGCTGTGCTAATGCATTTTCCATAGAGAGTAGCTGCTCCTCATCAGTCTTGAAGATGAATAAGAGTCCTCTTGCCAAGTCTTACAGATATTAGCTGGTCACTAACAGAATTAATCATCTCCATGCTAATGAGAGATAGCCTGCTCAAGTCAGATATCCTGCTTCCTCACATATATCAACTGCAGGGTCAAGTCTCACTAAACTTGTTTTGATAATAACAGTTCTTGCAAAACTTTAAAAATAATCTTGCTTTTACAAAGTTCAACTAATTTGTTTTTATATTTATCACAAAGTCGACCGTTAGCCTTTTAGAGATCATGTATATAAATTCTGTCCAGGACATTCCTCAAGCAGAGCTTTTGTATTATTTCTGACTACTTCCAAGTTGATTTCTTTTTTCAGATAGGTCTTTCTTTGAAGATAAGATTCAGTAAACTGACATTTGTAGTTTAAAGTCTCAATCAGGTTTAGCTATAACTTACCCTCTGACTGCGCAGAGTGACTCCCGCTGATTTGAAGTCAGGAAACTTGATGCCTGCCGTCTCTGGAACAGCCTGCATTAGAAGAAAAAAAACTGCTTAGAGGAAAGATACGACACCTCAAACTTAAAAAGATATATGACCAGAGTATGACCAGATATATCAGACAGTCATTACACATTGATAGAAGAAGACACAAGAGCCAGCTCAGCTCATTTTACGCACAGCTGCTCTATCATAATATTACAACAGTGCTGAATCTTGATTCTTTCTGTGCACTACTACTGCAGGCTTCTCCCCCTCAAACAGTCTTTCCATATGCCGATGAACATTTCTTAAGCACAAATTTTTGGCTTGAGCTTTACTTTGCTCTTTTAGTGTCGGTGCATCTCTTACCGGTTTTTCCGTTTCTCTTTTTTGAGGGAGTTTCTTCTTGGAAACTCTCTTTTCTGCTCGCCTTAACTCTGTGGTTGTATCAGCCGCTTTAATGAGTTTCTGCAGATCCTGGGCCTTCTTCTCCCGCTCTTTCTTCCTAGTCTCTATCTTCCTTAGCTCTTGTACAAGATATTCCTCTTCTGCCACCTAGAGGGAAAACAGGAGAAGTGCAATTTTAAAATCTATAGGGTCAGCTTCTTTTTCACAAAACAGCAGTGATATTTTGTTTGCCCTTGACATGCATAGGAAAAAGAAACAAACTAACTTGTTCAGGTGTGCGATTGAAGAGTTTCTCTAGTTGTTCCTTGCGGCGCCTTTCATGGCCGGCATCAAAGATATAGATCTTTGGCTCTGTCCCTGAAGCTGCGCGAACCTTGGTCAGCTTACCACAGATGTTATAATACCGTTCTTTTAGGTCCTCCACTGAACGTTTCTGAAAGCATTATTGAGAGACTGTTACCAAGGAAATGTGTTTTCATTTACAAATGTTTTCGTTTTGTTATACATTCACACTGAGTACTGTTGGTAAGTGATCGTTTATTACTCTGTATTGCTGGTAATCGTAGCGGTCATGGACAACTATGAAGCGAAGGTCGAAGCGTTTGCACAGGTCAAACAGGTGATCTGTCTCTGCTTTAGTCCAGCCATCATCATGCAGATGCATCTGATACTCCTGCTCCGAGTAAACTGGTACCTGTACTGTCTAAAAAAAAACAGACAGGAGAACAGAGATAATCAGGCTCAATAAGAGAAAAGAGTACATTTGTGTTTGAATCTGAAAATCAACATTTGTAGCTATAAATAAGCCAACCTTGGTGTGTGTTTTCCATAAGTGTTATGACGAATTAGGAGACACTTGACTTTTACACGATAACAGAAGGAGTCATCCCTACCTTGTTGAAACGGGCGAAAGGGTAGTCCTTGCCCTCCTCTGCCACACGTCTCCAGTGATGGAAAATAGCCCCATCCCTTCGAGCCGGATTGGTAAAGGGCATCCACTTCCAGGGCCGAACCTTTTTACAGCCCAGCTTGGCTTTGACTGTCCTGTAGCCCTGAGTTGTATCGCTGGGCAGCAGTGGAGGTGCATCTCTGGAGATAAACAGGCAAATAAAACAAGGCTTTGTAAGAGAAAGGGGGAAAAAAACCATGTGGAAACAATGTTGTTATTTTATTTTTCTGAAAAGGTGTTATAAGGATATGAAGCACATACAAAATGTGGCATAAGATCAAGCCAATCACTGGGATGCCACTGGTCTTAAGTAGTTATTAAACACACTCCATAAAAATGGATTTTGTGATTTTTACATCATTTAAATAGCCCTTAATCCTTGAGGAGACAAAATTCTCTCACTCGTCTGGATCCCTTCTACAGGAAACTTAATAGTCAATTCTAAGTACTGCAGTAATAAAACACAGGACTTGTAGGAGAGGAACTGTACATGAATTGTCGTAAAGAAGCCCTTACTTTTTATCTGAGTAGAGTAAAGCGTAGACCTCTCGGTGCATTCCCTCTGGTCTCTTGAAGGTGAGGGTTTCTGTTGTCTTCTTGGATTTTTTCTAAACGGGATAAAGTAACACAGGTTGTTGTGTTAAAGCGACACATCATTTTATAGTTTCTAGTGAATCAGCTTTATGGGCCAGTTTGAATTTTACTTTGGTGAACTATGTACAAAGGTATGAAATTAAATATCAAAATAAACATAAAATAAGCAAAGACTAATATGTACAAGACTAAAAAAAGATAGTAGTGCAGTGGTGAGTAGTGTAAAGGAGGCTGATGTAAACATGATAATAAAACAATGTAATAAATGTGGCAGAGTTTTTACAGTATTTACATTAAAGCAAATGGCAAAGTCCAGTGTTTTTGAACACCACAGTTTGTAACTATAAACCTTTAGTAAGAAGAAAAAGCACATATTACATGGCTCACTTGTGAATACAGGAATAAGCACAACATCTGGTCTCTCACCTTGTCCGAGTTGATGAGATCTTTCTTACTGATCGGACCGTCATTTTCTCCTCCAGTCAACTCCAGGATATCCCTAACATCAGCTCCAGTACCCATGACTGTGTCTGTTGTTAAGTAACCTTTCAAGTCTTTTCAAACTTAAATACTTCTTAACATTCACGGGTGCACATTAAGTGATTGTGGTTACTTCACATTACTGTGCAAAATGATGCTACCAGCTAAAGGCTAACGCCGATGTTGTCATTAGAGCTAAACTACACTAGCCGCCAAAAACAGCAATGTTACGCTTATATAAGAAATGTTGTTTTCTAATATGGAAATTTGGATGTGTTTTACAATCCCTAAAAGCTACAACGATAGTCAATAAGAACACACACGGGCTTTGTTAGGGTTAAGCATTGGGTAGTTTAGCTAAACACTACATCCGTTCCGGTGATGACGTTGTGACCGTGGTGGTCTACTCAATCACTAGCTGCTGCCCCCCTGTGGCCTGGCGCTGCATCGTCTATCAAGGTTTCTTCTTCTTTGGATTTTATTGGCAGCTGGCATCCAAAAAGTTACATTACTGCCTATCATGGTTTTTGTGTGTGTGTTTGTATTTAAGGGTTTTGTATATACTGTACAAATATTGTATATATGGCAAGCCGTTCAGGAAATTAATATATTGAATGAAACTTTGAATATATTGAATGAAGTCTGAATATATTGAATGAAGTCTGAATATATTGAATGAAACTTTGAATATATTGAATGAAACTTTGAATATATTGAATGAAGTCTGAATATATTGAATGAAACTTTGAATATATTGAATGAAACTTTGAAAGTTTTCATTCAATATATTCAGACTTTGTTCAATATATTCAAAGTTGCATTCCATATATTCAAAGTTTTATTCAATATATTAATTTCCTGAACGGCTTACCATATATATATATATATATATATATATATATATATATATATATATCAAATATACAATATCAATTTATTTACATACTTTGCGTAAAGCCCCTTAACATGACACCCTCTCTACACTTAGCATATGAAAACCTCCTCATACTTCAATTAGCTCTTAAAGCAAAATCAAGCAAAATCTTAGGTATTTTAAACTTTTTGGGAGGACAAAAAAAAAAAGCATTGACCTTCAGTGGAAACTCTGTTAGAGAAAAAAAAAATGTATTGCGCTCATGAGTTGCGAAATCATCAATCAGAAAGACACATAGCCGAAGTTCAGGATCCAAAATAAAACAACATCACTGATTCTAAAGGTGTAGTCGCATGATGACTTATTTAAGAAATGTAATTCATTATCGCCACAGAGGCAGGCGCTGTTATTTTGAAAATCCCACCTGCACCGTTTTTGACCATTACTTTGAAATGTAAAACCGGATGTAGACATTGGTTTAAATCTTCGGGATTACCTGCGCGTGTTGTGTTAGCAGCTTGTTCCCTCTCCGCCATCTTCATCAGTCGGTCTCACAAGAAGCGGTCGGTAGCCTTGAACTGGGTCACTTTGATTCGTCATTATCTACACAGATATTCGGCAACAACAACAACAAAAAAACTCGATTTAATTTAGCAAGACATCAGACTACGGAAGACGATGTCTAACGAGCAGGCCGAAAACACCGCCGAGAAAGTGGGCCAGCAGCCTGCACCGCAGCAGCAGCAGCAGCAGCAGCAGGGGTGAGTCCATTCATCGACATCTCTTTGTTGGCGCTCAGTAGCTTCCTAATGCTAACTCTTATCTAACATTCGCTAACTTGGCCCAAAAATATCCCGAGCCACACAAGAATCTCTGCCGGTTTATAAAATGGAAGTACACCCGAGACTCAATCTAAAGAGAAATGCATAAACACATCATGTAATTTATTGTGTGTATTTAATGTGAGGTTTCGAGGCCCAGTCTGTTTTCATTTATGTCCTCCCCTTTGCGTGGTAGTTGTAGTAGTAGTAGTAGTAGTAGCTCAGCGTTAGCGTTTCTGTTATCAAATAACTTAAGAGTATATGTTGTGTACTAAAAGATATGCAGTGTAAAGGATATCTAATATGTTTGGTCATGTATTGCAAACCCTTTGTGCAGGAGTAGCGGCCTTGCCATGCGGATACCGTGCAGTCGCTTAGCAAACCATTACAACCTTTCATTAGCCCATGTACCCGATTAAAGTTTAAAGTTTAAGTAAACGTAGTTCACAAATTGATTTCGTAGTTTCCTGGAACTGGTTGGCTCATAACGGGTTAAAGATTAACTTAACATTACTATTGAATTAACGCGACTGCGGTCTTTTTGTTTTTGAGAGAAGCAGTGGCTCAACAGAAAGGGGTGGGCTTTTTTTTGTTCTCATAGGTCATGTTTGTAATTACCTTGTTGTATTAAAACTGCAATTCTACCTTTTTTTTTTTTTTTGCACACAGAGAAGTGAATGGGAAAGCCAAGCATGAGCCCAATGCAAGCAGAAAGGAGAGGCCCCAGAAGAGAGGTGGAGGCGGGCGTTTTGAACCCTACGGACACGTGAACAGAAGATACCGTGTTTTTGTCAGCAACATCCCATATGATGTGAAATGGCAAGCCCTGAAGGATCTGATGAAAGAGAAAGGTAAGGTGTTTGTATAAGGGCTTGATTCAACTTCAGACATGAAAGTTACAGCCTCATGGGGTCATATTGGTCTGGCCCCTGCAGCTCTTGAAGGGCTTTTGGATATTTGTGCACGGTCGTAAATTGAAGCAGAGTGGTTGAAATCTTGTGGGAGTTATTTGGAAACGAAGGTTTTGGATGAGTTCCATCTTACTTTTCTGTCAACTACGGAGTTGCTTCAGACCTGGATGTTACACTGAATATTCTGTCTCCATTTGCAGTAATAAAAAAAAATAAAAAAAAGTTGTTTATGCAAGTGGAGGTTGTCCTTGGTCAGAGCCAGTCCACCGATGTGATAATACAATTACTGGCACGCAATGACATACTTTTCCCAATGGAACTCATGAAAGAACATGCAATACTTATTTGTGTTGTACTATTTTGGCAAGAAATTGGGTGATGGATGGACACTTTCAGTTAACAGTAAACCCTGAGCTCTTAAGGTTTTATGAATAAGTGACATTTTTTGAGATGTGTCCAGGAATGTCATTTGTGATGCAGCAACTTCGACTTTCTGCAGGTATTTGTAAAAAAGCTGTGTTTTAAATGTACTGTATTGATTTTCACGCGCTTTCACTTGTGTGGAAGTTCTTGTAGGTATGGTGTATTGGAAGTGATGGCTGTATCTTAAGTAAAGCACCAAAGTGGCATTCACTTACAGTTAAAGCATGCAATTAGAAAGGTATATTCCTTTTTAGAAGGGTGCCTGGTATTTGTTTTCTGACAACTGACTGTGAGTTAAATTGCATTTTTCTTTTTTAGGAGTGACCTTTACAAGGAAATGTTTTCTCAGCAGATCTCCATGTTGTGCCAAACACAGCTATGCGTTGGGGATGTCTTTGGGGTACAGGTCTACAAAACAGCAACTTCTCATGCACTGTCCTTGTCTTAAGGTTTGGTCACTGATGTCATAGTGTTGAACAGACATGATAGGAGACATGGCTTGGGTCGACATTAAATCTAAATTTGGAAACTGCTCGTTTCAGGAACAGGTCTACCTCACAAACATGATTGCCGTTATGGTAGTTTCTAATCTATTAAAGATAGCTGCCATTCAAATTGTTAATTTTCTTTAGTCTCAGGTGTCTTTCTTAGGCGCAGTGATGGGTGAATGTATTAGTCAACGGTTTAAAATGTGACTATTTGACCACAGGTTTGAAAATGAAATAGGTGGAGACATGGAAAAGGTTTTTCCCACGTGAACTTACGTAGGCCAACATCTTAAGGTTCAAGGTGTTCACTGCATTACATCCGTAATAGAAGTATTAAGGCCGATGGCCATATTATCAGCTGTTGTCTTCAGTTTATGGCTTTTGGTGCTTCTGTGCTTCTAACAAGGACAGGCTGAGAAGTGTGATTTATTTATATATATTTTTTTTAAAGACCCGGGCTTGCTTTGTAGACCTGTACCATATTGTGCTGCTGCTGAGGTGCTGGGGGAAAGCCTCAGGACTGGCAGGCTGAGCTTACTGTCACCAGCCACCCAACTTGTGTTTCTGCTCTAAACCCCAATTGTTCTCTCGGCTTCTCTCCCCTTGGTGTGTGTCGTCTCTGGAATCTGATTTGTAGTGGGTGATGTAACGTACGTGGAACACTTAATGGACGCAGAAGGCAAATCGAGGGTAAGTGCATATAAATACAATAAAACGTATGACTATTCCTTGACAAACCTGTGTTTGTCAGCTTTGGTTCCCTACTTTTCTTTGTTGGGATTGTTGAGATTCACAAACCTGGTGGAGTGTGTGTGTGAGAAGGTGACCCGTCGAAGGCATGTGCTATTTGATGTCGTCTGTGGCACTGACTTGAGGTCATTGTGAGGGGTTGATGCTCTTATAACAGGTCTTCAGCTCTCTTTGTAGACAATCCTGTTGGGTTGCAGTAGTGGAACATGTCCCCTGGATGCTGATTTTGCTCCTCATGGACTACAGGAGTGTAGTCTGCAAGAGGTTGTTTCAAGGCTTTTAGATGGTGGTTACATAGTACTCATTCAGTAGAACTAGTTTACTGGAAAAGTTAACTGCAATTCCTTAGAAGTGTAGAATCCTTCCTCACTGGATTTTTCTGCCCTTTTGATGATGGAAAAACAATCAAAGATTCCAGTCTTGTCTGCATTGTGACGGTGGGGAAAAGCATTTTTAATTGTTTTATTTGCAAGCCAAGTTTGTAGGCTTGTGACATAGACCATTTTGTTATGCATGCACTTCTACTTTGGTTAACTTATCATTACAGACACCAGTTATGACCATTGCTTTAATTAATTCAAAATTGTCTTTACTCCTTCTGGTGCGGCCTGTTCTGACGTCTTCCATCAACAAAGGGTTGTGCGTAAGTAGTCCATGTCCATTGATATTCCATATTGTAGGCGTAGCTCTCGGATGTACAAATTGAAAATGTTGAAATCCTGTTCAAATGAGCAAAGTATAAACAATGATGTGTATATTTTATACTTTATTTTAATTAAACCAGGCACTTTTTAAATTTTGTTTATTTCTGTCAGTGTGGTTGAGTTTAGGAGTGAAGAGCTTATGAAGAAAGCGGTGGAAAAGGTCAACAAGCACAATCTCAACGGAAGGCCCCTCAAAGTGAAAGAGGTAAGCTCCAACAAGATTTACCAGGCAACCAAAGAGCTTCAAAAGACCAAAAGTAAATTTACGATAAAAGTATGTTTTTGATGCTTTTTGTTAGGACCCTGATGGTGTGATAGCTCAGAGAGAAATCAACAAGGCCCAAGGCGGGGGCCCACCAGGAGGCCACGGAGGAATGGGCGGAATGGGAGGCATGGGTGGAATGGGAGGCATGGGTGGAATGGATCGTATGAATATGGATCGAATGGGCCCTGGACCTAATGGTTCCATGGTCAACATCCCTCCGAGTCTAATGAACAACCCCAACATCCCCAATGAGATCATCCATGGTCTTCAGGCTGGCAGGATTGGCAGCACTGTGTTTGTAGCAAATGTAAGGCTTCCAGAGATTTTCTCTCACTGATGTTTCATTTAGAAAACATTATGTTTGTTGTTGTGCTAAGACAGACTACAACTTTTTTGTAATTTTTCCTTGTGTTTGCAGCTTGACTACAAAGTGGGCTGGAAGAAGCTGAAAGAGGTCTTCGGCATGGCTGGCATGGTGGTGAGAGCAGATATCCTGGAGGACAAGGATGGGAAAAGCAGAGGCATGGGCACAGTAACATTCGACATGCCCCTTGAAGCCGTCCAAGCTGTGTGTATCCTTAAAAGAAAAGAAAACAAATGACCAAATGAAACGCCTTTTTATGAATCATTTTTAGCTCGGTTGAATCGAAGATGTTAGAAAATGTCTCTTCTTTGCTTTCCTTAATGATTTCAAAGCTATGTTCAATGGACAGCTGTTATTCAACAGACTCATGCACGTCAAACTGGTATGTATTCTGGACCTCCCTGAACATCAACTCAAAGATAGGAGAGCATTGTCTAAATGTGGTTCTATTGCTTTTTTTTTCCAGGATGAAAAATCCATGCCTAAAGATTTTGGACCACCTGACAGAGCTGCAGCTCTTCCCCGTAAGTATACTCTTCACCTTTTAGTCATCTGAATAACTTAAAAACATACTGTAATTGTATTTTAAATACGATGACAGATGGATGCAGGTCTATGTTTTCTTATATTTCTGTACACGCACATTTTATAAATACTGTTTCCTTTTCCCATGCCAAGGTGGCCTGAGTGGCATTGGTTTGGGCTTGGGACCAGGTGGCCAACCCATTGATGCAGCCCAACTCAACAGGGGAGGTGGTGGTGGTGGTGGAGGTGGAGGAGGAATGGGTAACATGGGCCCTGGAGGTAAATGTCACAATTGTTTTTGTTCAAAGTTTGATAAAAATATACAACTGAAATAAGAGGCTTGTTTGACACTGTCTCACTTTTTACCCTAGGAATGGATGGAATGGGATTTGGCAACATGGGAGGTCGTATGGGTGGTGGAGGGGGGGGAGGAGGAGCAGCAGCAGCAGCAGCAGCAGGTATGTACTCATTTGATCACAATTCCATATGAAACTTGTACATTATGCCTTCTGCTGTTTAGACTTTCTTCTTTCTTACCTCTCGTAGGAGGGATGGAGAACTTTGGAGGAATGAACAACATGGATCGTTTCGGTTCTTCTGGGATGAGCAGAATGAACGGTAAGAGGGTATTTGCGGTGTGTTTATCACTCCAAGGCAAGCGTGGAACACTTTCACGTTTTGCTGGACATTTCTAATGGTTTCATCTCTTGCATTGTCAGAGATGGACCGTGGAATTGGTGGTGCTTTTGACAGGGAGTTTGGGCGAAATGAAATGGGAATGTCTCGCAATAATTTTGGAGAGTCCTTTGAAAGAGGCATGGGTTAGTATGTTCAGGATTTTGTTAAACAACTTATCTGGAGAGTCTTGTAAGATATCATTTTGTGTTCAGTTTGAATAGTTAATAAAATATTTTCTTTTCTTTGTTTACTCCCATTTATAGGAAACAACATGAGTATGGACCGCATGAGTTCTGGAATGGACCGCATGGGAAGCAGCATGGACCGCATGGGAGGGATGGACCGGATGGGCATGGACAGGATGGACCGCGTGTCTGACCTAGACAGGCTGGGAACAGGCTTTGACCGGATGGGCTCTGGGATGGACCGGATGGCGCCCAGTATGGACAGGCTCGGACCTGGCCTGGACCGTATGAACTCCAGCATGGACCGCCTTGGCCCAGCTGGGTTTGACCGCCTAGGCCCGTCTAGTCTGGATCGCATGGGCTCTGGCATGGACTTTGGCTCCCCGATGGGAATGGATCGCATGGGCAACACCGGGCTTGACCGAATGAGCAGCAGTTTTGACCGCATAGGCTCAACTGGAGGACTTGACCGCTTTCCGTCCGGTGGTCTCGACCGAATGGGCTCTGGCATGGATCGTATGGGGGCTGGAGGTGTTGGCGGTCAGTTTGATCGCTCTGCTGACATGGATCGTGGATTCGGTGGGAATTCCTTTGGAGGAGCTGGAGCATCTGGAACTGGGGGAAGCAATATCAGGAAGGGATGCCAGATCTTTGTCAGAAATGTAAGTCTTACTCCGCAGGGCTGGTTTGGCATTGCATTGTTAATCATATTCTTTTCACCAGTGATCATCAATCATAATTATTTTTTTTTGTTTTGTAGCTGCCATTTGACTTTGGCTGGAAGATGCTGAAGGAAACCTTTAACACTTGTGGTGAGAGAGATTTTTTTTTTCATTGTAAAATAAGTAATTATTATCCACGATTTAAGTTTATTTTATCAGCATTTTTACACTTCCTTTTCTTTTCCTCTACAGGCATAGTGCAGTATGCAGATATCAAGATGGAAAATGGCAAGTCCAAGGGCTGTGGTGTGGTTCGCTTTGACAACCCTGAAACTGCTGAGCGTGCCTGCAGGACCATGAATGGCTATCGCCTGAACGGAAGAGAGATTGATGTTAGGATTGATAGGAATGCATAAGTTATTTGTCTGTTAACATTTGATCTTTCGTTTAGTCTATAATGTCAAAAACGCTCTGTATCATCTGAATTGCTATTTAGCGTATTCATACTGTATTCATATTCACTTGATTTGTTATGTGTAACAGTGAAAATGTTGCTGAGGTTAGTACTTTGTAACTGATGGTGTTTTAGTTCTTGCTTAAATTTTACTTTTTTTAGAGACCAAATTTTAATTTGTTTTTTCTTGTAATGCTTCAACTGTCATTGCCTTTGCTCTCTAAGGTGGTTTTGATAAATAAACCTAAATATTTGAAGTGTTTCTTAGAATTCGTTTTGTTATTGAATCACCTGTCAGTATAAGACTTTCAAGGAAGAAAAGATTTACTATTTGTTTTTTGCTAGATTTCTTCTACATCATCGTATTTTAGTCAAGTGTAAGTACTCCCTGCCCTCGCATCTCCCTTTCCATAATGCCGTCATGGTACCAACCACTGCTAGTTCCGACCCTGGTCACAAACCTGTGATGCCCAGCTCTCCGTCTTCTGGCAAAAAAAACTTTTTTTTTTAATGATATTGATTACACTACATCTGCATCACATGCATTTTTCAAACTTTAAACACTAATAATTGAACATTGTGAACAAATGCTGAAATACAAGCAATAAGTAAGTAAAAAATCAACATATAACCAAAAGATGGCTTTTCAGGTAGTGGTGATGTGGCCAGAATATAACTACAAACACTTAAACATTTACCACACAGGACACGCCTATGATGAAACAAGTACAACATTGCGGCCCAGAGATTGTTTATTCTTTATAACCTTGTTTTCATGATTGTAGAAAGCAAAAAAAATTGAAACTCGATTAATTGCTCATGCCCTCGTCCAGGTTTATAGAATAAAGACAGTCCATGACGAGCTGGTCCCCTCATGACAGTAGGTTCCAAAATGACCTTCCATATTGGTAAATGATAAAAGACGAATCTGCCAACAAACTGGAAGCACGAGTGATTATACAAATTAGCTTCCTGTCCTTGTTCTAAACATTTTGGCAGATAAGTCATCTCAAACACTACGGCTGGTTTTATTAAACATCCGATCTTTGTCAGGGATGGCTGTGGCTCAGTTGGTAGAGTCGTCTCTTAATCTGAAGGTAGATGGTTTGACCCCCAACTCCTGCAGCAACATGGCCGGTGTGTCCATGGACAAGCCACTTCACCTCGCATTACGCCTACTCATTAGTTACTTCTGATGGACACTTTACATAGCAACCTGTCATCAGTGTGTGAATGGGTGTAAATTGGTACATGTCACATGCGCTGTTAGTAGTCAGAAGACTAGAAAAGCGCTTTACAAGCTCAAGTCCATTTTCAATGTACTCAGGTCCAAAACATTAATCTGGTTATATAATGGAGAAAAATGTTGATTTTATTTTCTCTACTCAAACTTTGTTAGGAACAGTGCTGCTGCTTTATAAAGTCAACCCATCCCAGCTGAGATTTTATAAGCAAGGTTAGAGTGCATAAGAGAGGAGCTGGAGTTGAAGTTTTGTTGTGATTGACTCCCTCATAACCAAGCCTCCCCTTGAGCTCTGTCCCTAAATATTTACAGGCCACCCAAATAATGTGCAAACCTTTATGATGATCTTACTGAACTGCTGTCTATGATCAGTATTGACTGGGTAGTTGTTGCTTAAACCTTCACTTCACTTGCACTCTTGACAACTTTGGGCTGACTCAGCTTGACACAGGGACAACACTCAGTATGTTGCACTGGACTTACTCATCTCACCTCCAAAGGTCTTATCATTCCCAAGGTTTAGCTAACTCAAAGTGAATGATCTGATAAATCCACATGAACCACTGGTTCAGTTTAGAAAAACAACTAATTGGCTTAACATAACAACATAGATGACACAAATCAAGATGAAATCAAGAAAAACTCACATGTTAACGTTATTAAATGAATTATTTAAATTTCCGTTTCAACTAAATGACTAGATAGATAGATAGATAGATAGATAGATAGATACTTTATTGATCCAGAGGGGAAATCAAAGCATCCAGTAGCAGGTTACAAAGACGGACTGTTTAAAACTGTGTTATTGTATTTTCAGCTTTTGATGTTTTAATATGATCTTTTCTTTGATTTTTAAATGTCCTCTTTTAACTCACTTCTTCTCCCCTTTGTCATGATGCTTGTTCTCACTTGTGTGAAACACTTTGAATTGACTTGTTGCTGAAATATGAGCTTTAAAAATAAAGTTGCCTTGACTTAACAAAGTTTGCAAAATGTTGCCCGTAGTGCGATGGAGCACATCCGGCAAAAAAAGGCAGTAAAATCTTGCTTATCCGAGCACTGTGTGAAGGTATATGGTTTATGGAGGTACCTGAAGTCCCTCCCTCGTGGAAATGGAAGGTCACGAGCCATCACAACCGGAAGAAGGTCATAGGCGCTACATTCAAGATGGCGGCCCCCTTGTGTCAGTGTTATCAGGTGAGTGCTTGGTAACTTTTCTGTAATATGTGAGCGCGTGGAATTCCCGAGTATCAAATAAACTAGAATGTAAAAGAGGCGTCTGAATAACAAGCTTCATCCCAAGGTTGCAAACGTCACGAAGTGTGTGCTCGCCACGATGCTTGCAGAAGGTTAGCTAGCTGAGTTAGCTCTGTGAATAATGTCCTGCCGGTGTTTGAACTCAGAAGTGCTCAGCGAAATCTTTTTCCACGTTAAAGGTCAACTCTCTTATGATGTAGCTGTGTAGTTTTATTTTCTATCCAACTTTGCATTTATGCCTCTTCTTTCGCTTAATGCTTTCCTTTTTTCCAACGCTGTGTCATATTATACGCAGACATGTAAATGACATTTATAAAAGTATGAAAAGTTAATGTGATGCATGACTGTCAATGGCAATTTTTTTATGTCTATGTCCGTAATATCTAGATATCTGTAAGAAGAGGCTTGGTGGCCTTTCCTTCCTCTTACCTGCCTCTTTACAAAGGGCCAAATGTCTACAGGATACGTGGGCTCCTCACGTGCTCCTCACAGGTAAGAGATACACATCACCACACCTTTATCAACCTGAAGTTGTGCTTCAAAGCTCTCTGAAAATATCCCTCATCTGAGGAGACGCTTTATGATGTTTATGACAACTCCAGCAGCAGAGTTGTTTCTGTGTTCTTCGATGAAACAGTAATCCAACAATATAAACACATTTTTGTTGCCAATATTGCATTTTATTCAGATAGGGCTCTGTAATTTAGTCTACCCTTATTTATTTTATTTATTTTAAAATACTTTATTGCAGGCTGTTTTACTTCATTACAAGTTGTCGTATTTCATCACAAATTTTGTTCATCCTGGCACATTTTTTATATATAAACATACAAGAATACAACATGAAATAAAATAAAAATAGATGAAAAGGTACGAAGAGAGAAAAGATAATTAAATTAAGATTTAGAGAACAAAAAATAATAATAAAATAAAAAAATATATATTATTAATAAAATAAAAGTAAATAGAATGGGGGAGGGGGGTCGGGTTGTTCCTTCACTACTCTCTTAATTTAATATAATTTAATTTACATACCTGTTATTATTCCACTTTATCTGTTTCCTTTATCCATTTACTCCAGTAACACATGAATTAACCCTCTCTGTTTCTTAGCCTATACGTAATTCTTTCCATTTCTTTAATATCTTCCACTGTTAACTTCCATGCATAAATACAATTACTTTGTACAAATATTTGTCCCCTTCCTTCTCTATTCCTGGTGGAGCAATACCAAGTATGATATTAACTGGGTGAAGTCGTTTCTGTAAGTTAAAAATATTTGTAATTTTCTCCTGCAGTCTACCCTTATTGATAATGCTGTGCAAAATTAAACAGTAACACCAGCAACATTCAGAAAAATGACATAACAATTGAAGAAACACCTCTTTCTTTAACTGTATAGCCATCATGAAGACAGAATGTACAGCAGCATTTGGTTGTATTGGAATAAAAGCTTTGCATAATAAACTGACATTTCAGAATGCTTTTGATATAGGAGTAGGGAAAAGAGCGCTTTGCAAAAAATAAAAGTAGGGTTTTTTCGCTGCATAATCGGTAATAGTCATATTTCACGAGAAGACATTTGCTTTGATATTTGATATATATTAAACCTATCAAGCAAGCACACATGCTAACTCACCAGCGTGTGGGGAAAAAGTACTACTCTGCATGTCCTTCTTTAAAAAGTGCTTCTGCTGTCTTTGGCACGTTATCGGTTTCTTTCCTACAAAATTTTTCTCAAGACATCTTTGGAAGTAGAACAGACCTTTGCAGGGTTGATTGACTAAGTAATGTAATGAACATAAATGTAATATTGATATAATAGTTACAGTCATTTATAATTTTTGTGTTTTTTTGTTTTTTTTTATCAACAAGGTGCTTCAGATTCCCTGTCCGCAGGTGAGGTATATGTCAGGGGAAAGAGGTGGTGGAAGAAAAGGTTTTTTTGGGGAGTTTCTGGACAACCTGAAACAGGAGCTAAACAAGAACAAGGAAATGAAAGAAAACATCAAGAAGTTTCGGGATGAGGCCAAAAAACTGGAAGAGTCAGACGCATTGACGCAAGCACGAAGGAAATATGTACGTATTATTCTTACATTTGTTTAGTTTTTTTTATTAGCTAATTATAATTACCTTTCACTGCTTTCTCTTTTCTAGAAAACGATAGAGTCTGAAACAGTAAAGACCTCCGAGGTTCTCAAGAAGAAGCTCGGAAACATCTCTGAGACAGTTAAAGAGGTAAACTTTTAAGTGTCATAATCAGACATGGCCTTCTTCCTATGATATATGTGATATTTAAGTTGATTTATTTCCCATGCTAACAAGTTGTGTTTGTGTCTCTGTGTGTGGACAGGGGCTGGGGGAGGTTGGTCGTACAGAAATTGGGAAGAAATTCATGGAGGGAATGGAGGAAGCAGCCAAAACAGCGAAGACTTCAGCAGAGAATGTCACAAAGAGTGGAGAGAAGCTGGGGAAAACTGGTGCATTCAAAGCAATATCACAGGTATGGAGTCAGTTCAACTCTTAAACAAATGTTGTACAATGTTCGATGTTTTATATGAAGATAGGGATATTGTTTTGAACTTTTAATACATAGATTAGAAGGTAAAGAGAACAAGTCCTCCTAGGGACGCTGGTGACGCAATGGTTAGTGCGCACGCCCAATGTATGGAGGCTGTCGTCTCAAGCGGGCGGCCCGGGTTCACATCCCACCTGTGGCTTCTTTCCCGCATGTCATTCCCCACTCTCTGTCCCTGATTTTCGACTCTATCCGCTGTCCTATCTCTCCATTAAAGGCACAAAAAGCGCAAAAATAAATCTTGTTAAAAAAAGAGAAAAAGTCCTTGTAATGTTATTCCTGATTAATTTAACCTATTTGTGTTTCATCTGATATCAGGGCATGGAGAGTGTCAAGAAAGAGATTGGTGACCTGGGTCACACCGGCCCTTATCGACCTCCTGCCAAACTCAGGAAGAGGAGCGAGTTCTCCTCCAAGGGGGCCGGGGACGACAGCAAGGTCTTTGAAGCGAACGAGTACGTGAGTTCCCTAAACTTTGCCCTGACACAGGGGGGGGGACACCTGTCATGATCAGTGTCAGCTAGAAACACATATAAAGCCTAATTAAGGCTAATCATTCTTGTTGTGATTCCTCATTATATATTTGTTTTCATTTGTAAAGATTTCTATTTAA
Organism: Labrus bergylta; assembly: GCF_963930695.1. NCBI lineage: Eukaryota > Metazoa > Chordata > Actinopteri > Labriformes > Labridae > Labrus > Labrus bergylta. The sequence continues at coordinate 16,867,575 of NC_089200.1, forward strand.
AGCAGCATGAAATAAACTACTTGCTGTCACTATTAAATACAGTAAATGAAACCCACTCGAAGCTAAAAAGCTGTGAGAGCTTGGAATCCCATTTGGTCGGTTGCAAGAGAAGTTTTAACATCACCTCAACTACAGTTACGGAAAAATTAAAGGTTGACAAGTAAAGCATACTCCCAAGAAAGGAAAAAAAAAGAGGAGCAGCATTTGGCAAAGTTTTCCTTGAAAGGCTTTCCTTTATGTTTGTTAAATAGTTCCTGAATTACGCACTGTGTAAGAAAAGCCTCTATGTCTCAGTCTGTTGTTTAAACTTTATTTTGTGTTTTCTTCAGGGAGGCTATGGGTGTTGTGCTCCATAAAGATTCAAAATGGTACCAGCAGTGGAAGGACTTCAAAGACAACAATGCAGTCTTCAACAGTAAGATCTAACTTGCCTCTTTATTTCTGCATCCTTTGCTGTTTACTTCAAGTCATTCTCTCATTTAAATGAGTGTACCAGTGGTTTCCTGTTGCATTGAAGAGCTATATAGAAGTAAACATCATCAAACCAGAGGCCGTCAATACATGTGCATCTGTTGTGGCATATTAGTCATAAGTGGAATTGAGACAGATAAATGAATCCAAAGCACTTTATCTACTGAGGCTCTTTATAGAAAGAGTTTAGAGAGACATACTTCATTTATCTCAGAGGGGAAATTCAAATTTTACACTCTTGTTTTTTCAACATGCTACACACACAGGCCAGGAACGCACACGCACAAACACACAAACAGGATCCTTTGATCATGCACTAATGGAGAGAATGAGGGGCTACACATTAAGGAGTGCCTGAGCAGTTGTGTGTTCAGTGCCTTGCTCAAAGGCATATCAGCAGCGCTCAGGAAGTGAGCTGGCACTTCCAGCAACCAGGCCCAATGCCATACTTTGGTCTGTACAGGGACTTAAGGGATGATATAGACGGGTGTACACGATAATCTATGTTACAGTGGGGACTTGGCACTAAGTCGTCAGATTTGAATTATACATTGCAGCATCAACACATTTTCTCTGCCCCAAATACTGAGAACCATTACATTACTTTTTTTACTGTAAGATGCAGCATATATCTTTTTTTCTTCTTCTTTAAAGGTCCCATATTATGCTTTTTCTGGTTTTATATGCTCTTTAGTGTGTTTTCCAAGTGTCCTGTGCATGTTAAGGCACATCTATGTGCAAAAATTCAAAGTCCGCAGAAACGCGGCTTCTCCTACGTCCTCCTGTTAGCTGTAGCATTAGCCGCATGTAACGCTTGGTTCTAGCCCCCCTCGATAAAAATTTGTCAGTTTTATTAAGTTACTAAAACAGTTAATCCGCTAATGAAAGGCTTTATATTAAATGCAGTAGGAGACTGCTGTTTTCAGATTCAGAAGAACATAAGTTTCAGGTACCGGGTGTCATTTTGCTTGTTGCAGAAGTGAAGCTGTCTTGTGGGAAAGTTTTACATTGTTGTCCTGCCCTGACACTTGTGCATGTTTTGTGTGTGTCTCTGTGTAAGTCTGATGCAGAGATATGAGTGTGTGTTCAGATGTATTTGTCTGGTCATGATTCTTCAATCAGCCAGCATAGTGGAAAAGGAGCATTTAGCTGAGCATTACTTTTTAGTATTGTCATTTCATACATTTTCTTACAACAGGCTTTGTGGGACTCATATTTCTGACATCAAAACTTGTGGCTGCTCACTGCATATAAAAAAAATGATTTTGAAAAGATTTGTTAATGTAAGATTTATTTCTGAACGTCCTTGTAATCTCAGTTTGTCTTTTTTTCTGTTCACTGCAGGGTTCTTTGAGATGAAGATGAAGTATGATGAGAGTGACAACGCGCTCATCAGAGCATCTCGTGCTGTCACTGAAAAGATGACTGATGTCATAGGTGAGAGACCTCCAGTTTGAAAGTCTGTATTAAACACACTGATTAGTTTACTTAAGCTGAGCAGACAAGGTTAGCTTGATTTAAAATAAACACAAGATACTTGTAGCCTAATAAGAAGGATGGGCGCTCGGTAAGGAACCCACTCCCATACACGCACACACGCATTGCGACCTTGTCCCAATGCTTTTGCCTAACTAATAACTGACCTCTGATAACTGATAAGTTTAAACTTCATAGGCTGATGGTTTTTATTTAGCCTGATTTTAGGGGGCGCTGACAGCACCCTCAGCACCCCTGGTTCCTTTGTCCCTGGTGAGAAGCCTTCTTTAAATATAAGTGATTTGTTCTTTAGAAGTATTTAGAACTATCTATACATTTTAAAACATGTATCATACACTTCTGTTCAACATTTTTCTTACATTTAAGACACTTGTATCATTAGACTTTTCATATTTCTTCTTGTGTCCTATAATCACATCTCCTCTAGAAGAGAAAAAAATCTGTAATTTCAACACTTATTGTTTAATTTACCTGTGAAGTTTTGGCCAAAGAAGAAAATGATTAACCACTCAACGTCTCTACTTTGACTTTGAAACCATAAACAATTCAGTAAACATCAGAATCCTGTTGGCGTTCTGTGATTGTCTTTGTATATTTACGGTGTCGGTGTGTTCATGGGTATTCAGGTGGGCTGTTTTCAAAGACTGAGATGTCTGAAGTACTGACGGAGATCTTGAAGGCGGACCCATCCTTTGACAAAGACTCTTTCCTCAAGCAGTGTGAACGAGACATCATCCCCAATATACTCGAGGTACGTTGGCCTGCCTAAAAATGTTGCTCTGTTTATTCTGTTATGATCATTTTTGGATTGATAGATGAGTGTTTGTTAGTGACATGTTATGTTTTTATTTAATGCATCATTGACTTGCTGCAGATGTGGCAGATCACACATTTCAAATACCTTATTCTGAAAATGAAAACAACTATCACAATAATGATCAAAGCTACAACACAAGTAAACCTGTGAACGTATGCACTGATGTATCCTCTCAGATGTCTCCATGGAGTGGTTAAAGCCAATGTTTGTTCTGTGTCCATGCAGGCGATGATCAGGGGGGAGCTGGAGGTTCTGAAGGATTGGTGTTATGAAGCGGTAAAACCTTTTTTTTTTTTTATATACACAGACTCTGAGCTGAAAGCAGATTTTTTGCTTAGATATTTAATAACAGTGATTAGCATTCCAAAAAGCACGTTGGTGCACATATTACTTTAAAGTAGGTAGATCTGCATGAATTAGTGACAGTGACTGCAAATAGTGACGTTGGTAGTTTAACTACATTTTCAGTAGCTTGATGGCAATCAGCTGTTTTTTTTATTTTTTATATCAAATAGTTTTTCAGTAGTAACGCTGTTTTTTGATCAAGTAGACGGTAACATCCAAACAAGCTCAGTTGTCCCACATCAAAGTTGAAGTGCTGCGGAGCGTCAGTCTAAAATCAAACTTATAAGGATGAGTAGAAGACGCCAGCCGATACAAGGACGAATTTTCTAGCTGTCTATGTATTTCTGTATGACTGTGACATCACAGTTTAACCCTTGATGCCTACGATGTCCCTGTGCTGGCGATAGTGTGAGCAAGAGTTCATCGCTCCTCAGTGCAGTCTGCATAAATATATATATTTTATTATAATAATGTATTATATGTTACACTGGTAATAATGTTATCTTCTTTATCTCCATGATGGATGAGTAGACTTACAGCCAACTGGCTCACCCCATTCAGCAAGCCAAGGCCATGGGACTGCAGTTCCACTCTAATATCCTGGACATTGACAATATTGATGTAAGTCACTCCAGACTTCACTACTCAAGACGTTCAATTCCACCTCATAATATGACCTGTTAATATTAATGATCGTTAACTAATTGTGATTTATTTTAAACATTTTTTCTCAGTAAAAAGTATCCACATAAGCAAATATAATCATGATAGTGGACATCTAAACTTGGTATTTAGTAAACTCAGGCATGAGCCTTTGTACAACACATCAACTATACTGCTTTGATTACTTTTTGTTAGTGAAAGTTTTGGTCTGAGGGACTAGACACTGAAGAACTATTTTGTTCTTTATGTTTGGCTCAAACTGTTCAGTCCTTCTAACTGATGCTTGTGTTTGTTATGCAATAAAAATATCATGTTTTTGTATAAGAACAGTGTTTTCTGCATATATCCTCTCTTCCAGCTGGCCATGGGGAAGATGATGGACCAGGGTCCAGTGCTGATCATCACCTTCCAGGCTCAGTTAGTCATGGTGGTCCGAAACACCAAAGGAGAGGTGGTGGAGGGAGACCCTGTAAGAAACACACACATATGAACAAAAACACCAGCTTCAGGGAGAAAACAATCCTTGAGATGCTAAAATCTGATATTTGATTAAAGTGAACAGAATCTTAAAACCCAACCAGTATAAAAAAAAAACATGAGGCTTTTGTGCAGAATATTAGACATTAAGTGACTTTGACTGTTAGGACAGGGATTGTTTTTCTAAAACTCACTGGTTTAATGGTTGTAAATTGGCAGCACTGTCCAATCAGAGCTCCTCAGGGACATCTGTGATTGGTTTAGAAGTCAGAGTATCAACTCAGTATCAAGCAGTTGGCATATGCCCAGCATTCACATCAAATACATCCTCCAGTAGGATTATAAATGGATGTACTATTCTTCTGTGTTTTATCAGATAAATCCAAATGTCTGTACATATTATGACAGATTCTGCCCATATACTCGACAGTATTCTCACTGTTAGTCCTCTCCCTCTAAGCTCTAGAGACAAATGAGACATGTGGATGACTGGGCAAAGCTAACTCAAATATTTTATAATTAAAAAGATGTTTATATTTTATGTCTCTTCAATTAGATTTGATGTGTGTGTGGGCCTCGATGGTTCACGGTGATTTAAGAATTGGATCGTAAGAGATAAGTGTACTCATCTGTTTTTGTCCCTCCAGGAAAAAGTGCTCAGGATGATGTACGTGTGGGCTCTGTGTCGAGACCAGGAGGAGCTCAACCCGTACGCTGCATGGAGACTACTCGACATCTCTGCCTCCAGCACAGAACAGATCCTCTAAGACTTTTTAATATGCACAAAAAAAACACTCAGCTCAGGAGAGAACTTAATGTACCTGAACAGGCCCCGGAGCTGGCTGAGAAGAAAGACGTGGGAGCGAGAGAAGAAGGCAAGGAGAGATAAAGGGCTGACTAGTGGGACTTGGGCTCACTTCACAACAGAAGTATCGTCAAGTTACTTAAAAAGCTTAGTGCTTCACCAGCCTTTATTTGTTTATTTACAGCCTTTATTTACACCACACTGGCTTTGGGTTCAGTCACTACAATCCTTGAATTTCTTTGAATGCCTTCGAGTTACCTTAACCATTCCTCGGGCTCACACTAGGGAGCAGTAGAGTACCAGCAACTCTCCCCCTTTTCACTTACTGCAGTGTCTGCATGACTGCCTGGGGATTCAAACTCTCCAGTGAAGGACAACTGTTGTCAGCCTTTAAGGGATACATTTGTTTTGTTTTTTAATTTTCTGGTTTATTTTTTTTCAATAAAAAAAGATATTTACGAGGAAAATCAAGGCAGAGGATTTGTAAGTTAACCCTCTGAACTTTATGCCAGTGTTAATCTCTCTCTCTTCCTCTCTGAGGCGTTGTCATTGTGGTGGTAGATTGTTTTGTGGCCAATCAGTGCGCTTCTACTTCCTTGTTTGTATGATAATTGTCCAATGTAATTGTTAAACTGTGAAAAAGTTTATATTTATTATGAAAAATAAAGATGACCCCTGTTTTTCACACTAGCCAACATTTTTGGAAAATAAAACATTTCTATCAAATATGTTTTTAAACCTCAACCTTGCAAATGGTTACACTTATTTGTAGTGAAGTTTGTAATGTGACTCCTTTTAGGGCGGTCTCATGTTTTTTAGAGTTTAATTCTTAAGCAGGTTTTTCAGTATTTGCTGATAAAACAATACAATATTTCTATCTACTTCTTTGTGAATTCTTATAGTTCCTAAGCATGATTGGAGCACTCATCTACTTTGAGTGAACCTTGGCTGACTTTAGAAACCAGATTGTACACACAATACTGACCATGATCATTTTTGGAAACCTTTATAATGTGGAGGACGGTACATTGCCCCCTGTTCTTTCCACTTTTCACACACTGTGCACCCATTTACCTTCATCATGGTGGAGGGCTATATGTAATCGCTATATGTGTTCAATGTGCCATGTTGTTTCCCTACATGTCAGAACCATATTGCCTTCAATCAACATCGTATTTCTCCTCTATGGGACAAAAATAGGGTAGTGTAAGGGCTAATGGCACCCATTTCAGCATATCTCACCAATACAGTCATCAGATCCCTCATCACATTTTGAGAATAGAGGTTTCCTCTGCACGTAGTCGCCACAGTTTTCAAGATCCTCTTCTGGTTCTGTGTGCGTTTTTTTACTGCCACTCTTCTAGCTCCATTGAGAAATCTATGAATTCATGAGACAGACAACAACACCTCATTACAATCTACCTCTCTTAACATAAAGAGTTAATGGTATTAAAGCTAAACATTTTAACTCCTTCACCTCTGATTGGTCACATATGATACTTTATATAAGTTAAGAGAAATAAGATGTCACCACCTCAATTAAAGTGACTGAACTGCAACTTCCAGTATAACCTTGCTTTCTTTTTGTTCGTTAAGTGTGCTCCTATTGTGCTTTTAAACGGGCAATTTAAATGTGGATTGTTCCCTCCATAGAGTCCCTGCTCCATTCAGGAAATGTGCTTCCCTTACATTGTGTCTGAGCTGCTTCTGGATACAGGTTGCAGGTGAAATGGTGTGATGTTCATGGTTCTTGGAAGCAGTTAGACAGCTCGGTACATATGGAGGGATGCAGTGCAGCATGAAGGGTTTCATCCATTTGGACTAGCCTGCTCTCATACAGAACGATTGATTACGATGGCCTTGTGGTTGAAGGTATGCGCTGCCTTACACAAGCGCACGCAAGCTGTGTATGTCTCCATGAGCTGGTACTAAGCTGAATGTCTGTCTGTTCATGTAGACCAGCAGCTCCACAGCTCCTCGGCTGTCCTTGATGATGGATCCTCTCTGTCGCTTAGCATTGCTGAGGTTGCAGCTCCCCAATGTGGTGCTCATCGCTCAGGATGCACCTCCACAACCTACACACAGAGCCTTAAGCGTAACGTATTCCTGGGAGCCACTCTGAGAATTTCTCTACTGGGAAATGTTTCCTATCATACACCTACTGACCAACAGACAATCTGACTCGCACCCTTGTCAGTTTGCACACAAACTTTTTACATTCATTTAATATAACATGTACATACATCCCAACCAGTATCATAATAAGCTTGCAAAGTGTTTTTCACTTGGGTTCTTTATTCGTTTTTGCTAAATGTACATTATGGTATTCTATAGCGGGTCCACCAAACGAGATGATTTTCAGGAAGCTGTCTCTTGTTGGTGCATACAACTCAAACTGGAAACAAAAGAAACTAGAAATACTTAAAAAATGATCTGTGGTCACACAAAATAAACATGCATTACACATGTAACTAAATTAGGTGTTTTCATCCGTTTAAAAAAAGTTTCCCAAGTACACATGACGAGAACTACAGAGAACACACAAATGCCTTAAAAAGAAAACTAATCAACTGAAAATGGAAAATTTGTATAGTTTAAAACAGTTTTAGAAGATGTAAGGTTCAATTTGACAGAAAAACTAAACCCTGTAGGTAGAATAAACAGACATACTATCATGAAAGTGGGGCGGCAGTAGCTCAGTCTGTAGGGACTCGGGTTGGGAATCGGAGGGTCGCCGGCTCAAGCCCCGGCACGGACCAAGCCAGGAAATTGGTCTGGTAGCTGGAGAGATGCCAGTCCACGTGAGCACTGCCGAAGTGCCCCCCCCACCAGCCCAGGAGCACCCACCGTGGGCAGCCCCCCCACCCTGAGTCCTCTCCATTAGTGCATGTCCATAGGATCCTGTTTGTGCATGTGTGTGTATTTCAGCCTATGTTTATGTAGCATGTTTACTAGACAGAGTGTAAAAACTAATTTCCCCCTCACGGGATCAATAAAGTATAAATTAAATGCAGCTGTGATTTGCAAGTGGATGCCTGGAAGGTAGGAAATCTTTTTATACAGTAGAGTTACAGTTGTACAGTTGGTAGTAAAGTGTCTTACTGAGATAAAATATGCTTATTAATAAACTAGTATTGTTCGTTAACCTCATTCAACCTCTCTTCACCCTCCGAACAACTTGGTCCACACACATGTACAGAATACAAACGTCACTGTCTGAAGGGCAGAGAAGGTAACAGCCGTGCATCTGGTCAGCCGGGGGCCATTCTCACTCTGCATATGTCCTTCCCCAGACGCTCTCACACACACAAGTGCTGCTAGGTCAAGTCCCAAGGAAGTAGGGCAGAAGTGTCACACAGACTCTCTCATCTGACGAGTGAGTGCTGACATCCCGATGTGGCCTGGGATCCAGGTTGGCAGCCGCAGCAGGACTAACAAACTGAGAGACAACAGCTCAGATAGAAAATGTTGATAAAAACTAAAGACTTCATAACAAACAGTTAAAGGAACACATCAGTATGCCTATACAGCGAAGCCGTTAAGGTAAGTGATTGGTATGCTCAGTTCCTCACCCCTTAAGCCTTTTTATCTACATGTCTTTGCATTTATTCGTTAATCGCAAATGGTAGTTTTCCATCACATGCAAAGGGTCTCTCGCCTGTCACTCATCTTTTTATTAAACATCCGCCCCATTTCCTTTCTTCCCTGTCATGTGTGTAATGTCCCATTAACTAGGCTGTCCTTGAGCTCCCCTGGCACCCAGTCCCCATACAGGCAATTTAACCAGCATTGTCCTTTCCTCTAGTCCTCTCTACATCTTATTATCTACTCTAATAGATAGGTAAAATACCACATACTCTTCTATGTCTTTTAAAATCAAATAGTTTAAGCAAATTGGTTGTATGAGATGAGCCAAGATGAAGGTCACCAAAGTCTTTCTGTGTGTATGCATGTGTGTATGAGAGTACAGCGGCTAAGTTTGACCTAGATTCATTATGGCAGTGGGGCACTGTGCCAACATGTCAATTAATGGGCACACAGGAAGCAGCACACACGCTCACATTCCTACAGGCAGTCCAACAACAGCACAAGAAAGGTCAGGGAGGTGTCCTGCTGGGAGAGAGATTATGCAGGACATTAGTTTGTGTCAGGGTACTCAATGCTTGGACAGATGAAAGGTGAGGTGAACTCAGGCCCGATAAGGACCTTAATCCAGCCCTTGATCTTTTATTCAAAATTACAAATGTGAAAAAAATAATTAAAAACATGTTTTAAAGAAACAATCTTCCAAATTCTGATATTACTTGTGTGTTGTTGGCACAGCCATCAGAGCCAACTTACATAATTGGTCAGTACATTTGTTTATAAGACATTGATTATTTTTCAGTATTTTTATCCCATTCATTAAAAATGTCTTGTTAAGTGGAGAGATACATCTTGTATTAAAAAGTATTAACCTCTGCCGCATTGCCAGAGAAGATTGAGTAGAGTATTTTTTTTTTTAAGTTGACGATCACAGCCTTGTCTTCTAAAATTTAAAATGTGCATTGCTGACACATACGCACTCCCAGCTTTACAGAATCTTAACACTTACCCAGATAATTTAAAAAAAAACGACTTTTCTTGCTTTGGTTGAAAGCCTCTTTGTTTTGGTTATCACTTTAAATGAAATGACCACTTATCACATGTAAATGTTTGAGATTTCAGATACATTAAGACTGTTTTCCTTTAAAACAAAAAACAACCACAAAATTATATTTTTGATTTGCTCAACATTGCAATGTGTTGAATCTTTACCATTATTATATGACAAAAAAAGTAGAGTAGCTTCTGTACCTTTTGCCAAGGAAAGTCCCATAATGGAGCTTTTGTTTGGAGATATTACCTCACATTAAAATTTCTTCCAGAGGTTATCCTCTTCATCTTTTCATAACGCTCTTCTTGTTATTGCAACTCTTAACAGTGTTTGGGATCTTACGTGTGGGAGCTTTGTGTCTTTCTATGAAAGTCGGTGGTCATATATCGCTCCACAAGATAAGACAGGAATATCAAATCACAGAGAGGAGCTGGCTGTGGACACACGTGATGAAAAAGATCATTTCACTTCGCTGAAAAAAAAAGGATGGAGAAGCATGATGAGAAAGCGACAGAAAGGGAGGTGAAGTAAAAGGACTGACATGCAAACAGACAGGACTTGTTTAGCATTGTAAATGAGCGGCAAAGCAAGCAGCAAATTTATGGAGGGTCAGGTGTGCCTGTTCAGCAGTAATAGGCACTGTGAGCGCTCTAACCAGCCCCCCGTCTCACCCAAGCATGCATGTTGGGAGAGAAGCAGGACGTGTTGGACGTGCTGGAACTCCCGGGCTCAAAATTACAGCAGAAACGTGGGACGATGGCTCGTATAGCTTTGTCAGATACAGCTCTGTGTGTGTCTGCATGCATTGGTGCTAATAAATACTCACTCAAAGCTGGATCACGCTCAGCTCAGGCACCGCAAGTCCAACCAGGTCATTAAACGGGCTTCTTCTTCTCACATTATCCTTTTACTCCCACACATGTAATGCTACTTCCTCTTTAGGAGGAGTACAATGACACACATGTTAAATAAGCCTTCTGTGTCTTCAGGTGGGGCTTCACAAAATGTGATAAATAACCTCAATTGATGTCACTGGAGCCAGCTTCTCTTTAAGATGAAGACTACAAGTTTGATAATTGACTGTGTGAAGAATTGAGTTAACCAGACCTCCTCAGACCCTAATCCTAATCTCTAGTTCAGGCTCGTGGCTTTAGGCTTTATCACAGTCTGACATCACAGATCGGCTGTGGCTCAGTGTAGAGTGAGTCATCTCTCAGCCAGAGGTTCTGGGGTTTGATCTCCAGCTCCTGCAGCCACATATAAGTGTATTAAGGCCAGAACCTAAATCACAATTTGCCAGTGGTCTGTGAATGAAATAGTTGTACTGATGAGTAGTTTGGTACTCAAAGTAAGAGCCTTTGCCATCAGTTTGTGAATGTGTTGTCAATGCAAGTAGCGTAAAAGCAACTTTGACTAGTCAGAAGAGTAGAGAAGTGTATACAAGTGTAGTCCATTTACCATTTCCAACACTTCAATAGAAATTGCTCAGTTGATATTAATTTAAATTTCACTCCTAGCATGAAACTTAACGAAATAAATGTACCTCATCTAAAGTTCATTTAGGAGACACCTAGTTGTTCCTCCTGTAGACTGGATAAAAAACCGATTACATACAAATAATATATAGCCAGCAGGATGTCCCTCATTGGTATTTGGTGATTTGGCATTTAAAGTAGTTCATCACCACCTTGTTTCATCTGAGCCACTTTTCCGAGGAGAGGGTTAAGCTGGAGAGGAGGGTGAGGGGTTAGCAGTGCTACATTATTAAAGCTTAAAAGTGATCAAATCTGTGTTCTTATACTGTATTTTATTAGCTGTCTCGTTAGCTTGTTAGCTAACCAAGGTAGCAATCCAGCGTTGCTTTGATAAAAGAAGCACAGATTTTGGGACAGTTTGTTACAACAGCAATATTTTCTTGTAAATGTTTTTGTGGAAAAACAACTGGCAGCACAAATTATTCCCCTAAATCAGCTTCTTTACTGGGATCACGAATGGGCAAATGAGCTGTAGAGCAGGCTTTACAAATGTTTATTTCAATTTAAGGGGTCTATTGGGACTCCTGTATTGGCTTTGTTTGTTCTTTTGTTCCAGAAGTTGTGGCTTGAAGATGATCTGTTCATCATCTTCTTTAATTACCTAATCGTTTGCATTTGAAGTAACTGCTAGCTGTTCTGTCCTGCCCTAGAAAATTGCACTTGCACTGTCCCTTACTTTAGTTAAATGATTACCAAATTAGCTCAATTTAATTTGAAGTAAAGATTCAGTTTAGCTTAATTTGTATACATTTTATTTCTATATGTTGGGTGTAAACATATGTGTGCTGAGAGAGGACAAACAGTACAATAGATGGTCTACACATTATCCATCAAGGGGTTCACAAAAGATGCTGCCTCTATTCTGCTGACTTTATTCTTTGCTTTTTGGTGATTTTTTTTTCTCGCTCTATTTCTTTGAAACTCACATTATCCAGTTTGTAGTTTTTTTTAATTCCATTATTCCCTCTCCCTCTCTCCCCCACCCCTTTTATTTCAAAATCTAATCCCTTGTCCACCCAAGACACCATCAGCAGACCCGCCCTAATTGAAGTTAGCAGCTTCTGCTGGTGATTCTGCTGAGAGGAGGAAAAACAATGAAAGCAAATGCTGTTTCTATTGATCAGCCAGTGTCTCTGTCCTCTCTCCAGTCGGCTGTGTTTACCGTTCTTGCTCTGAGGTCTAATATGTCATAGGATTTAATGGCCTGGGTGCACATATTAACCTCTATGGGCAGAATTTCAGCAGAGGAAAGCTGTGGCTGTAAATACAGACTGCTCTCCTAACTAGACACACACAGCACTTGGCTTCTCACATTGTCTGGAAGAGGTTCAAAAGTGGCCATTAACTTCTGGCACACACTGTGCAGACAACATAGACGCAAGTTTATCATAGAATTTCATTCAAAGTGTGTGGTGAAAAAGGACTGATCAACAAGAGGAGAAAATGAGAGGTATGTTAGCAAGAGTTCTTAAGAAACATAATAAATGAATCATCATACCACAAGTCACATGTTGCTCTTTATATCCTCTCTATTTCATGAAGCCTGTGGGCAGACGCCCTGACAGATCGCCTCATCTCCTGTGACAGCTAATCTATGAGAGTAAATCAGAACAGGGCTAAGGCCAAAGGACAGCTGGAGTGGGCTACAGGTGCCACCCTGCTTGTCTGCCCACCCTCTCTGCTCTCCACAGCCTCCACTAATGATGATGGAGGATTGGTTAGATTAACTTTCTGCACTGTTACCATGTCCTTTCAGTCATGGAGGCCAGTCATCCAGCAAACACATTTTGGCTCAACAAAGGGTTTGTATTGAATAGAAAGGACATTAAAGACTGCTAATCATTAAAAAATAGGGATCATCAGACTATACTCAGGTCAGTCCAGGACACAGAGCTCTAGACTATAGCAGTTATAGCATTGTGTGAGTGTGTGTATGCGTGTGTGTGTGTGCGTGCGTGCGTGTGTGTGAGATACAGAGGTCAGACTACAAACTATAAGCACGATTATAGCCCCGTCCGGCAGTCATAAGGTTTCGGGACTCGTCTGTGTGTTATAGTGAAAAACAATCAAGGACACGTCTGGGACGCCTATCGAACTCACGACCTCCCGACAGAAATTCGGGACTTGCCTAGTCTTCTTCACTCTCTCTTTTTCTCTGTGTGTTTGCACATTATGGCTGGTTAGACAAGTAGATGAGGTTGTGAATAAAGAGTTCTGACATCTCATCAATAGTTTTCAAGTTCAGGGTCAAAGAGTAAGACAGGTAAGGTTATTGCCTTCCCCCAAATTCCCTCTTCCCCTTAAGAGGGGGCGGCGGCTTAATGTGAATAAAGGTGAGAGAAAAACTAAAATAACTTAAGGGAACATTAGAGGTCAAACAGTGGAGGATAAAAGTGTAGAAACCTTTAAAAGAGATGATCCGATACTATCTTTTTCTTACCAGAACAAATTTTAATACTTACGTCTCTCTGTCTGCTGATACCTTTAGAGTTAATATAATTGTTTGAAATTCATAATGTTGGTGGAGAAACACTGATAGCCGACATTCTGCTTGCCTTAAATAATGTTACACTCTCAGCTGGTACTGAGCTGTTGTTTTTTTGTGTTTGATTTTCGGGGCTATGAGATCGAATTGGTGCATATAATGGCATACTCGTTGATACCTGATAATGAATTTTGGCAGTATCGAGTGGCCATTACTGGCATTGGAATCACTCGTTTACATCGGTATCTGCACAAATCCAACACCTATACATAACAGTGCAGTGACAAATGTTACAGAAGTTAAAATGCTAACTTAAAGGACAGATGAGTTCATACAGTTCAATGCATTTCGCTTCAGATGTAAGGCTGAAATTAACAGAGCAAGGTCACACGTTCATGATTTTTCAGTCCACTATTCAATTATGTCAAACATGTCCTCTTAGCGCAAATCATCAGCAAACTGCTGCAGATTTGTCAAACAGTGCCGATCTTCTCATTAAGGATTACTGATGTTATTAAGTGACAATTTCTAACTCGGATGATCTGTGATAAGAAGTGTGTCAGCACTGCTCAAAGGTCAGTTCTTTTTCACAAGTCTGCCTTTATTGTACAACATTTTGTAATTAACTTAATCACTCTATTTATTGATTGCAGATCTAAAATGAAGCTGAACCTTGCAACATAAGTCAATTAATATACTGCTCCTTACATCTTCTTTAGCTTGTAGTGTTTCCTTGCAATCCCCTGTCAAATTACACAAGTGTCAGGATGACACGCTTAATCCACCATACTGTTCTCATGAGAATCCTCATCGGGCTAATTGTGCTTTGAAGAATAATTGCATTCATTTAAAAGCAATGTGTGAATGGTATTTTTTATAATTTGAGTAGATTTTCCCCATAGACCTGTTTCCCAGTGATCCTCCACATCCTTCTTGCCTTTAGCAAAGACTATATGGTCTTCTGATCGCTCATGAATGTTTTCACTTGGAGACTGAAGTCATGTCCCTGTGTGTTAAAAATATTTATGAGTAAGCTGTTTTTATATATATAAAGGCCCCCGTTCTCTCATAGATGAAAGCAGATGGTACAATGGCGTATCTTTCAGGCCTGTCACATGTGCTCAGTATGAACTTTCTCTCATCTGTGTAGAGAACAGATACTAGGCCCACACAACCATCCACCTTTTTAAAGGTCACATATTATACTTGTTTTTAACAAGTTGAAATGAGTCTCAGAGCTTCCAAAACATATTTTGAAGTTTCTTGTTAAGAATCCACTCTGATCCTTTATTTTATCATGCCTATGAACCCTTCTATTTCAGCCCTGCTCAGAACAGGCTGTTTCTGTAGCTTTAATGCAAGTGAGCTGTATTCAACCACGCCCCTCTGGAAGGGCTTGGGTGGTTTGGGCTTTCTTGCACCATGCCCTATTGTTTACGAGACGGAAGACTCAGAGGGCACCTAGCTGTGGGAGTGTCACCCACCTGGGGGAGGGGTTACTGCCCTTTGTGATGCCATGAAGGAAGAATCTCAAGACGGCCTGTTAGGAAGGAAGAAGGAGAGAATGGACTTTTCTCAGCATTTAGGGCTTTAAAGACAGACTAGGGACACATATTAGTGTTTGAAAATCATGGTTAAATGTATTTTGCATACTATGTGACCTTTAAATCAGAAAGAATTTAACCGTCAGCCTGATATGTTAAATGTCAGGTTTAGAGATACGTATTGTTCCAGACTCTGCAGTCATCCAATTAGCTCTTTCAAGATTAATTGCTTTCAAACATTATCACAAAAGCAATGCCATTACGATTTTGGGTCATAAACCAAAGTACTGAATACAAATTTGACTTAATTATGGTGTTAGGTGAAAAGTTAGGTGTCACTGTTTAATAATTTATACTCAGAGGGACAAGGTGCTGGACCCAGTAGTTGTAAACCATTCATAAACTATAAATATGAACCCAACAGTTGAGTCAAAGTCCCCTTTAACACTAAATATCTTCAACCTCAACTTCAATCTTTGTGACTTTGCTTTCTGGGACCATCTTTATCAGGGAAAGCTCAGGATTCAAATCGATTGTTTTCACTAATAGATGTTACAAAGGGCTTAAGACAAATATAACAAAAAAAATGTTGTCTGCAAATGGTCTTTCTTAAATCAACTGTTGTTGTTTTGTTTTTGTTTTTTTGGGAGCTGGGGGTGCAGTTATGTTTGTCAAAAAGGACAAAACAATTGCAAACACTGGCATCTATCTGGGGATTTTATTTAGACCTTTCCTTAAAACTACAAATACAGACCTCATTGTGGCTCTACACTGATAAGAAAGTCGAGGGATCACCACAGTCGTTAGAATTTGTCATGGGGATAATGAATTTAATGAATGATAAACAGATGTGAGAGAGTTCTGCAGTTTATCAGCTTCCTTATTTTCTTTCTTTCTCTCATAAGCATTTTCTTTTTTTCAACTTCCCCAAAAACCATGCATCATTTTTCTATCTCTCTCTGCAACCATCTACCCGTTAAGCCATCCACACGAAGGCCAATCAGGTGACTAGAGAGCTGTTTACTAAGGAGCGACTCATGGCTCCATAAAGGCGTCACACAGAGTCAGGGTTGTCGGCCTGGAGTGACGAATTGTATCAGGCCTTCTTGCCGGAATAAATAGAGGCATTAGCAGCTCTACAGTTGGCCTGTGCTGCTGCTGAGGCTTACTGGCCTATGAAATGTGCAGCATGGCAGTGCCCTGGGCCTCGCCACAGTGTGATGAATAGCTTATATTCTTCCGTAAAGCATATTAAAGTCAGATTGCATGATGGATAGCAGGCAGTAGACAGTGGGGTAGGGATATAGGAAGGTAGAAGAGGGAGGATTTAGGAAGTGGGGGAGAGGGCTTTTGATTAAATATGAAAAGGGAGGAAATTAAATCCCAAATATATCAACCCCCCCTTACCTTCCATTTCCAATGACTAATGAAGAATGCAGGGGCAATTTTAAAATTTAATAAGTCCTCTTTAGGCCTCTGAACAATGTCTGGTCTTTGTATCTCTTAGCTTCAGCAGAGAGGTTCTCGCCTGCTTCACATAGTTCAGGTGTGTTCTTAAAAGTAATAATCCCTGATTTACCCATGACCCACAAACCTCTGAATGGCTGCCCCTCATATTGTGTAATCATACAATGTTTGGCTTTTGTCCCTATATCTTCTTCCTGCATCTCCCTCTATCCCAATATTCAAACCCGGTGCAGTCTGGGCAGATGGCTGTCCATCATTAGCCTAGTTTTGCCCAAGATGTCTGCATCTTAAAAGGGAGGTTTTTCTTGCCACTGTAACTTTGCTAACACCAATCTCTCCAAACACCCTATGAACAGTCTGTTGTTAGACATGCACAGAAAATAGTGTCTGATCCGACCCAAATTCTTCACTCTGAATTTCAACTTTTACCCCGTGAGAAGATTCAGGGTCCCTCAGGCCAAAACGCTCTTAACATTCATTTGTGCCAATGTCCATTATTTTTTTCTGAATAAGAGATCATGTAAGATGATGTGCCAAAAGGCTGTGCAATATATCAATATGTCATTACTGTAGGAAGGTGTTTTTATGTTATGTATATGTGGAATTGTCACATGTTTTGTATGATCTCTATTTAAGTACTTAGTTAATTCTCTTGTAACTGCAGGGCAGAGTCCTAGACAAATTTCCCTTTGGGTACAATCTTATTGTCTAAATGTTGCTTAGTGCTGTGCTCATGATGGATTCATGTTGGGTCTTTGTAACATAACAATGAGTAAGGTCTTTTACCTGATTTTAGTAAAGTGCCTTGAGATAACATTTGTTATGAATTGGCGCTACACAAATAAAGATTGATTGATTGATTGGCATTGATTGATATTTTTTTAAATGCAATTAACTTCAGGAAGACTCATCCTGGTTCTTCCAAGTAGTACAAAATCCATCTACCACCTCATCATGTCATAATGATGTTTTTTGGAATGGTTTAAAGGTCGATATAGCTTGAAAGGTCATCAATATTAAGAAATTAAAACATGGAGGATCAAAAATATTTCTAACTCCATATATACTTATTGACATCTACCAGTTGCATGTCTTTACACTGCCAAAACAAACCAAAACGAGCTAAATCTAATTCTAATCAGAAAGGCCCAGATTAAAAATTCTAGCTATTCTAGGAATATTCAAAACCTTCCCAGTGTTTACTATCCGTACAAATACAGATTAGTTTAGAGCTACAATATATTTTCACAAGTATATTTTTTATTATTATTAGAGGTCGCATAAATGCTATTCTACTGTTCCCTTCTAGTTGAAAACCATTTAAAGCTGCCACACTGGAACTAAATACCACTGGATACCAGCCAGACCATTTAAACACTTACTTTGAATCTTCCTCATTCATCCTGTGAATAGTAACGTTCCCTGCTGACATAAATCACTACAGGAACAGATGAGTCAGACTACGCACACAGAGGGAGACACTTCAGAAGTTCACTGAAGTTTTTTGCCAACTCCTATTAATCTATAACAGTGAGCCATAAAATAAGATAACGTATTTATCAGTGATATGAAAGATCCATGAATACATGAATTTGCCCCTTCAATAATAAGAATTGGACAAAAATATGTTGAAGAATTGTTTTTGATGAAAGGCTTGTTTTCCACTCAATTATTTCATTTTTGGAAAAGGTATTTAGCAGCCATCTTGAGCTTAGGCTAATGCCTACTTTTTACTGTGCTGATGTGTGATATGGATGCAGAGCTGAACTGATGATAGCGATGTCATGATGAAACAGATCTAGATGTGTAGTATTCCAGCCCTGGACAAGGAAATCCGCACTTCACTACAGTGTCGGCAGGCATCCATCGACTATTTGTCCAAAGGGCTCAATGAGTCATTCGCCTAATCAGAAAGTGTTATCTGCATAAGGTGTTTCTGTGTTTGTTGTATTTTACCTCCAGTATCCCAAAGTGTCTTTTGGGTTAGAGGAGACTGATCCCTGGCCTCCTCTATTAATTACAGATAGAGAGCTGTATTGACTTTTTGGCTTTGATGAGGTGAAGTGAAGGTTTAAACAGCCCACATTAACCCTAGTCCACTGAGCGAGTTCCCACTACAAGACCCAGTAAGTACTGAAAAGAGTCATAAGCATGTCTGTGTGTTTGTAAATACCCAGACCAGCATATTTCATGAAAAAAATCCAAATGACAAATTTGAAAGTGATGCATTGCAGCGACATGGCTGGTTGCCTTTGTAGCAAGGCTTATCCCTCATGTGTTATTAATATATTTATTATTTCTTTCATTAATTTTATAGAAATGATCGATCACTTTGAATGTAGCCAGAATTAATCCTCTGTAGATGCTAATCGGGCGGAGAAAATTTGAAACGGTGCATCATCAGTCAACTGGCTACATCAGGCTCTGTTATCTGAACCAAGTGTACTCTCATTTTAATTTAATTCCCCCCTCCCTCCCTCTTTCTCTCTCGCTCTCTCTCTCCCTCACTCTCCCCCACTATCTCACTTGCTCTTGTTCTCTGAGGAGGAAAATTACATCGTGAGCAGCAGTACAAAATGATTTTGGCAGCTTGGTCTGACAAACTCCTCCAATCACTGTCAACGTCTTCAGCGCGATCAGACCTTTACAGCTTTACACTTAATTTCCAAAGCTGATATCAAACGATCATCAATCATTCTGCTTTAACTTTTGCAGTTCTTAGTTTTGCAATAAAGGCCCCTCATCAAGCATTTATAAAGTCTGCCACCAGGAACTTATTTCCTTTCTCTTTACACAGGGACTGTTTACTACTGTGGAACACCCATACATAATTAAAGCTCTTATGAATATCTAAGACCATGCTTTTAACCTCACCACACAATCCCAGGGGACAGAAGATACATTCTCACAATACTCTTACCAAGGTCAAGGGTTTAGCTAATGTCTCATTTCAAATTAATTTTCCCATCATGCAATCATGGGGGAATGAGGAGTAATTGACAGACCTTCGGTTATTGATCTGCAGTTGCTGCACTCCCCACATTTTACACACAGTGCCTGTTAACAGGTTATGGGAAAAACCACCACATCATGTTTAAAAGTTGCATAAAGTTTCAAAAGATTTTAAGAAATCACAGCGGCACTGGCTTAGGACTTAGGATGGGGGATAGTATTTATACCTTGAACTGGCCTTGTTGGCTAATTATACAGACACATTGACAATATGGCGTAATGATGATGTTTCATTAGCCAGGTGTTTGACATCAGAACATCAGAAGAAAACAACCGCTCTATTGTTTTTGCTGTAATAAAACTGGCCTCTGTTGGTTTCAAGTGCTGTGCTAGTGCTGACCGCGCAGTTTCTCCCCTGGCAAACCTAAAAACTCTGAAGTTCTTCTGCTTGTTTGATGTGCACACACAAAAACACACTGTGATCAGATCCCTGACAGAGCAGAGTCCGCTACAGTACAGCTAGCTTCACAGCTAACTGAGATCTGTGGTAAAACAGAAGCTACACTTAGCATGGGTTACTGTAATTTGGCAACGTTTTCTGTTCCTTCAGAAACCATTTCTCAACTGCTGGGACACAGACTGGGACACTAATATTACGCCTTGACGGTATCAATATGAATGTACGAAGGCGTAACAATGACACAGCTTTTTACAGTGCTGTTGTGGAATCTTAATCTCAAAAGGACTAGTGATGCCTTGTCCTCTGAGACTCTCCACCTTCGCTGCACTCTCACTTTTTGTGTTTTTGGTTTTTCATTATTTATGTTGTTACAGCAAGTCTTTGTTTCAGCTCTTTGCAGCACATTATTTCATAAGCAGCATGTTCTTTCATTTGCAACATGTTTTGGTCGATGGAGTCTGGCCTGAGTTTATTTTAATTTGTATGGTTTCTGAATTTGCAGTCTGGCTTACTTTGATTGACAAGCCGCTACCACAGTGATCTTTCAACCTAATAAAGAGGTAATAATGTGTTTCAAACCATCATCCAAATATATTAACTTCCTGTTCCAAAAAACTAAGGTGGAGACGTCCAAAATGCTAAGAGGGCTTCATCATTTTGTCTTTGCAAACCAATGTGTGGCTGCATTCACATATTTTATACAATTACAATCTAGTTACTTGGTGATAAAATGTTGTCCAAAAACTGCACAATTAAGTGTTTGTGTTCGCATGCTTTGCTTTCTGAGTCATAAACATGTTGTTGTGGTGGCCTACACACTTTAACACTGTCACATCCAGCATGCTTAAACATTGGAGCTACCTGGCCTGTCACGTCAGAGTAATTTATCCAAAATGGAATATGAAATTGACATGAAGTGTGCCTTAGTAGAGAGGAGCTGCTTGGGGACTTGCAGGTGAAGGTTTGTACGTCAGGGACTGGGAGGGTGTGTTTGAGCCTGCACACTTGGTGGCACTGGGGAAATCCAGGGTGAAGTTGTGCAACTGTATGATGAATGATTCCTAAACTGAAGGGGGAATGAGTATAGAGCCTTTTCACCGATCAGCTCCTCTGCAGCCTGCGTAAAACCCACCAGGGACAAACAACCTCTGCTCCCAACAGCCCTGACAGCAGAGGATACACAAAGACTCACACATACACACAATATCAAACAGTCATATTTCAACGGCTTTTTCATGATGCTTTAAACACCAGTGAAACACATGAGCGCAGGAAGTGAAAATAATTTGCTAGGCTTGTTGTGTTAAAGCGTTTGAAATTCTTTGTTGATAGCTTCATGGAATTCGTGGCAATGCATGCTGTGAAAATAAGCTAATTTAGCAATTTATTTCAGCCAATAGAGCAACTATATGCTAAAATTAAAATTTTTGGATTAAGCTCATAATGTCTTTCAAAGATTATTTGCGCTCAAGTGTTAAGCTGTAAGATGTCTTAAAAGTGGCCACTAATATTCCCAAGTTTATTTTAAATGTAAGAAATCTCTTCCTTATTTTTAGCAGAGGTCTTCCGTATTACACAATAATGCAAACCGCAAGCACACAAAATCTCTCTCACTCTCTCTCTCTCTCTCTCTCTCTCTCGCACTAATAGACTACAGGGGAACTGACATGGCTCTGAAGGTCACTGCTACAAAACCAGCTCTGATTCCCATTTGGTTTAAATGACTTTCACACTTTCCTTTTTCACTTTGAAAGCACTAACCACTGATTTTTTTGGGTGTATTACTGAGATAATCCATTTGTGTGTGTGTGTGTGTGTGTGTGTGTGTGTGTGTGTGTGTGTGTGTGTGTGTGTGTGTGTGTGTGTGTGTGTGTGTGCGTGTAGTATGCAATATGGGGGGGGGTTCCGCCATTAGGGACAGCTGGACTTAAGGAGGACAACACTTTCATGCCTGGCATGAATTCCTTCCTGAAACTTACATTGTCATTATAGCTGCATCATTCACTCAGTGTAGGAATGTTTCTATAGATGTTGTGGATTTTCTGCTATAAATATTAAGAGTTTTTCCGGGTAAGATGTTGGTTCTGAACATTTAAATGATTGTGAAATATTTTCAGAACATGAATTCCTTTGCTGTCAATCATGAAAATCACAGACACTGCTCTGAGGTTTGTGTGTCGGCATGATGGATAATGCTATATTTGGTAAAATTAACAACAAGTGTGAAGAGGATTTTACTAACTCCAAACAGACTTAAACAGACTTTTTTTCTCTGAGACATTTTACACAGCACAAAATAAAGGAAAATAAACCCTCAGCCTTCTTCACAACTTCCAAACTGCTATTGAAACCAACACACAACCGGTCTGATGATCTTTTTCATCAATTTAAGAAATCTTTTATGTGTAGAAGAGTTTAGAAAAAGTCTTTATTTGCACAAGAGTAAATGACCAAACATGTTTGGGAAAAGTAAAAGGCGTCTGGTCTGTGTTGTGTTGGCTCAAAAGGTTAATGAGGTGCTTGTTCGCTTGAAGGAGAGGAGACGATGATGCTCTTTACGGAAGAGCAGGCGTCATACGCCTGAGGGGCCACCATAATGACACCCCTCAGATCTCATTATCAGGCTTATTGATTGGTCATGGCCACCTGCCCCTCCACCCACACACACTTGCACAAACCAAAAACAGTCACATGTACACACATTCACTGGCACAAAGACAGGGGACAAAATATTGACAACAGAAATAAAGCATGTAATACACAATAATGTTCTACGAAATTGATTGACTGGATATATCATGTCCCACACAACAATGCAGAATGCTATTTGACAGAAAAACATGACATTATGTCTGTTTTTGTAAAAAATAATAACGAGTAGTGTTCGAATATAAATATCAATTTCAGGTTAAAAAAACAGGAGATTTATATCTACATGCCAGATATGGGCTCTTTCTCTCCATTCACAGCCTCCCACACACTCTCTCTCTCTCTCTCTCTCTCACACACACACACGCACACACACACACACACACACACACACACACACATTTGAACAAACACACCTGAGAAAGTGAAACACTCCACAACTGTAATATTCTTGCACACGCCCACACAGTCACTCCACAAGAGATGAAAACACACACACATACACACACACACACACACACACACACACACACACACACACACACACGCACACACACACACACACACACACACACACACACACACACATGTCCAGCTCAGTCGTTAAAGTTATGAACATATAACCAACACACACACACACACACACACACACCACCATGAGATGAATCACCTAGAAATAGTTGAAATTATTTAACAACATTTTTAGACACTTTTAGAAACAAATGGTAGTTAAGAAAAGGAGAGGATTCAATCTGCTCTGAACTAACACTTTCAAATGAAGCATCAAAAAAGCTCTCATGCTTGGCAAAACTACAAAAAATAGCTCCAGGAAGCAGGTTTGCAAAACACCCTCAGCTATTACATAACCTCTGTGGAGGTGAGTCTCTGAAGACCAGAAGAATGAAAGCATAATTCTAATAAAGGCCTTTCCAAATGTACGTCTGTTACTGCTTTCATACTCCCATATCCCACCTGCCCCAGGCTGGAACCCTGACTGGCTCCACTGGGGAGGCAGGTGAGGAGACCTGCCCTAGTAGCACCTGGCAGTGGGATGTGGGGATTGAGGGATGGAGGGATGGAGGGATGGAGGGATGGGAGCAGGTGGAACAGATTGAACAGATGTCTTGTTTCACACACATGGGCGCCACATAGATTGGAAGAGTATAGGGAGAAAGGTGGATGTTGTTGTTGAGTGTGGTTTTAATATTTGAAGATGCTGAAGTGAAATAAGAAGATGGAGTGATTGTTTTTGTAGAACTGAGAGGAAGAGGTTTTTCTACATTTTGATCCAAGACTATTTTTGCCTGTAACAATCAAAAAGTGTATAAAAGTCATGGTCCAAATTCCCATCATGGACAAATTGCAAGTTTTCATAAATCTCTTGGTGGATACACTGTGTTTTTTACATTAGCCCCAGACTGAAGGCTGCTTTCAGAAATCCATCTGATTGGCTTAAGATTAAAATGAATAATACACCCTTTCTGCAAACTTTTCTCTTTCAATAAGCATTCGATGCGTTTTACAACCTTTTACTACTTGATTTGTTACATATACAGCAACAGCTTTAAGATGCACTGTCTCAATGGAGGGACCTTGTTGGAAGCAACAGAGGAGGGTGCGATTAAACAGGCATGTTTTCAAGAAAAAAATAATATATAGAGAAGGATTTGGCACCAGTCTGAGCTTGGTTTCGCATGAATACAAATGATTAGCCTAAATAGGTCGATTAATTATCAGTATCACACTGAGCACATCAAACTGTGTTGAAGCACTGGTTCATAATTGTTTGACTAGTCCACTGTCATATTATTCATTGGCACAATTTGGTTGAGTGCAGATGTTTTAAGACTGTAAGGAGTTGTGTGATGTATTATGTATTATTGAATCTATTATTGTGTTGGGGCCACCTTTGTGATTGGCTGTGCGCTCCATGGGGGAGGCCAGAGTGGGTGTGGAGCATGAAGAGACTCTGCCTGTTTCCTGCCGCGCTTCTCAGAGAAGCGACTCTCAGCAGCAGCAGCAGCAGCAGCAGCATCCGCAGCAGCAGCAGGTCAACAGCAAGAGAAGAGGAGCAAGTGGAGGAGGAGAGCGCATCACAAAGTTTGAGGCAGCAGCGGCCACACGTGCAGAGACACCGTATCAGGTTTGTGCAATGTGTTCGCTCAATTACTGCGATTGCGCTGATCCGAATGCATGTATGCCTAATTAAACCATTTTTTTAAAGAACAAAATAAAAGCAGATAAAGTAGTAGGCTATCGGACTTGTATTTATTTTTAAGAGACTGCTATGCGAAACGACTGTGAGGAATGACTTGCGTGTCTTTTTTTTTTGTTGTTGTTGTTGTTGTTGTTGTTGTTGCTTGTTGCGATTTTGAACTTCGCCATCGGTTCTGGTGGCAGGCTATTTGTGCCGAACTTCGAAGTAGCCTACCGGTTTAGTCCAGTCTACAGTGTCGGTTCAAATCCTAGCAAAAATAGCAACACAGCTTCACACAATAGTAGCATACTGAATGTTAATTGTTTGGAAACAAACAAAATAGGCCTATGTAAATATTTCAGAAGAATCTATTTTAAGATAAGATAGGCTGCACAAATATAAACTCTCCACTTAATTTCACTGTCTCAAATGTAGCCTATATAAAATAACAAGTTATGGTGATTATTCAGTTGAAATTAGTACCCTGCCAGAGAGTGGAGTATTTTTTATCTAGATCACCAGGTCGAGATTCAAGGGATTCAAGATTAACTTTATTTGCCCCACAAGGGGATATACTTCTACACATATAGGCCTACTGGACCAAAGTGCAATGAAAATACAAGAAACATTCTTCTTTGGGAAAACAGAATATCTTATTATTATTTTAGTCTCGAAACAAGGATGTAGAGACGGGGTGTAGCCCGTGAACCCCCTCAAAGGTCATATTACTGATGCATCTGGCATAATGTGAGTGAGTTTAAATGAGAACTGTCACTCGGAGGAAAAAAACAACTAATTTCCTGTGTAATGTATTCTGGATGTATTTGCTCATTTTAGGTTTGATAATGATGATAGGAAAAAACTATCAGTGCATAACACTGTAAGCCTATCTGTGGGCTCCTGTACCTTATGGTGTAATGTGATTCGACTCCTGGCCGGTTGGAGGTGTTGGCTCTGGCCGATCCTCAACCTTATCATTTACAAACCAGGACTGTGAAATCTGTGCCAGGCGTTGGATGCACTTTCTGGCTACCTGCATCCGTATCGTCTCACCTTACACTGACAACTGCTGAATAATTAACCATGTGTTGGTAAGAGTAATGAGTAATCTGAGTTTTTGTTATCTGGAATCTGCTTGAGGTCGCTGAGCAGAGGACAGAAGTCCTGTGCTGTTTTAAGACCAGGTTTGAGCTGATAAAGTGTAACAGATACTCAAAGTGGAGAGCTGGTCAGCTTAAAGATAATAATGAAAAAGAATGCTCACAGGCCTTAACCAGGTTAATTAGCTTCATGTTATATTGCAATTTAATGTTTTATTGAAACAACACTGTTTAAAACTGACTTCACTTGGCTGTTTACTGAAATGTTTACTTTGCAAAGGTCCCCTGAATAAAGGGCACCTTTCGTATATTTTTATTGTGTTCACACTCTATTTCTGTCTCCTTGAAATTATAGCATAGTCTCAGTTCTTCTGAACATAGAAAATATTTAAGACAAAAATGTGAAGAAATACGGATTACATGAGACAAAACAGTTTTTTGAATAGCCTTTGGTTTTATTTTTTGAAACACCAAGAGCTCAAATAATGCCTTAGAAATACTTGATATGTGATATTTCAACAAAAGAAAAAGGGAAAACTCTTCTATAAGGGTTTGATAAATAATCTTGAAAATAATAACAATCTGTGGCCACTTTATGTTATTGACCATACTCATTTTTACTAGGGGTGGGAATCACCAGAGTCCCCACGATACAATATTATCACAATACGATTGCAATTGTCATCATTTTGTGATATGCTGAGAATTGGGACACAACATAATGTGATTAAGCTTTTTAATTGGATATTATGTTCACTACACTAAACTAAATCAAGAACTGTTTTGTCAAATAAGAAGAAATTCTCAGTCTGTTCATCTCACTTCAGTCTTTTTATTTCTAAACAATGAGTCAAGCCCCCAGACTGACCAACACTGTAATAAAAGTAAAACCCTGTAAAAGGCTGCGTGAACCTCACAATCTAAACTGTTGGTATTTCAGTCTCATCACACTTTAACATGAATTCTTAACAATGCAACTTGTTCAAAATAAATTGTGCAACCCCTTCAGCAGTTAAAAATGAAGGCCGCCATGAGACAATATTATATCTGCTAAGCATAGTATCGATTTTTTCCCCCACCTCTGAAGTCAGCATGGTAATACTGACTATGTCAACATGTGATGACCTGTAATTGGAGGAGAGATGGAAAGGAAAAAGAAACCCCTAGTGGTTTTACCCACAAAGCTCTAATCACAGTCTACTCAGGAAATACAGTATTGCACGGAGCACATTAGTGAATCAGGTTCTCCACCACACAGCTGTGTCGCTGACAATCTCTGTTATCAGCTGTGATATCTTATATCATTTATTCTCTATTGCCTCCCTCCGTGCTTGCTTTATTACATTGTCCAGGCCTTTGTGAGCAGCTGAGTGTAGCGGTAAAGTCACCAAAGTGTCTCCTCTACATCGTTCTGACAGTCACAATTTAAATTTCATGCTACACACTTCACTTGTGAAATGACTTTCTCACACTGAGGCGTAGAAATCACCTGTGCGTATTGTGGCACTTTAGTGTATTGCCCCAGAAATAATAGCAATGTCACACTGAGCGTGATTCAATTTGGCTGTATATAATGTGGCGACATAGCACAGGGGGTCATAAACATCATCTGTGCTGTCACATGAACACACAAAACAGCAGGAGGGCGAAGTGGAAAACGTCTCGGTGCAGAAGTCATCATCACACATCTTCAACCCTGACAAGTGAGAGTGAGGCGATCCTCCGAGTTGTAGCCATTTTGATTTCCTGTTGAAGATTGGCTATCAAATATTCATCAACCCATTCATATTCAATATTCTAGAGCCCTTTGATACCTGACACAGGACCCAAGATTCATTGTCTCTATTGCCCCCTGTAGACCCCAGGGCACCGCCAAGCACAAGTCTTTTAAGTCTTTTGAAACACTAGAGGGCTGATTCACTCATTGGAATAGAATCTGCTGATGGACCATGAAGTGTTCAAGATAATCTCTCCGTCCTCATGCCCCCAAAGGTGTTTGGCTTTCCTTTTTTTCCGGTCTGCAAGGCCTTAAGGTGCCACCCAACCCCTTTCTCTCTACATCCCTCTGTAAACTCAGTCATAAAATCAGCTGAGCAGACTAACTTCTCCTCAGCAAGGTGATATGTCCAAGTCTTTGTGATGACTTTTCCTAGATGTTTAATCTGTGCTTAAGAGTCCAACCGGTGTTTCCAATTGTCAGCAAGGATCAGCAGCACCCTGCTGAGCAAACTTATTTCAGCCTCATTGTTTGAATCAGCACTTTTAAGCCATTGTCAATATTTTAAGCTCTTTTTTTTCTTAAAAGGTGGGTCCGACATTCACCCGGATTTTATATTTTGACTTTCATGGGTGTGGGCCATCGTGGACTGAAAAGCATTGTTTGGCATCCTGGCTTATGCTTGCTCTGACGCCATGTGTCGTTTCCTTTTACATTGTATATAACAAAGTTCCTGTTTTTTTAATGCTGACTCGTAGCCCTTGTGTTAAGCCGGTTTTGTGTGGGTAGGGCATGTAATATATATGGCCTTCATCGTGGGCCAGTTGACTGGCTGACATTGGCATTGCTCGGTCTCTAAGGACTGGACAAAACGGCTGCTTGATGGAAGAAAGTGCTGTCCTTTGACTTCAAGACTGCTGACATTTCCATATCGCAGCCCCCCCCTCCCTTAACACACATACACACTTCCTGAATCTCATCTCTCTCTTTTTTTTCCTCCCCCTGCCCATTGTCCTCTTACCTCTGCATGGATCTGCTTGATGCTATCCCGTGCTTCCTGGGTACCTGAATGCAGACGTGAATCATAGTGATTATCATTCTGCTTCCACCTCTCGCTTTTTTTTCCCACTTTCTTTTCTTCCTCTTCTCCACCTTCTCTCACCTTATCTCTCACCTGACATCTTTTCACCTCACTGCCTGGTCTTTGTGACAGCATTAGGGGGTCCTTTCAAGGTGAATTATAGGGGTTGGCTCAACCTAACCATCTTTATCACATACACCCTCGTTTTGTCCTCTCTGTGGACATTTTTTTCAGCTTTTCCTGCTTTTTTCAAAACCTTCTGATTCAGCAAACTTCTTGCTGACCCTTTGGTGGAGATGCTCACCTTCATCTTTGTGTTATCATATTATACCTGCCCTTTATAAAATAAATGTTGGATATTGGTGGATATGATCGGGTTGACATTTATTCAGCCTGATGGGTGGCTGAATATGTGGGAGAGGATTGCTGTGTTAATGATGGAAGTGCTGGTCAGATATGACAGAGTTCAGTTAGGTGATGGTGCAGGTTAACAGAAAAAGAAGGTGGGATGTTTCCATGGCCTGTCATCCTGCTTTCATCAGTGAGTCAGATGGCTTGGAAAAGACAAATATGTTTCAATACTGTCTTGCCTTTGAGGCAGCCCCCGAGGGGCCACATAGCAGAAAAGGAAAATCAGAGCCAGAGTCATGACTGGCTGAAATAAAATAAAAAAAATAGGTTTGCTTTATGAGTGGGCCCACTTAGCCTTTTTTATTACGGTTTTATTGCCATTATTATTTTTAGTGACATGCTCACTTTATTGAGCAGGGAGGGGAAGAATCCTGAAATAAAACATGTGTACTAGTCTTTGGTCTCAAACATATCTCTATCTCTGAGGTAATGCCATGAAAAAAGAAACACAGTCCATTTTGTCTTTGAATGTGGAAAAATACTGAGAAAGGTCTTTAGAATTCAAGCTTAAATTACTTGAGCATCTGTGTGACAAAAAAAGAATGTCTAAAGCAGTTATCTTAGTATCTCAGTATAATATAAAGCAGAAAATAATGGGGGGGTGTATAACAAATCTACGCAAATATACAAAATTATCTTTTATTAGACACTAGGATTGTAAAAACAGTATTTATTGTGGCTCTCTTTGCGTCCTCTTTTTGTATACTAGTTTGTTTTTTTTTTAGATAGAAAAAGGCCTAAATTCATTTTATAATTATTGTTAGAAAATCGGGGTTCAGAAAAAAAAGATTTGTAAATGTGATAGTCTTGACTCATCAAACAACCAGCCCTTTTACTTTTCTCTTTACAGAGAAATACTCAATCGATTGACTCCCTTGGACCATTCTTTGGTTGCATCAGACATGCTTATGCATCAGGATGTCAGGGAGGGTGACGCAAGCAACCAGAAAAGAGGAAGGACCAGGAGAGCCTCCCTCTCCTCCTCCTCCCTGATGTCATATCTGCAACAACATTTTGGTTTGTTTGGAGGTTACACTCTAAAGATGAAACTTGCGTCTTTATGGTGCAACCACACAATGACATAGGGTTAGGGTTAAATCTCAACATAGGATTTAGTGTGGACTTAACTCCATAACTTAAGACAAAACTTAACACTTATCTGGTGGAACAAGGCCATTGATCTCGACTGCAGCAGAGCAGATGACCTCTATGTTTAACAGCTGTAACAAAATCAGGCCTCATTGTCTTTTGGTAAAACTGAAAGCTTGTCTTGTTCAAAATGAATACAGATATAGAATCTATGGAATAGTTTGAATATTGATGCAGGAGTGACCTTGAAACCCTAAATATGCTGATACAGAAAATAGAGTGCGTGTTCGTCTGGGCTGGCGATAAAGTGATAGATTGCAGGCCGCTCTGAAGATGGAATTGCTCAGCTGCTTTGAGAATCACATAAGGGCTTGTTTTTTTTCTTCCTTTGCTCCATCATCTGTGTACAACTCCATTTGTCTTTCTTTCTATATCTCCATCCCTCATTCATTTCTCCTGCTTGACTAAAGTACAAGTTTCTCTGTGAGCTGATGTGAACACTTTCCTGTAGAGCGTATCATACTTGTCAGAAACACCAGTCAGTGAGATGCATACTTCAAACTGATGAGGAAGAAGCAACGAGACAGGGGCATTTGTGCCAGGTCAGAGGCGAGATTTGATTTAGACCAAATTATTGAGGTGTGTTGCAACCAAAAAGATGGATGACATAACAGCTCCCCAAAAGTGAAGCCAAACCATTTGGAACTCCCACTTCTAACTGGCTGCAGAAATAAATACATTTTATTAGACATTTTTTCTTGCATTTTATTTTTTTATTTTTTTTGGGGGGGGGGGGGGGGGGCAGGAAGTCTATACGGCAGCTCTACCAGCTGATATCTACTGTTCAGACTGGCTCCAAGATGACATCACCAGCCACATATATCAGGGGGTATTTTGGCTTCACTTTTGTACATTGAGAGGAGCTGGAGATGTGTTGTCTATATCTTTATGTACAGTCAATGATTGAAATAGTTGACTGTGGTAGCTTTGAGTTGAGTGTGTTGTTACTTTTGGAGATACAGGTTTTTGTCCAGAATTCAAAAGAACAGGATGCATGCACTATTTCTATGTATAGATATGAGTGTATGAGTATATATAAGTGTTTTGGGATATTACACACTTGAATATCCCCGTAGGGAAATTTGCCTTGGACTTCCACGCTGCACACATAAAGCTACCATACAGAAGTAGTTGTACTGTCCATCCTATTGGGTCGCTGCATCTTTAGTTGTTTTTAAAGGTCAGCAGCCTTGAGTGCTTTCCACTCACAAAGCACTGCCTTCTCATTTGCATGTACACTCAGTAAGAGAACAGTTTGTCTTTATATCTGCCTTAAATAATAATAATAATAATAACTTTATTTATATAGCACCTTTTAAAAACACAGGTTTACAAAGTGCTTTGACAAACAGCAAACACACTCTAGTGTGGGTGTGTAGGCAGAGCTGACCGTGCGGCTGTGTTTGAGCAGCAGAATTTTTAATTGCCCCAAACTTTATCACCAGTACTGTAAGGACTGTCTGCTATCCTAATTATGGCAGCGGCTATTTGAAGTGCTGAGCTACTAGCCAAGTGTGAAAAAGAAATGACTCCGCCGACAATTTGTCCCCCTCCCCCCAGGTGTTAGAAATAGCTGTAAGACAGTCATGTTTTGGTCTGTGAATTTTTAGTGAGCCGTTGTACAAATTGCACATCTTTCTTTTCAAGATGTCTACAAAAAAAAAGGTTAAACTTCACATATATACACAGATATGGAAAGATAAAGTTGAGTTGTTGTTGCACTCAGCTCTAGGACAGTGACCTGGTCTCCATTGTCCTCATTAGCCACAGACAAACGTCAGGAGTCAGCTCCCCTGAGGTGACGAATAAACCAACACAAACACACACGACTCACAGCAACAACAAGAACAAAACATATCAATAAGACTTATGATGGATGGTATCAATACATCCTCTCTCTTCCATTTGAACTATGTATCTAGATTTGTGTTTAACCCCTGAATGCTGTATGTTGGTTTTGGAAACCGTATTAGTTTTATAGGATTATTGAGGGAGATACCCACCTGAGCTTGTGAAGCTCTTGCAGCTGCCCGTCCCCTTGTCTTCAGGTCCACTTTATCTTTATAAACAGCAAATTGGAAAGGGTTAATTCAATTCCCAGCAGACTGTGGCTGAGACTGGGAACATTTACCATCGCGCTCACTCTCTCTCTCTCTCTCTCTCTCTCTCTCTCTCTTCTCCATTTCTCGTTGTTTTCAAGTCTAATTACTTTTAGAGAGTGGCTTTACTCAGGCTATAAATAATGACAAATCAAGCCTGTCTCCGAGCTGAACCTTTGTAGAGGCTGAGGCTGGCTTGATCTTTGTGCTTGAATGGGAAGAACAATGTTTTTTTTTCTTTTTGTAAATATCATGCTCTTTAATGGAAAACTTTCTTGGTAATTGTGTGGATGCATGAGAGCAAACACCTAATAGGAGCCAGAAGACAATCTTAGTGAATTCATATTTTTATGAAAAAGTATCCAAATCTGCTTTTATATTTTTTTTTATCAGAACTGTTAAAAGACAAATACCCGACCTTAATTTTTAAATGTGTTACCACACACTTGCCCTTTTTACCCAAGTGCATTGATGATGTCATACTGTCAGTATTGGGGAAAAATGTTCTTTAGTTGGATTGGAAAGCGTTATGATGTGGTTGAAACCAGCCTTTCTCAACTGGGTTGCCGCAGCACTTCCCTTCTGGATTTGTCAGGGGTGACGTCAAATCACATACAATTTGACCTAGAACGATCATAAATAAGTAGATCATTAGATATCCCGTAAATCAACAAAAATGATCTCATAAGCTCTGTAAAACCCGCCAAAATGTATCATGTCTGTCAGAACTATTACAGTAAAAGCTGAAAATTTGTATTACGTTTGTGGTTCATGACTAACTTAAACAAGGAGGATCGAGTTGGAATAACTGTATCAGTAACACTGAGTAGCACTGATGAGGCTGCTACCATGACGGGGAGAGCAAAGGATTTAATGACTTTGTGTATCAACCGTATATGCATATGTACGTAATGTTCTCTATTCCCCATTTTGGCCTGCCAAAGTGTGTTTGAGTCTGTGGTTTTACTTATGTGTGTGTGTTTGTGTGTGTGTGTGTGTGTGTGTGTGTGTGTGTGTGTGTGTGTGTGTGTGTGTGTGTGTGTGTGTGTGTGTGTGTGTGTGTGTGTGTGTGTGTGTGTGTGTGTGTTTGTGTGTGCGTGCGTGTTAGTGAGTTAGTGAGAGCTTTAAAGAAAAGTCGGGGATGTAAAGTCCTGGTCATCTGAGATGCAACTAATGAATTTTCAACAGCTTTCTTCATTTCTTTACCCTGATGAGTTCTGTCATCATTAGCTTGACCAATGGCTCTGTAAGGAAGTGACAAAAGTTGAGCCCGTGTGTGTGTGTGTGTGTGTGTGTGTGTGTGTGTGTGTGTGTGTGTGTGCCTGCTATATTTTGTTGTGTTGCAATAATATTTTCTTTTTCACTGCAAATGAGGTCCCAGTAGTGTACGTCTGTGTGCGTGTGTGTGTATGCGTTCTTGAGTGCGTTTGTGCATGTGTGAGAGAAGTGTCCATTTAAGGGCTTTTGGATGAAGACTGACGAGTGTCTGCTTAGCTTGCCGTCCCCTCAGGGGCTGGACGGTGCTTTGAGGAAGTGTCCCGGAGAAGCAATGGAGTGGGCGAGAAACATTGCAAGTCAGGCGAGACGAGTCTGATGGACGACAGTGTTGTGCTGTGTGTGTGTGTGTGTGTGTGTGTGTGTGTGTGTGTGTGTGTGTGTGTGTGTGTGTGTGTGTGTGTGTGTATGTGTGTGTGTGTATTTAGGTGTGTGTGAGTCTGATGGAGGGTGATGGTGTGAGTGAGACCTAACGAGGAGGAAAATAAGCTGAGCAATCTCTGTCTGTCCTCCCTCTACCTCCCAATGACTTATTCACACACACATACACATACATGCACACACACACGCGCACACACACACACACACACACACACACACACACACACACACACACACACACACACACACACACACACACACACACACACACACACACACACACACACACACACAGAGCCTATGACTGAACTACTGTAAATGTTAAATGTTAAATCTTCACAAACTTGTTGCGAAGGCAGGAAATCCAGCTTTATATCATCTTTTCTATTTAATGTTCTTTATTATTGAATCAAATATTTTACGTACACAATGTCTTATTTTCGTTGCTTAAAGAAATCAGTGCTACCGTAGAAGTAATGGGATATTGTCATAGCACGGCTCTTGAACTTTTGAGTCCACTCCTTTACCTCAGTCTATTTATCATCTTCTGTCTATCAAGAATAGTTGAAAGATAATGAAGAAGTGCTGACACTGAATTATTAGTTTGAATAATAATGGGAAACTTTTAGTCTCATTTGATCAGCTTGTGTCTAAATAAAACATACCCAGGAAAGATTTTTAGAAATTCCTTTAAGTAAGAAGCTGCGTATCAAAAGCAGGGAGAAATACAGATATTGCCTATGTTACTTGCATTCAGGACTTGTGGCTGTCCAGCTGGAAGTTTAGAGGGAGGGCATCCAGGTTTTTAAAAAGAACTTAGAAAGCACCATTTCCCAAACGGTTAGGGTGTTAATCTCTCATGGGAAAAATAACGTCTGATGGGGTGGGATCTAGGAACAACTATTCACAGGGAGGCTTGGGTAAAAGTAGTACAGTCATGTTACTCCATAGCCCGAGGACTCCTTCAAAAATGTCAAGGTTGGTGCTTAGGGAGGAGGATAGCTGCTGCAAGAAAGAAAGGGGTACATTGATCCATGAGCTTTATGAATGTGAGATGGTACAATACTTGTTTTAGTCAGCCATTGTCAAATGTATTAACAACATATTGGTAAACAGAGTTCATCCAGTATCCAGCATAGTGTATATTGGGTTGCTTAGCAGTGAATGCTAACTTGTCCTCAACAGTGTGTTCTCGTGAAATTAACCCTGATAACGAGGTGCAGGATAGGTTAAGGTTTTGGAAATCAAAAGAGAAAGTCAGCTTTAGGGTGTTGAGAGATGACGTGGCTATATGGCATCTTTTGAACAGCTTATTTGCAGACTTAATAATAATAAAGGTTTTCAGAACTATTTGGGGTCCCTATCTGAAATGATTGGTATTATGACCCCGAGGATATCTGATGCTCAGTGGTTTCATCCTTTTCTGTACATCACGTAATAACGTGCTCAGTAGATGAAAGTCACACAGCATGTATACAAGAGATTAAATGCACTTCTGATGTAAAGCCACAAACGTCTGACAGTGTCAGTCCTTGATGGTGTCCTTGAAAACCATTTCAAGGTTTCCTCTCTTTTTTTGGATTGCAGTTCACAGCAGTCACAGGTGTGGCAGAGTCCAACACAGGCACAGATAAATACAGAAGGTGCACATGCATTCACAGTGGGAGAGCCAATTCCCATTTTGTGTCACTCTTCTGCCAGCCTGACTCTGGTGCACTGAGCACCCTGGAGACACCAGCTGATGAAGTAGCAGATAGAAAACCTTTGAACCAAACGCAGCAGAGACACAGACACCGAGGGAGTATAACAAATGCTTCTTGCCATGGCCATACAGAGGAAGTTCAGTCCAGTTTGTGCCAGCAAACCTCTGCTCTGTCCTCTGTTCTCTTGCCTGTCCGTGACAGGAACATCTGTTCTATACATCCATCACACACTCTTCAATCAATCTTTATCCTTTCATTTTCCTCTGTTTCAACTCATTCCTAAATTCATATTTTCATCTTGAAGCACATAGTCATTTTATTTATTGCTGTGTCATATAATTCCTCCATACAGACAAAAACCAATTTGTCTTTTTATCAGTTTTCTGAATCTAGCCCCATTAACACATTCTCATTTTGTCTCCTTTACAATTAACCTAAAACTCAGAGGGGCTTTCTATAATCTATTTTCCTGTTACAAGCATCTCTCTCCCTTCCTCATCCTTTCCCTTTTGCCTTTTTAAAGCATATCCCCCCCATACTTAGAACACCATATCTCTCTATATCACGTTGGTCTAAGCAAACAGCCTGTCACCACTTCATTCAGACGGGCGAGCGGGTAAATAGTTTTGTGCGTCCTGTTTCCTCTATTATTTGAAACCTGGTCCACCACGGGAGATGTCATTTTAGATTATTAATGAGGCTCCACAACACATCCCCTCCGTCATGTAAGCGAATGAAGGGGGTCAACAAGTGAACAAATGGCCTTCCTAACAGTGTGCTGACAAATGAGGGTGATGTAATGCAGTATCAGTGTTTATAATTGTCTATTCATTAGTGCTAATGTAGCCTTAATGACACCATAATCAGCTTACTAATTGGGTGTCATTACAAGGGATGCAGATGGCTAATGTCACTGTCACGGTTACATATTGAACAAAGGGTGAGAACGATCACGATGTACGACGAAAGGAGGAAGGAATGACTTAATCTTTCCTTGTGGTTCACATTAGCAAGAATAGTGCAAATGGAAAAGTTGTGCAATGCCCATTGTTCTATTTTAAGGGATTTGTTCAAATTAAATGTCCTCATTACAGCTTTATTGGTGACATTTTTGGACGTAATGCTAACCAGGTGCCTCTTGTTCTTTCAGGTGGTGATTTTAAAAAGGAGCTGCAATCACTCCCCGGGACTCTCTGACTACATTACGTCTGGTATCCACCCCCTTTGTCATGTCTACAGACGACTGCTGGAGCACAACCAGATTCTTGCAGTAGCCAGAAGATCAAATTTGGATGAAGATAACTCACCTTGTCAAATCCTTCACACTCATTTGTTACCTCATACCAATTTTATAGTAGCCTCTGACAGCTCTAACCTACTTATCAAGTGAGAAGGGATTTTGCTGCGTTTAGCCAGCATCATCAGCTACGGTGATGAGCACCGTTTTATATTCAGGACAATCGATTCGCTGACCTTCTGATCCCATTAGCCACACACAAACACTCACACAGACACACCTGGTGTTGGCCTTCTGTAGATGCTTGGAAGTCTTGTGTTTTTAACACCTTGGTTTGGCTCCCTGTTGCCACACCTAGAGACTTTAACAGCTATACCAAATTGAATCCATCTGCACACTATAGTCTCCCATAGAGAACACTGACCTTGACTGTGAGTCGGACCTGTGTATGTGTTTGCATTAGTGGGAGGCAGGGAGTGACACGTCCTGTCTGCTCTGTTTGAAAGTTAGAAGGAGAGCTGATGCCATGGAGCAGCCCCGACAAATACTTTAAAAACAGAACCGCTGGGGGTCAGAAGAAGCTCAAATAGGAAAAACCAGAGAGCTAAATTAGACGGTTTAGTCAGTTACTTTCAAAGGCATAGCACTAAAAAAGTAGTGCATAATAATTGAAAAGTGGATGTGTGTGTGTGCCTGTCACATTGTCAGAGCATATTAGAGCTGGGCTTTTCTAGGTCGTCTCACTTTGACTGACCTAGATTTGTCAAAAGAATCGGGCTAGCTGAGGAAGATGTGATGTGACATTGCACCATAGTTCTTTTTTATTTGTTTACTACCTGCTAACTACTTACTGCTAACATAAACTTAACCCAACAAACAGGTTCAATTAAATATAAGTTGTAAACTGCCTTTTCATAAAGCCTTGTAATCACATCCCGGTATCCCGCTTGGCCTCTTATCCCTCATGAACACCTTTCCTGACTTCTCTACACATCTTCCTAATACACCAACCATCCAGTCAGTGAGTAAGCCTTGCCTTCGGGCCCCGTGGAGGATGAATGATGTGCCCACTCTTGACTACGAGTTGCTGCTGTCCCCGGCCAGCTCTTCGCTCCCTGGCAGTCCTGGCGGTGGCAGCAGCAGCAGTCCCCCGCTGGCTTTGGTTGGGGTGGACACTGAGCAGCGCACAGCCTTGGCCTTCGTAGGCCTCCTCATGCTTTTCCTGGTCTTCCTGCTGGTCAGGTGCTTCAGGATCCTGCTGGACCCCTACAGCCGCATGCCTGCATCATCCTGGACTGACCACAAGGAGGGGCTGGAGAGGGGCCAGTTTGATTATGCATTGGTGTAGTGATGTAACTGTTGTAGAGGGTGTGGAATGAAGAATATTTTATTGCACATAGACAGAATGTTTAATTTTGTTGTAAAAATGGACACAAATTTTGTGAATGCACTTAAAGAGGGGTATTTCCCCAATGTTGGAGTATAACTATTTTTACGAGACTGCAGGACCCTTTGTAACAGGTCTGGTTCAACACAGACAACTGGAATCTCAGTGAGCCATACAGACAGAGCAAACGTTGGACCATGAATGACAAATAATGAGCTGCACAGCTGCCTTAACCTGACCTATTTAGTCCAAAATGCTAACACATCACAACATCACTTTAGGGCTACATTTTACAAACTAAGGCTTGTCATTATTTAAACATGGTATGGTTTTTTAAGGACCACAAACACTCACCTTTCACCATATTCCCATGGTGACCATTTTCCTCTGAGATCACAGATGGCTGGCAGGTAAAATGCTGTCATAAAATCAGAACAGCTGTGTTCCAGGTTGGATTGTCAAAAGCTGGAGGTAAAATCAGCCACATTTTGAGCAAATGCAATCTTTTACTACAGTTTACATGAGCATCCAAAAACCTCACAGCTAACATTACCATTGAATAACTTGCTAATGGAAATGTTAGCTGGATAGTTAAAGGTTATGTTTTCTATTTTTAAGATTATGTTAATTGGCTCCAGTAGTGATTATGTAAAGACTACATGACATGATAGAAAATGCATTCATTGTTAAAGGGGCTATATGTAACTTTCAAAAATACTGCGTTTGTAGTGATACCGCATGGCCGTTAGGCGAACTGCACCAGTAACCTGTTGCTTGCTCTCCCTCGCGTGCTCGTACGTACACAAACTAGCATCATCATCGGCCG
Organism: Labrus bergylta; assembly: GCF_963930695.1. Taxonomy (NCBI): domain Eukaryota; kingdom Metazoa; phylum Chordata; class Actinopteri; order Labriformes; family Labridae; genus Labrus; species Labrus bergylta. The sequence goes on from NC_089200.1 coordinate 16,906,941, forward strand.
CGAAACACTGGATATTTACTGACATAATGTTCACAGAGGAGGTAAGTGGTCATACGCGTGAAAGTCTGTGAAGGAGTCTGTGTGTCTGTATTCATTCTCCATCCTACAAACGACAGTCTCGGCAGGCACTGGCTGAGAGCAGGAGTGTGTGATGAGTTTGTCCGCCTTTGAGAGCTCCTAGGGCGGATAGAAGTGTGTGGATGAGTTTGTATTGTTAATCTCTGTAAGCAGAGCGGAGTGAGGAGGACGTTGAGAACATGCATAAAAGGTCACTTCCTGGAGCTTTCGCGGAAAATACCACCCGAGGAAACTTTTTATACAGGCAACACAGATAGACAGTGAACATCTACTTTTTCACATCAGTCAACCGTTCGCTTATTAATGGGCGATAAAAAGCGATTTATACATTTGAAAAGTTACATATAGCCCTTTTAAGGAAAATGTAAGCCAGCTAGTGGTAAAATTAGCTTGCTAAAGATTTTTAACTAGCTAACAGCACTAGTGACTTTTTTATTCAACATCATTCAGCATTCAAGGCTTTCATGTCCATTACATAATGAAATAAGGCAGGCTCATTCCTTGCTAAGGCCAATTTAGCTAGTTAATGGTATTATTAATAAGCTAAAGGTTATGTCAAGTAGCTAACCGTAATGTTAACAAGAAATGGTTGGAGACCATAATTCACTGCTGTCTCCTGTCAAATATATTGTTATTAACACATTTTCTCTCTGGAATTGTATCTTTTTTTTGCTGATCAATAGAGAAGCAGTAAAATGCTGAAACTCCATTTGATGTCTCATTCTAATATGACAAAACAAACCTAGAATACACATTTAAGATATTGCAGCACCTGAGCTGATCATCTGATTTTGAAGTCAGATAAAAATGATAAACTGTGGGATTATGGTGCTTAGTGTCTAACCTCAAAGCTGCATTTTGATGAGAACAGTCGACATGCAGAAAACAGGCATAACTTAAGGAGTTTACACTTGAGCAGATGCCCTTTAATGAGTCATTGTCCATCGTTTTATGTTTTGTGTGGACACTGATCCTCGAGCAGCACTGCAGTTTCAGATCCATTTTTAAAAAGCCTGGGAAGGTAGTTTGTGTCTCCATAAAATGTTCTGTGTGTAAGATTTGTGTGTTTCTGTGTCTATAATGGAAAAGCCATAATGAAGCTACACTATCTAATCTCTAATTACTGCAAGTAGAGTTTATGTTCACTGGTTGTGTCCTTGGCTTTAGTCAGCCTGCCAAGTGTGTTGATGAAGCAAACAGCAACCTTTAGGCAACAAAAAGCTTTATTTTTCTATTCTTGACTCGAGTTTGGGAGTCTTTTTGCTATCTTTCTGTCCTCTTCCTGTTACAATCTTTAGATCGTGGATTTCTGAGGTCGTCATGCAGCCACGTCTTAGAAGGAGGCATATTTTTCTGACTATCGGCTTTGTTTTTGATACACTTGGTTGAATCTGTAAAATGTATATTAAAAAAATGTCTTCTTCATATTACCCTTCTTAAATTTCCTCAGATATAAGGACTTTGTGAAAGTCCACATTGTTTATGTTGGAGATTAAATAAAGTGGTTACTAATTTATCCTCCTTGTATCACTTCTGTTACACTTGTCTGAAAGAAGAAAACTGAGGACACAAGACTTAAAAATATAACCCACAATACTTTATTGCCATTATTGTCACAGGACAAAAGTTTACAATATGATGTGAATCACTCTATTTCGGTGCCATTAGACTGCCATTTGGTATGAGAAATCTTTGGTTTTGTCATTGCAAAGAGATGATTATTCAGAAAATGTAAAGATCTGTCATGATGGCCGACTGACTTTTCGATCCTCAGCTGTTAAAAGTGTGGCTATATGATTGTCATTTCAGCTTTTAGCTGGACTCTGGTCGCAAAAAGTTTGGAGGTCATTGTGAACATTTGAACAACTGTAACATGATCCTTTTTTCATAATGTATAAACACACATACTTCAATGCAAGCAGATGATGATTGTTTCAAGTTTGACAGTGAAGCTGAGATACAGTAAGCACACGCCATACACAGCTTTTTTTTTTTTTAAAACAGAGTGGAAAATAAAAGAAAAAATTACAAACTGACAATATAGGTACGAAGTATACAAATGTTCCCAGGTTAGAAGAATGGTTATGTGTTATAGACATTGCCTTGGCTGTGGGACAGTGCAGCAACTTTGCATGTTAAGAGAAAAAGATCATTAAGCACCATAGATCCCAGTTCAAGATGGTAAAGTTTGCATTCATTATTCTTTCACTGAACATAGCTTTTATGAATTAACGGATGATATGAATGTTAATTATCTTTAAGTCCTTTGGATTTCTTTAGGCTGACAGCTGATTTGACTGATGGAAGTGGCTCCAAACAGTACAATCAGAGATCACCAAATACAATGCTGTGTTTTTGTTTTATTTTATTATAATTTTCTTCTTAACAGAAAAAAATCACCAGCACTTAAGGCCTTCAATCTTGGGTTTTGTGTATTTTTGGCAGCCTTGATGTTAAAAAAAAAAACATATACAGTTCACTTAAAAATATACAATTTAATTTTCAAGAAGCAAGTTTGATAATATTGCTTTATCAGCACTGAGACAAAACAAAAGACAAAACAACAAAAACAATAAATCCTACCAACAAAAAAAAACCGTTCGCAATCCAGATTCAAGACTGCACTTTCTTAGTACAGCGTGAATAAGAGATGGTATTTATCTAGCACCTTTTTTCTCTTGGAGAGAAAAAAAAATCATGAAAAATGAAAGATGACCTGACATTTGTTTTTTTGTTGTTGTGAGGTTCGGTGTTTACCTGTGCTTGCCCTTACACTGAAATACATTACCTTTAGTTGCAGCTCAGGTATGTCATGTACCTTTTGAGACTTTGCTACTGTAATCAGGTGTGTCTCAGACATCAAGCCCACGGCCATGTCGTGGATAAGCTACAAGCTACAAGCCTCTGACAGCTGACAATGGAAAAAGACTTCAGATTTATTTTTACGAGATGTTTCTCAGGTCCAGGATCAGTGCACCTGAGGTCTGAAACCCCTATAAAGATTTTAAAAAGTCGCCTGATCTATTGTCTTTTAAGAGCTACTTACTGCTGTGTTCCCTGCTCATGATGGATGCTGAGCGACTCTAGCACCCTCTTTTGTTTCTAAGTCAACATTGCAGCATGGTGTCCATACTGAGCGAGAGGTAACAAAACATGACCGCATACACGCAAACACTCTAATCCCTGCTTGCCGCTGTCCGCAGACAGGACAGAAGTCAGTCACAAGAGAGAAACACAGCTTGCTGTTTTCTCATCTGTAAATTGGTTGGCATCCAGCTATAAAACAGACTGCTGTGGACTAAAGAACCTGAAATGCTGTGTAAATGTTGCAGTCCTTCGTGTTTACATTATTCAAACAGCACAAATACATTAAATGACACTACAATACTGAGAAGGGGGACAAACCTTGTTCCCCAGTGTTGTGATATTTTTAAACCAAAGAGAGGTGACAAAGTCCTTAGACCACCATGATGGCACCCCACCCCACCCCCCCCTTTTTTTAAGCCTGAAGATAATTTCTTTATAACACTGAAGGAAAAGAGATCTGTCTAGATACTGTACTGTGATTTGAATACGACCACTCTAGTTACTTAAAGACAGTTTGGGCCACTCTCAGCACTTCATTTCTAATAAAAAAACCCTTTTGTTTGTCTGCTTCAGTGCGTCATGGACTTGTGAACCATCTGTCTGCCATTTTGTATTCATTTCGGGGTGGTTGGTCTAAGAACAAAAGCACCTCTCTTGTATCTACCCCACTGGCTCTCTCAGTGGAAAATGAGTGCTGGGTCGGGTACATGTGGAGGGGCGCAAAAGGAAATGTAGTCAGAGTAGAAAATAAACACAAAACATGAACATATAATAACATAAACAGTAACAAAGTGGTGGTAGATTTGGGCTGATTGACTCAGTCTTTCGTAGCCCTTGATTACTCCCTGTTGGAGGGGATGGTCCTGCAAGGGGGGAGTTATAGGATAGAAGGGCAGGTTATTACTCAAAGGCTCTAGGAATCAGTCCAAGACAGGATTGACCAGCGTGATCTGAGCTCAGTGCAGGTGGATGAGGAGCTTGATGCGCAGGGCGTCTCCTATCTCCCCTTGTAGGTAGTCACTGTCATGCTGCTCCTCCAGCTGGTGTAGTCTGCGAGGCCCGAAAAGCCGCAAGCTGGCGATGTCTAGCCGGTAGGATCCAGGTGGGGGCGGCCTCTTGCCAAGCCGGAGCACACTCTTTCCATCACGGCGTTCCAACAGGCGGAAGTGTTCATTAGCATTGCCATGGGTGATGACATAGCGGATGTGCTTTTCCAGGGGCTGCAGGGCAGGCAGGAGCTCGAGTAGAGGCTCCTTGTTAAGCAAGACGGACAGAGAGAGGTTCATGTGGATGGAGTCCTGAGTGTCCACGCTAGCCATACTCACTTCTGGATCCTAGAGTAAGGAGAAGGGGAGAGCGGTGAAACATGAAGTAGCAGAAACTAAACACACTCAGGTAGTGATGGAAAAAATATATTGACCTTTCAGATTTGAATTCCTTTGAAAAATCAAATGTCCCCAACTTAGAAACTGAGAAGCATGTACCTTTTTGATCTCATTTTCGTCAGCATTTCGTCTGTGTCGTCCACTCTTTCCTCCTCCATTGATCTTGCACTCGTAGCAGGCCTCAGGAGACAGACTGTCGTCCTCCTCACCCTCCACAAACTGGCCTGAGAAACCTGAACCTGTTAAACAGTGACTGTATGGAAAAGAAGACGTGACTTTTAGTATGCTGAGAACGAGGGGGGAAAAAATGTTTTCAAATCCATCCTAAGTGCACTCTGTCCCTCACCCCTGTCCGGCTCTGTAGAAACCTCCGGGACAGCCACACAGGTAGCCTCCATCGGTGTTGGAGCAGCCGTAGATGCAGGGGTTGCTTCCTGTGCTACATTCATTCACGTCTTGGCAGCCACCACCGCTCTGCTCAAAATCAAAGCCAGAGGGACACACACACTTGAAGCTGCCGAGGGTGTTGTAGCAGGAGGCAGATCCACAGACTGATGCGCCCTGACACTCATTCTCATCTATGGAGGAAAGAAAGGAAGAGTTTATAGGGGGGGGCATGTGTGAAGACAGCACAGCTCATACCTAATAACTACAGTTTAAAGTGATGATGATGTTGAAAATTCAAGACTATTTTTACATCATTAAAAGAGAAAATGCATTTTAATTATTCCATGAAATTACTTCTGAATCAAATTCCTGTTTAATTCTACTGAGTTTTATATCGTTGTCACTAGCTGTTTGGTGGGTTTAAATTCATTTTTAAAAGAATAGAAACATATGGCCTAAAAACATGATCACCTTCACTTGTATTTTCTGAACAGCTAAGATAAAAAACACAGAAAACATGAAATTCTTCTAAAACAACAGATTTCTTGATACTTTCTTGGTTCTTTCTTTTTCATAGGTCTGCTTCACAGCTATGTACTGATGCTTCTCATGATTATTACTCTGACTCACCCACACACTGGTTCCACTGGTAGTGCTGCACGTAGCCCTGTGGACAGCCACAGCGGAAACCTCCCAGCATGTTCTGACAGCCGTGCTGACAGCGGTGGTTACTGCCACACTCATCCACATCTGAAGGAAATAAAAAAAAAAAAGATGTTTATCTTTTAAGCTGTAAAGCTAGAGCATATCTTTGTTACAAACACTTTAACAGGGCACCATCATGTCTCCATGATTGTGAGGCCAAAAAAGGAAATGATAATTGTGTCCTCTAACCTTCACACTCCATGCCGGTGTTGTCCAAAGAGAAACCTTTAGAGCATTCACAGTTGAAGCTACCAGGAGTGTTGACGCAAGAGGCCCGGGAACCGCACGCACTGTTCTGAGCTGAACACTCATTGTTGTCTGCAGAAAGAACAGAAATAAGGGAAACTGAATATTAAGATTCTATTTCTCAAAAGTTACCTTTTTTTTCTCTTTTTGTTTTTTTTTTATTGCAAAAAAAAAAAACTCACCGATACAGGCAGTCTGGTGCTGTGTGAAGCCAGGAGGACACTTGCAGGTGAAGCCTCCGATGGTGTTGACACAGAGGAACTGGCAGTTATGCTGCTTGGTTGAACATTCATCAAGATCTTGGAAAGATGTGCAAATACATTAAAAAATACAACATATTTACACATGGTCACACACTTTAAACAATCCTTACATGTAAAGGCATAAAACTACCCAAAATCAAATAACAAATCCAATATCCTCCTACCTTTGCAAGTCTTTCCATCTGGCTGCAAGCTGTATCCTCTGGGGCAGGAGCAGAGGTAGCTGCCCTCTGTATTTTTACAAAGGAAGTTACAGGGCTTCGGCGACAGAGCACACTCATCCATATCTGTAATGCACACACGCAGGGAAAATAAGGAATATGGACAGGGAAGTAGTTATCAATAAAGTGCTGAACTTCTGCAGCAATATTTAGCAGATACAAAAACCAGTATCTTGCAATTTACTGTAACATATTGGTAAAAAAAAAAAAAAAAAAAAAGAGAGCAGCCATACCAATACAGGAGGTTGCTGTGAAGTCAGTTTTGTAACCCACGTTACAGTGACAACGGAAGGATCCGATGCTATTGATGCACTGACCGTTCTTGCACAGATCTGGCATCACCTGACACTCGTTGATATCTGAAGGTACAGAGACATATTTTAGTACTCAGGCTTCCAAACAGGCACTTAAAAAGGACTCACAGTTTCATTTCATTTCACTTACTTGTTTTTTACTCAGTTTTTGTTACTACTACTTGAAATGACAGTGGTGAATGTATTAGAAACACTTTTTTTTTTGCTGTGCTACTCACCTCTACCATCTGTGGTGTAGCCAGGTCCGAGTGGGCACATCTTTTTGTACTGTACGGTACCAGGCAGTGGGCAGAGCTCACACTGTGACCCCCAGCCTCGGCCTGTGTTACAGCAGCACTCAGATTTGGTCACACTGTTCCTGCTGGTTGAAGACTGCTGGCACATTGTCTGCAGAACCTCGGCGTAACAGTAGCCCTTTCGGTTGTCTGAAGGGAAGAGTGAAGGGAGAACAAGAAGAGTGTTCATGGAAATTGCTGGATAAGATAATTCATCACATCTGTGTCTTTAGTATTAAGACAGCAAAAATGATCTTACCAATGCATTCAGTTCCAGTAGAGCTTGCCTCAAAACCGTCATTGCACTCGCAGCGGTAGCTTCCGACTGTGTTGACACAGCGCCCATTCTTACAGATACCAGGCTTGGCGCGACACTCGTTCAGGTCTTCAAGTGAGCAGAGCAGAAGAATTACAGGGTGAACAGAATAAAGTAGATACTTAAAGTTGCACTGAGCCATGACTGAAGAAAAGCTCTCATCGGCTGAAACATTTTTACTCACCCATACACCCGTCTCCGTCTGGTCTGCGCTGCATGCCGGGAGGGCAGATACACATGAAGGTACCGATCAGGTTCTTACAGGTCATACCCTTAGAGTCACAGTCATCCAGACCCTCAGCACACTCGTCTTGATCTAATGAGGGACAATAAAAGCGGCTAATATTAAAACTGTTCAATCCTGATTTGATAGATAGATAGATAGATAGATAGATAGATAGATACAGTAGATAGATAGATAGATAGGAACTTTATAAATCCCTTGGGAAGGTTCCCTCAGGAAATTCAGAGCAATGTAAAATATGTCACTTTAAGCTGCTGACATTTGAAACAGGAGATCTACTGTTCCCTCTCACCTCTGCACATCCTCTGGTCATCTCTCAGCACGTAGCCAGCAGGACACATACACTCATAGGAACCAAAGGTGTTAACACATCGGAAGGCACACAGCAGAGGGTTCTGGGAGCACTCATTGATATCTGGAGACAAGATTGCCAGTATAATACACAGTTATTGTAAAAATGAAGCAGAAAAAAGCAGATTCGAATGTGATGAAGTGTCACTGTGTGAATGACTGACCTTCACAGGTCATCATGGATCCAGGTTCAAAGCCCTCCTGGCACGAACACTCGAAACCTCCGACCACATTGGTGCAGGTTCCATTTCCACACGGGTTCCCTATGGAGCACTCGTCAGTGTCTGGAGAGGGGAGAAGGCAGCAGAAGAACCCGGACTTAATTAAAACCAATGAAATATTCATGCAGAAGATTTTAAAAGCATTCCGTAGAAACAGCTCATGATCAATACTCAACATGACTCTTTTCAAAGGTCTTGTTCCAGGTCTAGTTTTAGTGACAGATAACACTATTTGCTTATTTACTAAATGTCAGATACCATCTTACCAACACAGTTGACTCCAGTGTAATCCAGGTTGTATCCGAAGGGGCATTCACAGCGGAACGAGCCGTCAGTGTTGATGCAGATACCATTTTGGCAGATACCTGGGTTATCCAGACACTCGTTCAAGTCTAAAGAGGGCAACAGAGGATTAGTATTCCTAGATTACTAGAATATTTTTACTAGACCAAGGCTGCTACATTCAAGGGATAAACTCTATGTTGGGAAAACTCACCTTCCCGAGCATCGCCTGGTCCAGGCAGTGCTCCATGACCATAGGGACACAGAGTGTCAAAAGCAGCTGAAGACACACCAGAAAAGTTCAGTTTATTTTTTTTTACAGAAATATCTAGGTGTGCGTGTAAATGTCAGAAGTACAGATTTCTGTGTGTATTTCTGTGTGTTTCTGTGTTACTCACCCTCAATCTCTTTGGGGCAAAGCTCACAGGGAAGTCCCCAGCCCTCGCCAGGCATCTTGCTGCAGCAGCACTTGGCCTTCGTGGTGTTGAAAGCTTTGGGGACGGAGCATTTTCCGAAATCAAATTTGGTGAAACAGAAGCTCTCTCTGGTATCTGCAATCAGAAAACAAGAACAAAAACAATGAATTTAGTTTCACTGTAGAATGATGGTAACAAATGTCATTCATAGGACACTCAAAGACAAAAGCGTCCAGCACTGCATTGGTTGGGGCTACAAAGATGTGTCAGATTATAACATTTACACATCATTCATACATTCATACATCAGCAGTGTCTGCTGTGGCATTCACTTAGCTAACAGCTTCTCTCACCGTAACAGCGCCGTTTGTTGTCAGAGAGAACGAAGCCCGGCTGACAGGTGCACTGGAAGCTGCCCGGGGTGTTGGTGCAGGTGCCAAACTGACAGATGTTGGGCTCCACTTCACACTCGTTGATATCTGTGAAGAGGTGGTAAAAAAAAAAAAAAAAAAAAGTGTGAGTCCCAAATTTCCCCTGATTGCGAATGTTTAATAAAAAGGTGTTTAACAGGACTATGAACAAGCTGGTTTGACTTTTTTTCTTTGTTTGTTTTTATTACTTTTAAATCTGGCCTTGTATGTGTGTGCTTGTTTGCTTCTTACCTATACACTGGTCATTTTGAACCTCATATCCAGGAGGGCAAATACATCTGAAAGAGCCATCGAGATTCTGACAAGTTCCTGGAGAGCAGGTGCCGGGCAGACTCACACACTCATTGATATCTGTGAAAAAAAGTAATGTACAAATCAGAAAATGCAGGTTTTCTGTGCCTAGGTCAGAATAACTGCACAGTATTAATCCTTCAAGTTCCACAATGTGCTTACTTTTTGTTGATATTTTAACTTACCGACACAGTTCTTCCCATCCTGAGTATTCTCATAACCCTCATGGCAGAGACACTGGAAGGAACCCAGTCCATTGATACACTGTCCATTCCTGCACACTTGGCCCTGGAGGGCACTGCACTCATCTATGTCTGTATTGTAAGGTAAATTTGAGAGGATTAGGACTGAATATTTCTATAATTTTGTATATCCACTGGCAGCAAAAGGACGCAACAGGAAATAAAATCAAGAAATATGTTTTTCCTGGCATCAAAGAAGTTTGTCAAAGATGGCTTGTGTATCATTTTCTTCATTACAATACCCAAGTTAGAAAATACAATCTTCACAGTCTGATATATTTCTCTCTAAAGCCAAATAAAAGTTAAAAACAGACCGACTTATATCTAAATTATTGAATGCATTCCAAATAAAATATATTCAACATCAAAATTCTACACAAACATTTATTCTTACCCATGCAGTCGTTGTTGTGTGTGAGCTCAAAGCCAGGGAAACAGAGGCAGTTATATGATCCCACTGTGTTTTTACAGGTTCCATTACCACACGGCTGTCTGTCACACTCATCAATGTCTGAATACAAACAGAAAAAAGCAACATTGAGAATGGTGAGATATCAAGAGCAGTCAAATTTAAAAGGTGTGCATTATATGGCTAATATGCTACATGCTGCTCAGTGCGTAGGTTTGGTTTTAGAGGGTGCGTCTCACCCATGCACATGGTCAGGTCAGCAGTAGCTTTGAAGCCGTTTTGGCAGAGACAGCGATAGCTTCCCTGCATATCGATACACTCTCCATGGCTGCACACGTTTGGAATCTCCTGGCACTCGTTGCGGTCTGTAAAAGAACAAGAAATCAAAGAAAATATATAAAATAAAAGCCCAAAACTCTTAGGCCTGACACTGTTCTTTTTCTGATTAATCCGACAGTAATAAACAATAACAAACAAAAGCTTCATTATTTAAGAGGATGTTTTCCCAATGATAGGTTTGTTTCCCCAATCAAAAATGAATAAATTAACAATAAGATAATGTGATAGATTCAAACATTAGGGCCATATTTTTTCAGTGTTGGTTTACTTTGATTATCAAAACGTTCAGGGACAAATGATCTTCCAGCATAAAACTAGACAAATCTTAAGCAGTGTGTGATTTTCTACAGTACATACATTTAATACTTAACACTCAACAGGTTCCATGTTTTATGTTTTCCTCACATCACCAACACATTCAATCTGACCTCCCTGCTACTTTAAATGGGAAACCCCAATAAGACTTGTCATACAGGCTGGACTCACCCACACAGGCTCCGTTGGGCGACAGTTTGAAGCCTGGCGAGCATTCGCAGCGGTAGCTGCCAGGAATGTTGATACAGTTAGCATTGCGTTGGCACAGGTTGTCCCCACTGTTACACTCATCAATATCTGCAAAGTGGAAAGAGAAACAGTTAGACATCCGTCACAGGCTCCATAAGTGTCTGTTCAAAGCAGGCAGTCAGCTTGTGGACAGCAGGAGAGAAAACACAACAGCTCCGATTTGGCTCTAATACAGCTGAGACAGTTGTTGGCAGGTTGTTGATGGCCGAGGCAGGTGAGGCAGGTGCTCCCATTCAGAGAAACTATACTTGATGTAACAAGGATATTCTTTATGTGGGAAAGGCAGCATTTACACCACTGAGTGGAATTCTTGTACATGTGCCTCTCAGCCAGTGAGTGAGTGTATCTATATTTACTACTTTTTACCATTTTTACTACTAGGAGAAGTGTAGTATGTTGTGCACTTGTTTTTGTTGGTGCAGAGGGAGTAAAGGGGACAGAACTTAAGCAGACAATCTTGAAATCTATTTAAAAAAAAAACAGATCTGCACAGGATCTCATAAAAGTGAGTGGCGTTAGTATCTTTCCCCTTAGAAAGGATATAGTAAGAGGAAGAGTTAGGCTGAAGAAAACAATATTTTAGGACCTTCACAAAAGAGGTTTACCTTCACAAATGAGCAATATGTTGTTGTAGCTGAAGCCCATTGGACATTCACAGCGGAAGCTTCCGATCTGGTTGATACACACTCCATTCTGACAGATACCAGGGATCTCCCTGCACTCATCGATATCTGAGCGAAACAACACAACAGAACGTTATAATGTCAACTTGAAGAAGTTGTGTTCTGTAATGTACCAGTTTTGATGTTGTAATAACCTTACCAATTGGCTTGCCAGTGTGGATGTCGATAATAAAACCAGGAGCCTGATTACCACACAGTAACTGGTATTCAGCTGAAACAGACAGAGCAGAAGACACTCAGTGAAACTCATACAGTGTGCTCCTGTATTTAAACTGAGTGTTTATAATTGTTTTAGAACATAAAGTGATACCTACAGGTAGCTGGAGTGGGACAGGCCTCACACGGCTTGTTCCAGGCTTTTCCCACGTTATAGGCACAGCAGCACATCTTCTTGGTCATATTGAAGGACAGCTCGTTCTCACACGTGTCGTTGAAGTTACGGTAACACACACTCTTCCTCATGTCTGCATTATGAAGAGGAAGACAATCAACGTTTAAATCCAAAATCTGCGAGTCAGCACTTAAAAAACATTGCTATTTTGAATTTAGTTTGGACATGTATATTTAGACGACATGATGAATGTTTCTTGTCAGGCAAAGAGAGGTCTCTCCTACTCACCCATGCAGTTGTTTCCTCCGTTGACCTGCATGTATTCAGGAGGGCATACACACGTGTAGTTACCCAGAGTGTTGTAGCAAGTACCAGGTCCACAGATCCCAATGTGGGTTGTGCACTCATCAATATCTGCATGGGAAGATATGATGACAATTTAGAGCAATTTTGTTTGAATTTTCCCTTGATGACCTCTCACACTTGTTATCAATACAATTTAAATAAATAAATGTGTTACATGTTACTTGTATTTCAGGTCTTACCCTCACAGATGCGAGTCTCCTCATTGAGATAGTAGCCTGCTGGACACTCACACTGGAAACTGCCAAAGGTGTTAACACAGTTTCCACCCTGGCAGAGACCTGGCAGCTCCTGGCACTCATCAATATCTAAAGAGGAATCAAAACAGTTAGAACCATGAATGTCACTAATGTATTGATTTTATGTTCAACTGCATTTGCAACAGAAGCCAAAGGTGGATGTTTTTCTCATTCATCAAATGCTGCTTCATTTGCTAATTTACAAGAGGATGGAAAAGGGCAATACGGTTTACCTTCCAGGATAACGGTGATGGGGTTTGGTCTGAATCCCTCTCCTCCTGGACAAAGAGTCTTATACTCCGCTACAAGACACAGAAATGGAAAGTTTGAACTATGACACACAGATGTGCTTTTTGAGTAGGTAAAAGACGCTGATTATCCGAGGCCGTCTGGTGCATACTTGAGTTAGTGGCGGGGCAAAGTTCACAGGGGTTTCCCCATGCTCCTCCCAGGGAGCAGCAACAGGAAGCTCTGGTCACGCCTACTCCGATCCCGGCGCTGCAGGAGATTCCTCCATCGCCACGTGCAAGGATATCCAGGAAGCAGTTTCCAACACGGGTATCTGCAGAAGACAAATATTTGATAATTTATACAAGAAGTCTTTACTTCTTCTAACAGCATTAAGTGTCTATGAGTTTAATAAAGTTTGGTTGTGCTCTTATATGTTTTCCGTCATCACTGGCTCTATTTTGTAGGTATGCTTTAACTTTCTATAAAATCAGGTTATGCACTGATTTGGTTACTTATATTGGAGAAGGATTGTTTGCCATAGTACCAGCTCCTCTCTCTTGACTTTAAGCAGACATAAGAGGAAGATTAATCTTTTTCTCTATCTGATACTAACACGAGGGTTTGCTAAGTATTAAGCCAATGTTAGCTTTAAGTTCATAATATGGCAACTCCTTCATCTTAAGATTTTAATAATGGCATCACTTGCTCCGTGCTAGGCTTATGGAGCAACATATGGTCTTCTTAATTAAAAACCTGCAATTTCCTTCCAAGAAACATTTGGTTCTTTTCAGTACTGTTATAGATGAAAACGTGCAAGCTTTAAGTGTGACTCACCCACGCAGCCCACTCCGGTGGGGTTAAGTTCAAAGTCAGCTGGGCAGTTACACAGGTAGCTCCCTGGAGTGTTTACACACAGCCCGTTGATGCAGTTCACAGGGTCTGCACACTCGTTAATGTCTGCAGCACACAGAGAGACACACAAGAGCTCAGCCATATACAACATATAACAGAAACCTTCATCACATCATCAATCATCTTGTTGTTTATGCAGCCACAAAAAAAAAAACAACTGAAACTACTTTTCTACTTTAGATTCTTCAAATATTGTGAATGTCACAAACTAACTGGGGGTGATTTGAGGTTAGGCTGCACAAATACTGGGAAGAGAAGAATAGATATCTTAAAGATAGCCTGACTTTGATATCTCCTTTTATAATACTTGAATTCTACTGAGTCTACTCTGTGTCTGAACTAAGAAGATTCTGGAGCTTTGCTTGCAGAAGTGGGCCACTGACCAGTGCAGTTCCCTCCGCTGCGGTCGAGTTCATAACCGTCATCACACACACAGCGGAACATCCCTGGAAGGTTCTGACAAGTTCCAAACACACAGATGTTCTGGAAGTTACACTCATCGATGTCTGTGGCAAAAGTGAGAAAATGAGAGAAAGATATTAGTTACCACCGCAATAAGACGTGAAAATATATAATCTATAGAACAGATTAAGTGCAGCACCTTGACAGGCCTTGCTGTCCTCGGTAGGAGTGAAGCCCATTTCGCACTCGCAGCGATAGCCTCCTGGCGCGTTCAGACACTGGCCATTCTCACACAGGTTCACGTTGTCTGCACACTCGTCCATGTCTGACACAAACACAACCAGTACATCAGTCAATTAAATTTGCATGAAGCTCACTGCACACCCAGTAGGGTTTGGATTTATTAAACAAGTTCCAGCCATCTTACCAGAGCATGAAAATCCGTCTCCATTGAAGCCCTCTTTACATGTACACCTGTACGATCCTGGTGTGTTGACACAGTCTGCATTGGGGTTACAGTTGTGGTCCTCTGCAGAGCACTCGTCCTGATCTGCAGGAAGAGAGTGAAAAAAACCAAAACATGTAAAGATGAATCTGGCAGAAGTCACTCAACTCCTTCAAGAAAAAAAAAAGAATTTTTCTTGTATTTTATAAACAAAAAAAAAAGATTCTGCAATGTACTCACCCACACACTTGATGCCGTCTCCCACCCAGCCATCTCGGCAACGACATTTGAAGCTGCCAGGGACGTTGATGCAGGCAGCATGCATGTCGCAGTTATGAGCGCCAATCTCACACTCATCAACATCTGGATAGATATAAAAACTTGTAGTTAATAAATAGACATCTGCATACATTTTTGTACTGGCTATGTCCCTTTTAATGTTAAACAAAACAAACTAGACGATGAATTAATTATCCTTTTAGACCTGGAACTTCTGTATGCATCGCTGACCCGTCTCAACACTCCACTCATATAATAAACACACAGGGGACCAGACCATCTCACAGACAGCACAGTGTGTGTGTGTGTGTGTGTGTGTGTGTGTGTGTGTGTGTGTGTGTGTGTGTGTACCTGTGCAGCCCGTGGATCCTTTCTTGACAAAGTATCCCAGTTGACAGTGACAGATGAAGGAGCCTTTGGTGTTCTCGCAGTCGCCGTGGAGACAGATGTTTGGGTTCAAGTCACACTCGTTAACATCTGGGGTGACGAAGATAAACAGACACAGATAATGAACATTCTGGCCTTATGAGATCGGAGCCACAGGAAATAAGACTGACAGGCAAAATTCAATAGATCGGGTCAGAGAGGTGGAATGAATAGATTAATGTGACAGGCAAACACAAAATTTAAAAAAAATTTAAACAGAGAAGAATAGTTTTAAACATATACGAGCAAAGTTGAAGACACTTAAGCTTGTGTTTACAATGTTGTAATCAAACTGAAAGTGTTTTTTTTCCCTCACCAATACACGTCCTCATGTCCATTGAAGCCATGAAGCCATCGTAACACAGACAGCGGTATTCCCCGGGAATGTTGGTACACTGGCCGCCGTCACAGATGTCAGGAGTCTCCTCACACTCATCAATATCTGAAGGAAGCAGAGAAATTACAGTTTTAATGGGGCAATACCAAAAAGATCAGTCTGCTATTCCATTTTTCATAAGTACACCAATTTATTTATACTTTCTTTTGTTTGATCTGTCTATCTCTGCCTTTATGAAATTGTTTGTATTTCTCTCTGATTTGCCTTTCAATCTGTCACTGTGAAGCACCATGTGACTAAAAGCTGGTATAAAAATACAACATTGCTTAATACTTACTTTTTGTTCATTTTAGTGTTTGCACAAAGGCTCAAAAATATAATAAAAAAACATTGTGTTTTAATTACCTGAACATGTTCTGAGGTCAGGCATAAGAGCGTAGCCCTCACTGCAGCTGCACTCATAACTGCCCTCTGAATTAGTGCAGTGGGTCTCACAGCCTCCATTCATGATGGTACATTCATCAATATCTGCCAAAAAAAAACAACACAATTACAGTTTAGCCATCCAGGTCTTGTCAGTTATGAATAACATAGTTAAATTGTTCAACAGGACAGTGAGTTCATTAATGTTATTTCATAAATACCAAGCATTTGCTTTGATATTGTGGATGTGCTCACCAACACAGCCCTGTCGGTCGGGGGTTGCCTGGTAGCCGGTGTCACAGGAGCACTGGTAGGTTCCTGGCATGTTGACACACTGCCCATTTTTGCACAAGTTGTCACTCAGCTGGCACTCATTCACATCTGCCAAGAAAGGAGAAGTGAAATTCACCACACAGTGATGATTGCGGAAAAAACATTGCAGGACAATATTATGGTTTAATGGATACTAAATGGTCAAGAGGAGAAAAGAGAAAATAACTTTGACAACTGTGATATTTTTAACCATGTAAGAGTGTTCATGAATGCATATGTGTGTATGTGTTGTATGCTGTATGACCCACCTTCACAAGCAGATCCATCGTTGCTGAGCGAGTGTCCAGGTGGACAGTCACACTCATAACTCCCCTCAGTATTCAGACAGGTTCCTCCACGACACAACAGTGGGTTCCTCTCACACTCATCAATGTCTACAGGAAGGAAGAGAGGAAGAGAAAGATGAATGAAAAGAGAAGACAACAGGTAAGAAATGAATGTAATGAAAGGGTAAAACTTGACATTGATTTCATGTCCAGGACAACAGTTCAAACAATGTTTCTGAGTGTCTCACTGAAATATTTTGAATACAAATGTGAATGGCCTCCGCTTACCCATGCAGTTCTTCATCATCATGAAACCACTCTCGTAGCCCTCGAAGCATTCACACTCAAAGCTGCCTGGTGTATTGACACAGGAACCATGACCACACAAGTCGGGGGAGATGCGGCATTCATCGATGTCTGAAATGAAAAGAGAGCAGAAGGGCTTACTCAATAACTTCTCTCTGATCTTTATGGAAATTAATTCATGATGTAATTAATCCTCCCCCCCCTCTCTCCCTCTCTTATACCTGTGCAGTTCCTCTCCTCAGCCGTCAAAGCGAAACCACTGTTACAGCGACACTTGAAACTCCCAATGGTGTTCCGGCAATTTCCATGTGTGCACAGACCCGAGAAAACCTTACACTCGTTTACATCTGTCAAGAAAGACATCAAATTAAAATCAAATTAAAATAACAGTTATTCTAAAAAAATATCAGAAGTAAATTTACTGGATAATAACACATTTATGACAAATGATTATATTTAACAGAAATATGACTATTACACATCATCTGAATAGCATAACAGTGGGCTTCTAACAACAAATCTACATCCATATGATGTCACACATCACTAACAGTTAAAGCTTGAATAATCAGTAAGTCTAAAAGTCTTTGAACCTTTATAGAACGCCCTGCCAGTCAGGATATCGCCTCTGTTAGCAAAGCCGGGCCCTCTGGGACAGATGCTTCTGTACTCAGGGGAGCCTGGTTTGGGACACTCCTCGCAGTCAATTCCCCAGGCAGCACCCACTGAACAGCAACACATGTCCACACGATATCTCCCCGGCAGTGGTGCACCGCACTCATCCTCGTGCCACTTCATGTAGCACTGCTCGCTACGTGTATCTAGAAAAGTTGGTTGTAAAGGGTTAAAAAAGCAAAGGTCAGTTGAGATTTTTCTTCTGAGAGGTGTTTATATAACAATAAATGGGATGTGAGATTTCAGTCCTTCATTCTTCTTACCCACACATGTGCGCCCAGAACTGTCCAAGGACAGACCCTCAGCACACTCGCAGCGGAACGAGCCCTGGGTGTTCATGCAGCGGCCATTTGTACACACTCCAGGGAACACCTCACACTCATTAATGTCTGCAGAGAGCAGGACAATTTAAGAACCATGATTACAAGGTGGAACACACACAGACATGCACATATTTTTTTTCTTTTTTTTGTTGCAAAAGAAGTCTATAGGGAGAACATAAAGGCACTTTACAAGGACAAAAAGATTAAATGACTTCATGGAGGCGCTGAAGGTTGGTCACCGTTCATTAACTTATCAAATGTTCTTACCTTCACACACAAGGCCCTTCATACGAGCAAACCCTCGTGAGCAGGCGGTGTCTGAGGAGAGATAAGAAGATTGAGGGATGTAATAAAGACATTTTATATATGAGCACTGCATGTGAAGTCAGGTTTATGGGATTTCTTGACCAAAGCAACCAAAAAAAAACATCTACAATACCTGAAATGTGATTTTATTTGCTCCTTCAGCTTTTTTGATGAAGGATTGAAACTGGTTTAATATTGTTCTATCATTACACGTACAACTGTAATGTAATTATTATCAGCTATACTTATGACTTTAAAAAAAGAGACTTCATTCAACAATGATTTTTATTGGTAAACGATGATCTAAATTCATTTTCATGTTTTTCTAATTGTCACAACTCCTAAATTCTGGGGTGCAACTTAAAGTATTCTAAGGTAATGGTAAGAATAAAAATACTTAAACACTGAAAAGAATAAGTAGCAGCATTTGCGTTTGTGTGTGAGTGTACTCACCCATCTCACAGGGTTCACATGGGCTTCCCCAGGCGGCTCCCAGTGTGGAGCAGCACTCAGACTTCAGCGTGGCTCCGTTAATGTTCACCTCACAGCGGCCGTCTTGTAGCGTCAGCCAGCAGGTGCTCTTCATACTGTCTGTGGTGCAGACACAGCAACAGAAACGATCTTTGTTACCCTGTTTTGTGTTAACAGTTAGTAATGCGTGTTTGATGAATTGTCTTAAGCCACACAAATAGTGTCTGTAGTGCCTTCTTCATGAAACATCAAACTGAATTTGCCTTGTTAAAGTGTTCAAGTAGATGTACGGTTTACCCGTCAAAACATTAATCCACATCACCCCTGGAGGACAACATGTCAAATTCTAGTACCTTTAACTCTGGCAACCAAATGCACAAAAGAATTGTCACCGTCCATGTCACCTTCAACTCTACTGAATGCCATAAAACCTCAGTCGCTAACTAAAGCTGATTAAGACACATTACATTACATTAAGTCTTGTGCTATTCCATTTGTAATTAGAGACTGTAATGAACTGTAAGAGTGAGTCATAACAGACACCTTTTCCCTTAAACCACTAGACCACCCAAACACAATGCCACAATTGACTTTCCCTTTCTTCCCCTGCTGAGTGATGGACTATTAAAAACACAGAAATGAATCAAGCCAGAGGAATGTGTGGACCTCTGACAGAGCAAGCTCCTGCTTATGCATGAGTATTTATTTAATGACTCATTTTCCCTTCCACTTGCAATAACATCTGTATTCAGTGTTCTGTATTATCATGGAGCGTTCTCAGAACGATTTCCTTGACAAACTAACAAGGACTATTAATCCTTTGCGGAGGGCTTTACATACCAAATGTCATTTTGAATCTGACAATGAGCTCTATGAAATAAAGCAATATCTGTGTGAACCAAGGCAGTGCATGTTAAGAATGTATTTAATAATTCCTCTGTGTGTTTCATTTTGCCCAACATCTGTGGCTCATAATGTCTCTGCAAGGCTCCTCAGTACCTGAACCATCAAAGTGATTGTTTACAAAAGTAGAGAGTACACCATCATTAGGATGATTACACAAAAGTACTCTTGCAACAAGAATTTCCCCATTGACACTTGTCCCTAAGTGTGTGTGATTATCTCATCAGAGCTGTTTCTCAGTCCCCCAGTGCTTCTCTAATTTCTATCAGGCATTTTAGAGCAGTGATGTCTTACCCACGCAGATGGTATTGGTGGAGTCCAGCTTGCTGCCGTGTGTGCACTCGCAGTTGAAGGACCCAGCCACGTTACGGCATGCTCCATTGATGCATGGGCTGGAGTCGCATTCGTTGATATCTGAAACATGTGCAAACACACCTTAGGTCAGGGCTGATTCAAATGGATCATCATCCTTATTTGGCGGAAAAAAACAAAGAGTGTGTTTGTCTTCTTCCCAAAAGCCACATGTTTACTGGAAAATAGCAACACATCTGGTAATAATGTCATTGCATAATGACCTTGATTGTCAGTAAAAACTACAAAACACATGTGGATGTCATGCAGCACGCACAGTTGAGTGGGCCTTTACGTGTCAGAGAGAATGTGTGTTTGTGAGGATATACCTTCGCAGGTCTCTGAGTCAGGTTTGAAGACGTATCCCTTAGGACACGAGCAGGTGTAGGAGCCAGGAGTGTTTCTGCACAGGCCGTTGTCACAAAGCAGACGGTTCACCAGACACTCATTGATGTCTGCACAGAGGTGAGGGAAGGAAAACAAGGAATTAGAGAACAGTAATGTAAGGTTTTAACCAGTAAAAATCAAAATCAAATGTTCTTATTGCTATTTTATTATATCTTTTGTTACAGCGTAACCACCCCAATGCTAGCTTGATGTCACGTCATGATGTTGGGATGACATGAAATCCTGACGTTGGGCTGATGTCGAATCCCGAAATAGGGCTGATGTCAAATCACAATCTTGATATGACATTAACATCCCAACCTCTTTAGTGATGTTAGATCCCCATGTTGCTCTAGGAACTACACTGTGCCAGACCCCCCCGGCCTGTTCGATGGCCACGTCTGGCCCATGTATTTGAAACACAAGAACAACAGAGCAATGCTGAATTGGTGGAAATGTTAACCTGGCCTCTAATCTCAATTTTGGGCAAAGATCCAATCCCAAAATTTAAAATTGATGGCAGTTCACAATGTCGGGCTGACATCACATCCTGACATGAAATACATGAAATTGATGTCTGATCCAATTGTGGGGCTAACATCAGATCAAGACATTGGGTTTACATCAAATCCCGACATTGGGCTGAGGCCAGATCCTGACATTGGGTTAATGTCAATTCCAGACTGTTATGATGGATAATGCTTTTATTTGATGACTCTATGTCTTTGCATTTTACTTATGTCATTTAAAACTGCCCTCTTTTAACAGAAAGGAAGAGAGTTTCACATATCGGTGTTGTCAAACCTACTCACCAACACAGGTCTTGCCACTGGTGTCTGACTCGTAGCCGATGTTACAGATGCAGCGGTAGCTTCCTCTCAGGTTCTCACAGATGCCATTCTGACATATTTCCGGGTCCAGAGCACACTCATTGATGTCTACAAGAAGACAGGAATTATTAACATAATGCATATGTGTTTCTAAACAGTACATTAACATTAAGAACAACATCCTCACCTCTGCCATCAGCTGTAATACCAATACCACTGCTGCAGACAGCCTGGAACTCAGCTATAAAAACACACGTAAAAAAACACAATTAATTTTCTCTGGCTTTATTACCAAGGGTTTGCAAGAAATCAAATAAAAAGTAAAACGCAAAACAACTATTTTTACCTGAGTTTCTGGAGGGACAGGGTTGGCATGGTTCTCCAAAGCCATGTTCAGGATTTGCACAGCAGCACTCAGACTTTGTCACTGCACCGGGGAAGGGCCTCGAGCATGTGCCCATCTTTATGGCACCGTAGCAGGTGGTTCTCATGTGTGTGTCCACGCACACTCTCCCATCTACATCAATAGCAAGGCCTGGAGGGCACTCACAGCGGAAGGAGCCCTCAGAGTTGATGCAGCGGCCATTCATACAAATGCCAGGTGTGAGACACTCGTCTATGTCTGATGTAGAGAGGGAACACATTGTACACATAAAATGTTGGCTAAAGTTTATGAGCTAAGTCAGATGTGTGTACATATGATGTAGTGATGTATCCAGAGATTACTTCAGGCAGTAAGTATGCAAATCATGACATAATTTCCTTTAAGAATTTATCTAATGCTCTATATTCTTAGCTATCACGTAATGGGGAGTATTATTGGATTGATGCATGAGTATTTGGGTTTTGCACCTGTGATGTTTGTGTTATGGTGTGAACAAAATGGAATGTCAGCTGCTCTCAAAGCTTACAAACAGACATAAATACATCACTCTCTGTGTCTACATTCTGTTTCGGTGTTGTGCAACCGAGGGATGTCACAAACAATCTGACTTCCAAAACAAAACCAGATCAAAAAGAGGTCTGCAGGATTTCAATGAACACCAAACCAGTCAAAACTGCTTTGGAGGCCCCTATTTGTCATGAGGTCTCTGTTTGCACTTTATAAATCAATTCATACCGGTGCAGTAGCGTCCGTTGGGGGCTAAAGAGAAGCCCGGCTTGCAGATACACTTAAAGCTGCCGTCCTCATTGATGCACATGCCATTGAGACACATGTTGGTGGTGGCACACTCGTCATGATCTGGAGGTGGTGGGCAAGAGGAGAAATCAGGCAAAGTTTGTCGAGGTAAGAGTTCATGTGCAGGTCAACCTGTTTCTGTGTTGGCTACTCACCGATGCAGTTCTTTCCATCAGGAGTTAGCTCAAAGCCAGCGTTGCAGACACACTGAAAGCTTCCCTCTGTGTTTACACAGCGGCCATTGCGACACATCACTCCGTTCATAATACACTCATCAATGTCTAAAAAAGGAGAGCAAGAAGAGGTAGAAGGGAAAGACAGTTTATGTATAAACACCAGTCAAACTGAACTCTGTTAACTTCCCCAAGATGACGAAACATCTTTGGGAATTTTTGCATGATCATCTGACGTACCAACGCAGGCTTGCTTGGAGAGAGTTCCCTGGAAACCTTCATGGCACTTGCAGTGGTAGGATCCAGGTGTGTTAACACAGTCTCCATTGGTACATGGTTTACTCACACACTCATCCACATCTGGAATGGGGAAAAAAATAATCAAACAAAAAACATGAACTGTCCTGACTGCCCGACTGTGAATGGATTTGAATATTGAATTCAAAGAATCACATTTATGCAGCTTTTCCAGCAAGCATCAACACGCACACTCCTATTAACTTCCTTAAATCGGCAGAAGATGGCAGTGCAGTACATGTAGTTAACTGTGGGATAGTCACAAAGTAGCTGGATCTGCCTAGAAGGCTGAGGGAGATTTGAGAACTGACTGAGTATATAGTATGAACTTTTTATTCAGCATACAGTGTGTGTGTGTGTGTGTGTGTGTGTGTGTGTGTGTGTGTGTGTGTGTGTGTGTGTGTGTGTGCATATTTCTTACCAATACATTCCCCACGGACATCCTGTCTGTATCCCATGTTGCACTCACAGCGATAGCTTGTGGGTGTGGGAATGCAGCGTCCATTCAGACACAGGTTGGTGAAATGTTTGCAAATGTCAATGGTGTCGTTCACAGACACAGTGCCTAAGAACATTAAAACACAGTAGGAGAATATTTAATATAATATTATAACTCATTAACACATATTAAATCTAGAGGATGCTCACCTATGTGTTGAGGGCTTCCCCCATTTCCTCCGAATCCGCCGCCGTTTCCTCCAAAGCCTCCTCCTCCGTTGCCACCAATGCCTCCATTACCATTTCCATTAGGTACACTGGGGAACTTAAATCCGTACCCATTGCCATTGGTGTTGGGGAATTGTCCGTTGGGGTAGCCATAAGGCAGACCTTGGGGAACGCCCACAATACACAGGCGCCTGAACTCATCTGAAATAGAAACAGTGATCACAAGGAACAAGTCAGTTGATGCAAAGTAATGTGGATTATTATAGTTATTCAGACTCAAAGCACTTTGAATCACCCTGAACACTTGAAGTCCTACAGACAGTGTTTACACCCCCGTATCCTGGAATTGCAGAACTCACAAAGGCCAAAGGCCACTTTGAAATTCATTTTGATGTCATTTTGTTGAAGTCTGTTATGAAGTTGACTATTTGTTATGTTGTTTTCTTACATGCTCCATATTTTAGCAAAGCCTGAATGGATAAAGACAGACAATTGAGCGTGCAAAATGATGAAGTCAACTGGCATCTCTTCTGGCAGCAACTGAGAGTGTGTCTTGTCGTTTTGTTTCCATGTTTGAAAAAAATTAAGTATTTATGTGCTTTTTAATAAAATGACTTTTTGTGTTCAGTAGAGCGCTGTCTGCATGTATGTTTGTTTTCACTTCGTTTGACAGTCACAATAAATCAAAAACACACGTTTTATTTCGGCAGTGCCAGTGAACAGAGATCAGTAACAGATCAGTTATGGATCACAAGGTCTCACGCAGAGGAAGACTGTTCTAAATTCCTGCTTGACAGAGGGGATGATGGGTCATTATCTCCGACCAAATCTTTTCCATCTTTCTCTGTTTAACTTGCACTTATGACATCATGCTCATCAGTCAGCATGGATGCTGCTCCCTCTCTGTCACACACACAAAAGTCATTCTAATTGCCTAAATCCTGTCTCGTTTAACATTACTGGGTTAAACTCATTTGGCTTGTGAAACATTCATGCATGTGTGGCTTGCTTTACTGCATGAGCTAATGCCAAGTCATAGACAAACTATCTAGGAGGCTGCCAGTTTTCTGTTAGCAGAGGAAGAAGGTAATGGATGTTCTGTCCTGATTTAAAGCCAAACCCATCACTTTATCTGGGATCAGTTTGGGTAGATGTTGTTAGTACCATTTGTTTTTGTCAACAATTAAAGCTTTGGTTCTGCATGTAACCTTTTTTTTTCTGTGTATCTGGACATTGTGTGTACTCACCAGATCCTCTGACAGGGCACATCTCAGGGATCTGTCCCAAAGCCCAGCAGCGTCCTGTGTCACAGCAGCACTGCATTTTGGTGTACTGACCAGTCAGCTCTGCAGCACAGCGACCATTAGCCAGAGCAGAAAAACATGTTCCCACGCGCTGATCTGGATGAAAACAAGAACAAACATGAATTACACCAGTGAAAAAGTTGTACAAGATTAAAATTTTATGAAACAGTTGAGCCTGAACTCTGTCCAAAATGGATCGACATGCCTGAAAAGTGAAACATTATTCATTTTTAATGAGATATTGGCTCTGTGTATTTCCTTTTTGTGATATCTAGCTTTATTATAAGGTGCTTAATGCATAACAGAAGGTTCCATACACAGTTGTGTAAATAGAGCAGTTGGACAGAAACCTGACAGTTAATTATAGGACTGTGCTCTCTGAGAAAGAAAATTGAGTCTTTAGAAAAGATATTCACCAGTTCTAAAGGAGATGTCAGCAGTAGCTGAATTATTGTTTTTCCTGATCACCATCTTGCTGTTGTGAGCTTGTAATGTCCTTCATGTTGTGTCAGTCAAAAAACTATCAGAGTTAGGTGTAGGGTGTAGTTTCAGGGGCCACAGAGCTACAGTTACACACTGTTCACAGCCTGTTGTTGAGTCAGTCTTTAAATTAACGACTTCAGGTAACAAAATGAAGTACTTTTTGAACCAGTGGTGCGGCACTATATTTGGGAAAAGGTTACAGGTAATCATCACTCCCAAAGCAGCATTGCTTGAAGTCACAGGGTTGGCTTGGCTGGGGAGGAAGCTTCTTTATGGGCCGCCAGTGGGGAAAGGTTGCCTGGGGTCTCGACTAACTACAGGAATCTGAAGGGCCTCAAAAAGGGGGTCTTATTTGTTACAGTTTTCCAGGTCAGGGTCAATGGGGCAGAGAAAGGGGGCTGGGGTTCAAAGAGTGTGTGTAGGGAGTAAATGGAGAAGAAGACAGGGGGGGTTCTGGGAATTTAAGGAAAATACCAAGAGAAGGAAAAAGACAGATTGAGAGGGAGAGCATACACATGTATCATTTTGGAAAGCAAACAATATTATGTGAAAGGGAATCATGAGTACATCTACAGAAAAAAGGAGTAGAAAAGGGAAAGGCAGAGTGAAGGGGTATAGGAGGGGGGAGCACAAGTCGATTAACTCGCTAATGAGCCAGCAGTCTGGAATTAATCAGTTCCATGTGGAGCAATTCTTGCCAATTAGATAGAACATGAGGGGCTGCGCTGTGTCTGGGAGCACATACAGTACAGCACACACACATTTACATGCAATTACACATACAGAAACACATATCTCTACATTTCGAGTAGCACAAACATATAAACACAAAACATACACATATACTTCTACAAAAATTTTTTTTATAGGCACACAAATACACAAAAAACACGTGTGTGTGCGTGCGTGCGTGCGTGTGTGTGCGTGTGTGTGTGTGTGTGTGTAGGGATTGGGGGGGAATTAGGGTTTGCTGATGAGGATGATGATAATTTAAATTGGATCCAGACCGTGGTTCGCTTGCTTGCTTGCTAGTGTTGCTCTACTGCACAGGCATATGCTTTCATTTGGTGAGGTGTTTTTACAGTAAGACTGACCTGACTGGTCACATCTTTGTTTCAGGGGACTGTCAGACCCCCCCCCCCCCCCCCCATCCCCCCCCCCCCCCCATCCCATTGACCTACTTCACCACATTAAGCGCAGAAATCATAGGCATTTTACTACACCTTGATCCACAGAACAGCACTGTACATCCTGTTTCTTAAGCTAGAAATCAGCCCTATAAAAACAACTTACTCTTTTATTACTCTACTATACGACTATAAAGACAAGATAGATCAGACAGTGTGGGAAGTTTAATCAAAGTGTCTCAGTAACATCAAGAGGAGACTGTTTGCAGGTCTGGGCTTGTGTCTAACTGTTACTTTGAATCTCTGGTTTGAAATATCCAAACATTGTTTGAAACTGTTCCAATTCGGTCGGATTTTGTTTCAGTCTACTTATCTTTTCCTCTTCCTCTTCCCAATCTAGTGTTGTCCAGTTGGGATGTGGGACAGAGACTAAGGAAGGATATATGGGGGGTCACGTCTGGCCCCTGTTTTATTTGCCCTGTCTTTTTGATTCTGCAAGCTGCAGAAATGCATCTGAAGGGAGAAGGGTGCAGGATGTCAAGAGATAAGAGCAAACGGTACAATAGACAAGGAGATGAAGAAAGTCCAAGAGGGCTTCTCTTCTTCAGAAAAAGTAGTTAGTTAGGAAAGAAAACAATAACAACAGAGATGGAAGAAGAGAAGAGTTACAAAAGGAGATGGAAATCCGCACAGCTCCAGAGAAAACAGAAAGACGTTCTTCTGAGAGTCACGGAGCTCTGAGTTCAGAGAACTACTTTGGTGTGATTCACACTCTGAAGAAGAACGATATCTCCTCAGGGCAACAGAAGAAAGGGGTTGACAGTGGAGAGGGAAAAAAAGACTAATATTGACACGGTTTACAGCAGACAGATGGAGAACTTTAGTGTGTCAGGGTGATTGGACCACTGTGTCAATGTGTGAGCTGCAATTACTCACGCACGAGCACAACAGGCGGCCAGAACCTTCTTTATTTCTAATGATAACAATTTTCTTTTGCTACACTCTCCAATGTTTTATTTGTTTGTTTTGAGAAACAGAACCCTTCCTCTTCTTTTTACTCTGCATCCAACTGTTGGCGGATGTAAACTGAAACTTTACTCTTTTTCTTACTTTTAACTTCTTTTTTGCCTTTTTTCTCCAACTGTACCCTTTACTGTAAGTGCCATTAGATCATCCTGTCTGTTGCCTTCACAAACACTGCATGTTTAAAAGTGTGGGGACACTTGTGATGGCAGAAATGTGTGCACTCTTACGGCCTAATTAAAGGAAATCTCAATACTTTAGAATAGCCAACACAGAATGTTCTGGCTGGTTGAAGGCCCTTCTACCGCCTTACTGTAAGGTGTCCTGAGATGTACCAGTGCTTACTGACCCAGTGCCCAATGTCATGTCTACATAAAAACAATTTTCCCAGTTTGGTGTGGAATAACTCGA
The DNA here is from genome assembly GCF_963930695.1 of Labrus bergylta. Classification (NCBI taxonomy): domain Eukaryota; kingdom Metazoa; phylum Chordata; class Actinopteri; order Labriformes; family Labridae; genus Labrus; species Labrus bergylta. The sequence goes on from NC_089200.1 coordinate 16,934,894, forward strand.
CTGGCCTGCATAGAGCCTTAACCTCAGCCCCTTTCAACAAACTGCCATGAAGGTCTTATCAGTAATTCTTATTCTTATAATTCTGATTCTTAAGAATCAGTAGTTTAAGCTCTTTGCTCTCTTAGCTGCATGAGCAATCCCTGCAGCCAGGTTTAACATCTTGCGGAAAGCCTTCACAGAACAGACTGTACATATGATACGAAACAATCCCATGAATTAAGAGTTTGTAATATTCTGTTTTTTTCACATACTTTTTAGGCTTATTTGTTCCACCCTGCTGAGGTTATTGGTGCCATCTATTTGTGGTCCCCTTTGTCCTCTACTTATTTCTTCTATGTTTTCCTTTAAACAACACCACATGGCTGTTGCACCGAAGCTAAATGTTCCACCACATGACAGGCAAACTCATACACTAACTGTCAGATCATTTCAAACCACTTTTTTTTGTATGTGATCCATGTGTGGCTACATCGGAGATCTGGGAATTGTTCTTCTTGGTATTTCTGAACTGTTTTCTCTCAAACATTTTTCACAATAAAAAAAGAGACATTCTATAATTTTCCACAGATTAAAGAGGTTATACTGCATGAAAAGTAGAGGTCTGACTTGGCTTCTATTGTAGTTCAAATGGTCAGTGCTTCTGATGCTGATAAAGTGAAACAGGCCGGCCCTGTGCTGTCTGTTTCGGGACTAAATCTTGAACTATTGTATTAACACCTGGTTGGGTTTCACTTAGCTGCTGTTAGGGATGAGGATTGCAAGGATACATTTACACCCGCTCGTGTTTCATGAGACACAATTCAGAAAGAAGTATGAACTGTATGTGTGTTAGTGAACATGTGTGTGTGTGTGTGTGTGTGTGTGTGTGTGTGTGTGTGTGTGTGTGTGTGTGTGTGTGTGTGTACGTGTGTGCATGTGTGAAAATGACCCAAATTGGCAGCAACATTAGACTAGATTAATGCTGTCAAGGCCAAAATGTGTGTGCAAGTCTGTTTGTCTGCACATGGTGACCACTGGTCTGCTGGCCAGCTGTACTCATCAGAGCGCCATCCACAGGAAGCAGTGATGGAGGGAGAGACATCAACGACCAGATGTGAATATTTTAGCTAGTCGGAGGAGGGTGGAGGGAAATGTAAGAAATGTGTTTGTATATGTGTGTGAGACTCACCAACACATCTGGAGCCATCTGTGCTGGAGATGTAGCCTCTTGGACAGGTGCAGACGTAGCTTCCAGCAGTGTTGGTGCATTCTCCTCCATCACACACACCAGGAATGGTGCTGCATTCGTCGATATCTGAAACACACAGACTGATATTGTTAATACCACGCTCCAGCTAAGACGTTTTATCGATGTGAATGTCTTAGTTTGAAATGATGCAGTAGCACACTGCAGTAATTTAAAGAAAAACCTAGTGACCCCACTCTGCATTTCACCAAAGAAGAATGACTTAGTTCTGTTCAGGATCAAATCAAGTTTGTGGGCAACAATATGTGCATGACAGGAGGCCTCAAAGACTTTGAAATGTAAAGCTCTGTGGGAGAAGAACAGTAACTGCACTAACTTGATTCAGTTCTATTAGATCAGTAGACTTTGAAATAGTTACTTTTTTATTATGTTTCAAATAAAATTATTTTACAACACAATAAACAATTACATTTCAAATAAAACAAAAGATAACAGACAAAAACTAAATGTACTCAGATGTGTTTGTTGCACAAAGAGAACTTTTTAAAGTACTGGCCACAAATGCCTTTTTACATAATTGTATTATTCTTTGTTTGGTTCTTGATCAGCTATAATCAGAATGTTTTACAGTTAAGCCAATGAGAAATTGCAGGGAAATTACTCTAGTCACAAATAACCCTGCAACGTTATAATGCAATACATATTTATTGAAAAGGCCAAGTATGTGGCTTGATTATTTTGTAAATATGTGTCAACAATTGTGTCCAATCTACCACAGGCAACTGAATTGAAATAAATGGCCTAACTTAAAGACAGAAACGTCCCCAGTGAACGAGCTGACCTAATTTCAACAGGCCAAGTTTGACTCAGAAATATGTTCAATGTCTGGGAGCGTTTGGTCACGTTGCTTGGCAGGGCGCACCTTGGGGTGGTACACTTTATGACGGCATTAAGTTGTATTATTCAGTGAGGCAGGGGGGCTCATTGCTCCATGACGAGGGGAACCCAAATTGAAGTTCCAGAAGGTATTGGTTTTATGAAGTGTCACGCTTATTTATACGCATTGGTAATTACTGCACCACTGCGGGGCATAATTACAGCTGTACTATGTGTTTGTGTTTGTGTGTGTGTGTGTGTGTGTGTGTGTGTTTGTGGGTGTGTGTGTGTGTGTTTGCCCTTCACCTTTAGCTAGAAAAGTGAAGGGTGTGAGTGTTTGTCTTCCTTGGAGTGTATATGAGTGTGTGTTTGTGTCTGCGTCCTTGTGTGTGGATGTTGCACAGTAAGGCCTGCCATGGGAAGCTGGGCGTCTGTTCTTCCCCTGCTGGCTCCTGTCTGACAGCAGCAGCAGCAGAAGGCCTAGGTGAGGCTGTAAAAGCCCTGCCAAATAAACCTTGTGTCAGCAGCAGCCAGACATTACTCTCCACACAGACGTAGCACTTTGGGACTCTGTGTGTGTGTGTGTGTGTGTGTGTGTGTGTGTGTGTGTGTGTGTGTGTGTGTGTGTGTGTGTGTGTGTGTGTATGAAAGGAAATGTGTGTCACCTGAATAAATGTCTGAATTTAAATCTGCCAAGTCTGTACATGTGCATACATATCTATAGCACTTGGACAGCACTAGCACATGTTAAAAAAAAGGTGTCATTTAGACTGTTTCCTCCCTGTTTCTTCTAGTTTAAACACTGATGTGTGAAACTGTCTGTATGTGTGTGTATTTGTACAGCGTGAGTGCGTGAGAATCCACAAGTGTCAGAGCAACGGGGAGGTCCGTGTGTGTAATGAGAAAGTCTCCCTGATGCCGTAAGTGTTTCTTTGTTCAGCACTAACAGCTGGTTTTAAGCCAAAGGGTTTTATTTATGGAAGCAAAATGGAAGGAGTAGCAGAAAAAAAAGGGAGAACGAGGATGAGGAGGAGGAGAAAAGAGACACTGAATTAAAGGCAGGCCATAAACCAGATGCCTTGTAGAGCCCAAAATGATCAGACACCCATAACATCTTTACTGCTGTTCATCTTAACTGCTCAGAAAAAACTCCCTCATCCCCCATGGAAGCTCTTAGTGAGGCTGTTGGTTCATTATCTCAAAGGGCATTTCCATAAAAACCTCCCCAGAGGTAGCTGCTCTGATTGTTTGGGAGGCATTCCCTAAACATGGGTTTGCTGATGATCCATGACTCAAGTTGCTTGTGAACAAATGTTCTTTTGTTTTTCTCTCCTGACTCTGCATGGGTCACATGACGTAACTGCAAGATAAATAGGCTACTAAAATCAAACAAACAACACTGACATCATTTTTGAGTGGAAAAAAAAAGGATAAATTGGCCTGTAATTTCTTTTTGAGACATATTTGTTGGTATTGAGTAAACATAGTTAGTCAATACTAAAGAGCAGCAGCTGAACAAGCAGTGAAGCTGGACACAGCCTCTCAAAGTGTCACTCCTTGTCACACATTAACATGTTCTCATGTTTGTTGATTCTTATTTAATACCGTCATGTTTAACTTTTGACCTGGAGAAATTACTATAAACAACTATACCGCTGTTTCAGCTCCTAATATTTTGGTTTAATGCTGACAAGAGCAACTTGTTACTGAATCAACAATCAACCAATCAAGTACAATTCATTGGTCCAAATATCTGAAATATGAAGATTGCTCTATTTGTTTCAGTTACCAATTAACAATTGGTCAATTCAAATATTTGAAACTGAAAGACACTTTTTCTTTCACTTCCCTGGTAAGTTATAGAGGAAATATGTCCATTTCAAACTAACAGATGGATTATTTAAGGGTGGAATTAACAATAAGTAACAGCTGTAATCATGTTTTGAATAGAGATAACATCCTCAATAAAACATAGAAAGAGGCAGAATACATTTTAAGTACAAAAAATCTGTCAACCCTGAGAAACTGAGTTCAACTGAGTTCTCTTCTTCCTCTTCTTTTCCCTTTAATCACAGTATAATCAGCATTAGCCAGTTTTCTACAACACAGCGAAATGTTCTAACCTGAAATGTTTTGTTTGGGGGTGTAAAGTTTAGAGGAGTATGTAATGTTGTGCCCTTTTGGAGAGCGTTACTGGGATTTCCACAATGCTCGTCATTTATGAAAAACTACACATCAACCTTTCAAAGCCCGGTTGTACCACTGCTATTTCATTAAACATGAGCAAAACAGTGTCCAGACGAACTCTCCTGTCACTGTTGAGTTTAGAGGCAAAAGGAAAGTATAGGAGCTCAAACTAACTTCATAGATAAAAACAAGGCGCCATCTAGTGACGCCGCTTCCCGAATAACTTAGCGACACATTATGTCTTAAAGGTACATTCCACATTTCAACTGTTACACCCTTAATGTGTTTTAGTCCTTGTCTTGGAGCGTCCTTTGAGCCTTCACTGTGACATGAATCACTTTGTGCGTGTGTCATGGTTATTGCTTCTTGTGAACCTGAAGGTGGACATGTTCGTTTTCAGCAAATATAAACCTTTTCCTGTTTCTAGTTCATGTCTACATCAGTACTAAAAAGAAAAAGGAGATAATAATTCATACACTGATGCAATACAATAGCTTGTTCAGTCATGTTCTTGCTCACTAAAAAAAAAAGATATCATCTGGCTGGAGAACTTTAAGAGCTTTCTGTAATCCTCCCAAAAGACTAACACATCGGCCTCAGTCCAAGAGACACAACCCCTGCCTGGATAACCATCAGGCTCTTTAGGCTGGGCATTGTTTAAATTCCAAAAAATCAACACATTGTAATGTGAATCCACTCTGCGTGTGTTTCCATGTGCATGTGTTTATATGCACATGTCCAGACTGTTTAAACTCTGAGCATGTTGTCACTTTTTAAACGCCCATAGAGATTTGTCAACTGATCCCCGCAAACCCGCAGTTATCATAAAGTGCACAGTCTGTGACAGTCTCACCATGAACTCAACAAAATGTAACTTAAGCTCAACTTTCTGTCTTGTGCATGGCTGACATGTTAGCATGCAAAAGTGCTCTTTCCAAGCAAACCGATATATTTTGCAAAGCACTGATGATTCTTTGAAAAAGACAACTTTTTGATATCAGTCATTTTCCAAGTTAGAAATAACTTTGTAAACATAAATAACTTTATGTTTTACGGACTTTATGATTTATTAGCTGGTACATTTGTGAAACTTGTGGGAAGGCAGTATCATATAAAATACAATGGCAACAAATCAAAGATGGCTGCTAGTCCTGGTTGTTTTACGACCAAAGTTACATAAATCTTTTATATGGGGGACTATAATACCTTTAGTCCTCCCTATGAAGGTTTATTTAAAAATAAAAAAACATATTTCTGTTTATTCAGATCAGACTTACCTTCACATTTATGGCTGGTTTCACTCTGACGGTGGCCTGCAGGACATTTACACTCGTAGGATCCCACAGTGTTGATGCAGTTACCTCCTGCACAAAGACCTGGCACGGCCTGGCACTCGTCCACATCTGCAAGGGAAGGTGACATAGGAAAAACAAAGACAGATATTAGTAAGTAGAGATAAAAGCAGATACAACTTGCATCTGCAGATAATTGGTTGAAGACCACATTGACCACATCCTATGTTTGTAATACACTCATAAATAAGAAAGGAAATGACTCAACGTGTGGGGAAAAATGAAAGTTATTTGTAGTTTCAAAGGTAGCAGATGAGGTGAAAATGAGTGGTAGTTTGTGACTGGTTGTGATGTGTAAGATCACTTCCAGAAAAACCCACTCCAGCTCATGTTTGAGCAGGAAATGGCTTCTAACATGAGCATTTTCCAAGCATTCAACATGAGTCACTTTTACCAGTATTAGGGATATCTGGGCAGGATCATGTAAAAACGTGGATTCTCTAGGATATATTTGAAACACACGCACATACACAAAGTCAAGATAAATCCACGTCAGTGTCAGCTTAGCAGTGTCGACTGCACTTTTAATTTGCAGCTGTACTTAATAATAAATGTCCCACCATATTTTAAAACCTGCATTCTTGCACACATAACAAAAAGGCTGTTTCTAATCATTTTATTATATTCGATCGCTGCTTCTTTTTAAGAGGGCCTGAAAATGCCTTCTGGTGTTGAGGAAGTCTCAATGCCAAAGGCAGAGAGAGAAAGAAAAAAAAAAAGCATCTAGCAGCCAACATCCTGATGTGGAAGCCTGCAGTCCTTACATTTGGATTCATGGTCAGGTGTGCTTTGTACTGCTGCCAGCAAGACATTGCTCCAGGCTCACTCGTTAGGTACTGTATCTTTGGGGAATATGTCTGTGTGTGTGTGTGTTTGTGTGTGTATTTGTGAGAGGGAAAAAGAGCTACGAGTCAAAGTTACAGCAGAGAAGACAAAAACAGAGATTCAGAGAGTCACAGAGCTAAAAAAGAGAGAGGGAGTAAGGAATGAGGTATGCGAGGCACACAGAGATGAGTGATGCTGGCGATTCACACAGGCATACCTCGAACACATGAGGAGACAGACATGAAGTTATGGAGCTAAATACAAACCAGTGACTGATGCCAGATGTCCAACCTTTTTAAATCAAGCCTCTTTTATGATCTATGCAGACTCTCAGTGTTATCTGGGTGGATTTTGGTGTTACTGCTTGTGGAACACAGCCCTACATATATGTGACATATTTTAACACATGTCTTCTTTTAAAGCACTTCAATTAAAGTGGAAACAGGATACTTTTGTCAATGCAATACATGATAACTCAGGGATGTGATTGGCAAAAGGAAAAAAAGCAGGAACCCCCCCAAGACACACACACCAGAGTAAAAACAAACAATGTACCTACAACTTAAGTTTATTTAGATATTTTTTGTCTTCATCAACAGACTGTTGATTAATGCCATGCAATAGTTAAATAGTTCAGTTTTTTAACTTATGTACAGTGCCTTTGAGTGTCTGAGAAGTGCTTTATAAATTGAAATTGAAATGTCCGGAAGAATCACATCCCTGACGAATGCTTGTTTGGAAATATCCAGCACAGAGCACACCATTTAGGGATTCAAATGAGACCCAGATTCATTTGATTACAGGTCAACAGAACTTTTGTCTTCGCCTTTGCAGTAACTTAAGCTATGAAGATTACTCTCTCAGATTGCAACACATAGGATTGCAGCACTTAATCTGCATAAACCAAACAAGGCCACTCCACCCAAATCTGCGTGGAAAAGTGGATTTGGTGCAATGAAATAAAACAGGCCCATGCACACACAAAAATAAAGTTGCTTCAGAAATTAGGGGAACACAATGCAAATTTAAATGCACTACCACTATAGTGTCCAATATGCAAAATTTAAGAGAGGTACCTCGACATACAGTAGTAGCCTGGAAAACCGACTGATAGGCCATTTCGGTTCACTTTATGTGGTCTTCATTTACAGGACCAATGGGAGATTTCAGGCTTTTACATGGACGTTGTCACACAAAGTACAAGCTCACCTATACAACTTTTTATGGGGAGTGTAAGCACTTAAGTTTGATCTCCAATTCCAGAAATACAAACGTAAACGGAATGTATCTAGTTCCTCAGTCTATATGTAGTGTGAGCAGCATTACAGATATTTGTGAGACTTAAATATAGTCCTTCTTCAGCGGCTTAAGCTAGATATCAACCATCACAGTCTGCCTAGGGTGCTGCTGGGTGTGACCATGTGAGAGGAGAAGGACTGACGCGACAGGGATCCTGGCTGGGCTCATTTACCAAGGGACATGAGCTCTGCATGTGTCATATGTTGATGTAGTCTTATTGAAAAGTCTGGGCAGGGCCATAGAGGCATTAGAGAGGCATGCAGAGAGGGTCTGATCTGGTCTGGGGGGATTTTGGGACACCAGCATCAGAAATGCTTATGAAGAAGGTCAACCTAAGTTCATATGACCCCTAATCTCTTTTTTCATAATGCCTATACAGTATGTCACTCGCTTGGACCCATTCAGCCAGAGCTGCTTGAGTTTGAGAAATGTTCAACTTCCCTTTTTTGTAAGTGAATACAGAAAATAACGCTTCCTTTTTATTTTGCATTATACATGCTTATCGGTTTCCTAGTTTTTTTCTAATATCGCTTGGTACCACGATGAACTCTGTAAGAATCAAACCTGTACAAGCGACATGTAGATGAGCTCATGTTGTAGTTTAAAAAGGAATGCTGAAGCCTGAAGACGGGGACCTTCAAGCTTTTATTTAGCAGACTACGTTTTGCTTGTAAACAGTTTCTCCTGAATAAAGACTTCACAGGAGAGTACAAGCAAGTATCCTGCCCACTGCTTACACATAAACACCACCTGTGTTTTAGCTTGAGTAGCTTGAGCTTGGGAGTGTTGTGAGTAGGAACAGCAGCTGAAATGATGACAGATAAAGTAATGGCTACAGTGTTTATCATGTGTTTCTGCATGTTGGTGTGAGTGTTTATGTGACTGTTGTGTTAAGTGTGGGTCCAGGTACATTACAGTTAAAAGTTCAAAAAGGAGGTTTTGTGTTTGATCCAAACTGACCTTGGCAGGCTCCAGTGCGGATGTTGGGGATGAAGCCTCGCCTGCAGGGGTGTGGCTGGGCGGGGCACTGCTCACAAGGGTGGCCCCATGCTCGACCAATGGTAGCACAGCAGAGGGTTTTGGTGCAGACGATTCCACTCAGCTGGCCCTGACACATCTGGTTGTTCACCTGTGTAAAACATGGTCCGGTCCTATAGTCTATGGAGAAAAGAGGGATGGAATCTTTGTTAAGTCGGTTACTTATTTCACATTTTTTTAATTCAACTATAAAGCAGAGATTCATTTCCTGAAACACATCTGGTGCAGCAGTAAGCGAAACCAGACAAAGTACATAAAATTATTTTTTTATGCAGAAGTCATAGTTCCTGTAATATGTAAATCAGTCTTTCTTTCATTTTAAATTCACTCAAACAACAAATAGAGGAAAAGAGGTGGGGGAAAAAAGCTGGCACATTATTTGAGAATGATTTTTAATAGATGACTCACAGGACACTAAGGGATGTCCTCATTGTTTAATTCAAACTCTGACTCAGCAGTTGGCTTTCCAATAGAAGTATTGACAAGTAGCATATTTTACCAGGATTTAAGAGAAAGAATATGAGACTTGGTAGCAACACAAGGGATCATGTCAGAATGCATGATTTCAGTCTTTTTCTGTGAAGACTTCTCAGAGTCAACTGGAAGGACCAGGCACACTGTTTCTTTCAGCAGGAAATTTGCAATAGGATTGGAATGACTGCTATGTATTTAGTCCCGGCAATAATAAGTTAACCCGCTGGATTGACACTGAAGCACATTCCCGTCCTTAAAGAGGTAATGGTGGGCTGAACAGTGGTGGGCTCTGTTTCAATCTACATGGCAATCAGCTAATGGCAGTGGGGTGGTCAGTGACTATCACCTCATGACGTGTATTCACTCTTAAAATTAATGGGGCATTTTGAAGCAATTGTGAGCCATTTTCAGTTCATTGCTCTTCATAGCGACTCCAATTAACACACGCTGCCAATAGCACGAAAGTGTCTAAAACATCTCATTGAATGTCAGACAGATGCATATAAAGTTGCCCATCCTATCTATGGGGAAAGGATGGTAACAGATTGCAAACAGATGCTGCAAGCAAACACATTTTAAGAACAAAATGTCCTCGCTGATCACCTTACCTCCTAGCTGCTAGCCAGCAAAAGTGTGGCATAATCTCGTTAAATGCACTTTTTCAAATCATGCACAATGACTTCACGCTCAAACTATTTCAACAATACGGTGTTCCTCTTTTCAGTCACAGCCTAATGATGGCTTCCCTTGTGGGAGAAACCCTTATTAAGTCCTCTGCAGTGGCGCCGAACTTAATACAGCCTTCATTAAAAAAGTGGATTGTTAGATTGTTGCAGTGGAGATGAAAGACAAACTGCATGGTTGACTAGCCAAGGCTGTGACAGTGAGATGAGGAGAAAGAGAGCGGACTGCTCAGCCCTGAAGGACAGAATGAGATGGAAAGATAGAAGTCAGTAGTGGTGGTGTCTGGTGGGAGTCTCTCTTTAGCCTTATTGGTTCCTTGTGCTAGATGAAAGAGGATCACAGAGAATGGGGCAAAGAGAAGGAGATGCAGAAAGAAAGAAAAAAAGAGAGAGAGAGGAAAGTAAAGTAGGTCAAACCAAGCATGCAGAGTGCAGGTTGGGGCTCTCGCCAGTTCTCCCTCTGACCCATCTGTGTTCATTTCTCTTTGCCCACTTTAGGTCTTCCTGTCCGTCTGCCTTCTACTTTCTCCAGCATATCAGCTGCTATTTGATCTTCCATCTGCACGTGGCCTGCTGCAGTAAAGATATATACTCCTCATGTGCTTCCTCATGTTCTGAGCTTTAATACAATACAAACCTCAGAAAATCCCATAAAAGAGACCAAAAACCAACAACCCTGTTGTCAGTCTCTCAATAATTCTCACCTCACTGCCTTTCACTACCTTTATGTGACATTCACAAAGCCCATCGGTTCAGAAAATATGAGTATGAGTATATTTTCCTGCTAGATTCAATTGAATAGAGTCTCAATGGTTTGCAGAAGTCATCACATTCTGTTTTTCCAACTGACAGGAAGTCTTAGCGGGAAAATTGCAGGCCATTGACTTTCTTGTATTGCAACTTAACCAGTAAGTAAAGTTGCATGACAAGACCAAAACCCCTTTCAAATACTGCAAACACTGAGCGCAAAGAACATGGTCATGTGGGAAGAAAGAAAACAATGTGGCGCGCTAATTTTTAACAGTTTAAGTCGAGCATTTGTCAAATGGACAGCAAAGAAGAAAAAGCACGAAGGAAAATAAAGGAAGAAAAAATTGCACGGCACTTCCAACTCTTCAGTCTAGGATTCTAAGAAAAAAATCTATCTCCTAGAGGAGACTGGACTTTCCCACACTCGGATCATCTAGCAATAGTCGACAGTCTCACTCTGTTGCCAAGTACTTCAATGAATGCCTGCGGGCTAAATAAAACATATATGCATACACATGCTGTATCAAACACTTCCTGCTCTTCTCTCTCTGTACACAAGAAAGCACACACTGGTCGTTGGAAAGACACATGCATCTCTCTGAGCTGCAGCAAAAGAATGAAGCATCTCGTTCCATAAATGCAAAAATAACAAACATTGTCAGAGTCCTCATCAGTGTGTGTATTCCATATGTTTCCATGGTGTGCACATCTGCACTTTCTGCATGTAAATTCATTGTGCAAGCACGAGCATGGGCAGGTCAGGACAAGAGAGCAGCCTAACTCAGGCCGGCTGACAACATTCGGAAGTAATTTAGTCTAATTAGTGTTCAAATTGCTGAATAGATTCAAAACATTTACCAGATTCAACGTTTTCTATCCTCGACCAACCCCTTACTCCTTACTGCACTTTGTCTCCAGACTTCTCTAGTTTCATTCATATCCTCTAAGCTCAACCAACCAGAAAAACTTCACAATGAATCCTTTTACTCCGAGAATGAAAGCTTGTCTGCCGACTCTGTGGTATTCTTAATGGATTCATCTCATTCTTACAGGTTTATTATACTATTATTATGTAAACGCTTATAAGTAAAGTTTCAAGAAATCGCCGCAAGTATTAACCTAACTCAGAGTTTTTTAACCTTTCACCTAATTCAGTGAACACACATTAGGCTGACAGTCATATTAGGTGATGATAATAGGATCGGATGTTTCTCATGAGATGATTTTGTAGTGAAGTGAACCACATAAGCATTTGCTAAAAAGAAAAGAAAAGAATAGAACAATAAAACGTGATCACTCATCAAAGTCTACTTCTCTTTGCTCCGATGAAAGTTGGATTTAAGGAAGACAAAAATTCTGTAAAGGCTGAAGTGAGAAAATATTGAATCCTGTCTGCACTCAAAGTTGTCTTGGAAAACAAATTTTCCCATCAGCCCCGTCTGGCTGTGAGATCAAGGAAGACCTTGACCTGAGCACTGGAAGTTAGACAGGGGAAAGAGAAATGGCCCAAAGGAAGAGGAAAAAAAATTCTGTTTCAGATTCATTAATAACTACTGAAGTATTTATAAAACTCCCAGGAGAGGAGGTCTGGGGAGATAAGACACTTGGAATATGAGTTGATCACATGGAAATGAAGATAACATCATCTGTACAAACTTTTCTACGACGTGAGGTCAGCATGTCAAAGGAATAAAGAGAAGAAATATATACACACACAGTAGACTCTGTCTGTGATCAGTGTGTGTGTGTGTGTGTGTGTGTGTGTGTGTGTCTGTGTGTAAGCCTGAAAGTGTTCTTAAACCGGATCTCCTCTCCAGACTTTACACAGCTGGAAGAACTGCTCTGAGCCTAAACGTCATGCAGTTACTCACCTATTGAGAAACAGAGACATTTTCTAATTATCTTCTGTGCACTTGTGTGTGTAATTGTGTTTGTGTGTCCATGTTTAGTTTGCGTGTAGACTGAGCACATTTCTGGCAAGTTCTGTGGAATTTCTGATTGCTCGCATTGTTTGTCCTTCTGCTGATGGGGATATAAATAAATGCTTCAAATGAGTGGGCCAGTTTGTTTGTGTGTGTGTGTGTGTGTGTGTGTGTGTGCATGTGAGTGTGTGAGAGTGTGTGTCTGTTTGTGTGCTTGGTTATAGCCAACCATAGCAGGCTCTGTTACTCTTATCATCACCATTATCAAAAGCTTGAAATCACCCTTTTCCGTTATCCCTTATTGCTCCTCAAAGAGTCCTTTAATTTGTCCCACACAAAAAGCAGTCATCCAAACGTGACTAAATGTTTAATACAGCACACGCACACGCACACGCACACACACACACACGCACACACACACACACACACACACACACACACACACACAAACTTACTTACAGGGGATAGCTACTGTGGGAAAGTGGCAATGGCCAAGATAAGCCCTCTGCAGTCTTAACAACATCCCAAGTCTGATGCCACAAGCTAACAGCTGTATAAGGCTAACTATACTGCACATAAACTCCACTCACAACGATAAATTGTCAGATAATTTTAGCACAATAACTTTGCTTATCTATTCTCAATGGGCCTATGACCTTATATTGTGTGGCAAGAAGCCATCCTCTGGCATTGTTCCTATATATAGTTTATCAATTGTACTGCCAACTCTTCTCTTTTGACTACAACAGCTACTTCTGTCTTTATTCAGATACTTCCTGCCACAATTCTGTCTAGCAGTGGAACAATAATGCAGACTCTATTGAACGCAGACACCGCCAGGCACAGGCACAGGCACAGGCGTGCAAGTGGGCTCCAGACTCCATCAACAGCTTCCACTCATGGGACATTTTACTGATTCAGCCAGGGGAAGTCTTTGTAGTGCTTTCTGAGCTGCAGCGAGAGTAATGCAGCCCATTTTTCATTTGGCCAGATCAAAGACAGCCATCATCGCTGTCCTGTGAGGCTACTCAAATATTGATTTGAACCAACCGGAGCCTCTAAATTTGGCCTCAGCACTGGGGGATAATTTGCTCAACTTTGATTTTTTTTTTTTTTCTTTTTTTCGAAAAAAAACTTTTACTAAACGCAGACTAAAATAGTTTGTGAAAGTGGCGTTTTCATTTACAAACAATTCATAAAATGAGCATTTCAATTGGATCACAAATTATACCTGAAAGCACAGAGATAATGTATCACTGACACACATTTCCAGACATGGTTTAAAGCATAGTGTTGTAGAAATGTTAAGTACTCTTTACCGGTTGACATTTTCTCCTTTGAGAGTATATTATGAGTCATGCTGCCTTTCTATTTAATTTACAGTATGGACTTTTATAGACTTGCTGTAAATCATTTTAAAATGACTGGGAACTGGCTGGATTAAACTAAAGTTTTGCTGGAAATTGTTCCTCAGAATCACCCCCACAGTGATCCACCAATACAGCCTTTCTGTTCAGACATGTTTGGTCCACTCTTATCCAGAGTCAATAGAGCAGAAATAGCACAGCGTCCTACACTTCCAGCACTTCAAAATACCCTTGACATCATCGCCTGCTGGGGGGAAAAATTGCCTTTCTGCAATTATTGCTTTATTTGCTCTGGACTGAGCCGAAGCCTGGATTTTGGGACTGACCACAGAGGCTTTATGGGTCCATTGAGAAAGACTGGACTATTACCAGTGCTGGTGGAAAGAGATCTGTGAAAAGTTCTGTGGACACGCATCAGCACCATTCCATTTGTGTGAACCTGCATGTGAAATAATGCAAAAACATGGCTGAACACAAATGCAAGACCACACTAGCCTCGCTAAAAAGAAGCTTACCTAAAAGTATAGCTATATAAATATATTTGCCTACACATGCAAACAGAAACTAAACTGTCACACATTCATAAGCTGCTCATGGTAAAGATGTTGGGAATCTTTTTGGTTTTAACCAGGAATGACTAACTCTGATTTGATCTTGTCCCACCCAAAGTCAACTAGCCTCAAGCACACGCACACAATGCTGTACACAAACAGCCACACGCGCACACAAACCGCAAACACTTAGCGGATTCCCATGACTCCACACAGCCAATTCATATTAGTTTACTTTCACTGCTTTCATAGTAACAGTTCACCAGATATCTTCTTACTAAATCACACTGTAAATCTACTGACTCATGGACTCAAACTCGATCTGTCAACCACAAGCGGAGCCATGTGACCAGCAAAGGTTACAGAAAGGCCGCTCCATCCTTTTCAGGCCAAACACAATATTAGGGATATGTACTGCTCATTTATCAATTGTGGAATATCTCAGAGGATATTTAGTCCCTGCAATCAAAAATTATGTTTCTTACTGACAGTGTGTGAAGAAATCTGTTGAAATGTTTTCTGGCCAATGGATTGAAAGATGTGCAAATTTCCTGCATGACCTCGAAGCTGAAGTCACAACTAAAGTGAAAAATCATTAATCGGAGCTATTTAATCCAAACATTGTGCTCCCATTTTTAATTCCCATATCCAACATGTGTTTGTAATGATAATCTGTATTTCTGGTGCTACTTATCTGATTCCTTATAAAGTATGTGGTTCATCTGAAAAAATGGCCGTCTCCCTTTTCTCTTTAAAGCATTTCATAGACTACATTGACAAACTGATTGAAATGTATTTTCTCCTTTCTCCAACATTCAGTGTGTTTTTTATTCCCTCTACCAGGCTTTGTCTACCGAGCTGGGTAGACCATTTTTATTTTCCCCCTGTACCTCCCTTCTTTCCCCCTCCTCCCCTCCTTTCCACCCTCCCTCTCTTTCTCTCCCTCTCTCGTCTACCTACCTTGTTCCACTCCTCATCAGGAAGTGGAGACAATCACTCTCCAAGAGGTTTTTTTTTCTGATAGTGCAGTGGGGATGTTGGGTTGTGAGGGGGATTGGACATGGGGGGGTATTTATTTCCAGCTGTCTTTAGGCTCCCTATGACAAACTCAACCACCAAAATGTTGTATTTTCCATGAAAACAAGACCCCAGCGTTTAGCTGAGGAAATAAGATGAGGGAGGATATGAGGAAGGCGGCAAGAAATGTGTAACAGATTGAGTTGAAGTGGAATCCTCATTAAAACCCTCGTATAAACACAAGTGAGCGTGAAAAAAATTAAGACCAGAGAAAGAAAGATTCAGCCAAGTAGGAACAGAAATATTAAGAGACAGCAGAAGGAGAGTGTTTATAGGTGTTTTTTGCACAAGTATACAGATGTGAAAAGGAATGTGGAAGAAAGGCTGAGAAGAATGAGCTCAGTATAATTATAGGCCGAGAACTTCCTTCACCTTAATGTAGGTAAGAGCAGGGTGAGGGTTACAGAAAGATGAGATCAGTGAAAGAGAATATTTGAGGGTGTAAAGGTCAGCTGAGGTGAAACTAAGCATGGCCTTCATTTCATTTTTTCATCAGCCACTAGACTGTAGCACCTACTTCCAACACCCTGCCATCACTTCCCACCCACTGCACACATAGCTCAGGTCTCTGTTCAAAGCTAAGGAGCCTAACACCCACAGTCTGTCTGAGCTGACTGAATGAAGTCATCCACGTTAGCAGAGCCTGAATGCTAATCAAGCACTGAGGTCACAATCTAACAGTGTATGTCTGGACTGATAGGAGGAACACTCAAGGCCACATCAAAGCCTCTCTTGTTTGATATCGTCCTTAACATTAGAGTATGTGTGTGTGTGGGACGGGAGTGCATTGATAAAAAAGCACACCATGGTTTACCACCCCTCCAAACTGACTGCTCTACCATCCTGGCCAAACAATCCTGGCTTGGTTGAACCACAAGCTTGAGTAGGTTTTTTTAAGCCCAGCTAAAGATATGGGGGCAGAAGTGGTAGAGTCTGTCGTCTCTCAACCAGAAGGTCGAGGGTCCAATCACCAGTTCGGCAGCCACAGGTCAAAGTGTCTTTGGGCGAGACTCTGAATCAAATCCCTAATTGCTCCCAAGGGGCAAAACCAACAGAGTGTCCATGTATGGGTATGAATGGGTTAAGGTAAATACTGACGGATACTTTCCATAACAGCCTCTGCCATCAGTGTGTTAATGTTGTGTGAATGGGTGAACGTGACATAGTGTAAAAGCAGCATTTACTGTTTAAATAAATGTTAGCTATATTGCAAATAGAACCTTGGTGTACTAATCACAGTAGTTGAGGTCATAATTCATGGGTAATGAATATATTAGTACTTAATTGCTGACAAAAACTATATTTGGAATGCACACAAGCTACCAAAAGCTAGCCAAAAATACTACAAGAGCCAATCATAAAAAATGTCAATGTAAACTTTTTCTGTGCACTTTGGTTTTCCATCTAAAATACCAAGCCAGGACTAGTACCATCAATCAATCAATCATTCAATCAATCTTTATTTGTATAGCGCCGATTCATAGCAAATACCAGCAGGCTTCTATGATATATTCATAGACTAGCAGTAAGACAGAAGAATAGGAGGACAGGAGATTATTAACTCTAAGCATAGAAAAGAGCATGAGCTCTCACCTCTCTCGCACTGCGGGCCAGTGAAACCATAGACACAGGCACATCTGTTGGGTCCGATGCAGCGGCCACCGTTCTGGCAGCCGTTCTCACACACAGCTAAGGGAGACAGAAGAAAACTGTTTGATTAAAAGGGGTAACAATCTATTTTGTTTTCTTTCACTTCTCTCTTTCACAGACTAACACTGATTTTGACAAAGCTTCACCGGACATCACCTTTAAATCGCAAAAACATGAACATTCTTTGTATTTGCATAAAAAAAACATATTAACAACACTAAACACCATGCCCCAAGGTTAAATTAGAAAATAAGCCTAATGCATTTGTTAAAACTCAGCAAAAGTTGGACTAACTTAAATCTCCTGCACATCAAACTTTGTAAATTATGCGTACACAAAGACAGAAATACGACTAAGTCTATCGAAGTTTGGACAATTTGTAGTTTTTATCTGACTTTTTTTCAAGATTTATTTTCGGCTTTTGTCTTTATTTGACATAGGACAGTGGATAGAGTAGGACATTGGGAGAGATTAGGGGAATGACATGTCGGCATGGAGCCAGGATTTGAACCTTGGCTGCCCGCTTGGAGCATCTCCACGTGGGGCGCGACCTAACCGCTAGGCCATCAGCACCCCTCTACCTCACTTTGTAACTTCAAGAAGACATCTGCTGCCTATACTACATACACTGGCAGGTGACAGTACAACTAACCCCCCCCCCAAACACACACACTCATCCCCGGTGTGCTGACTTTGCAGCGGCATATACTCACGCTGTCCACAGTGGCTGCCTGTGTAGCCTTTGGGGCAGGAGCACGAGTCCTCTGCGCAGCTGCCACCGTTCATACATCTAACGTTACAGGACTGAACTGTAGGGGAGAAGAAAGGATGCGGGGGTTGGGTGATGAGAGGAAAGGGCACAAAGAAAGATGGAGAGACAAATGAGAACAGTTAAAGTTAAAAACGATTTTATTCAAAAGCATTTACTGATATGATAAACCACATGTTCACTTTACAGACAGGAAATGGAAGCATTATTTGATCACTTGGTCAAACTCGGTAGATTGCTTCATTACATTGGCCCCCATCAAAAAGGCCATTGCAAACACCAAATTGTTAAATATTTATGGACAATTAAACACATTAGGCTTTTTGCGATTCACGTGGGGTTGCACAATGCTGGTGTTTCTTTGGCAGCTTCAGATCAACAGACAAGACTCAAAAGCCCCCAGGCCACAAAACCAAAGCTAATCTAGCAGACAGGGGGAGGCAATAAGTCGAGCCAGCTGTACGCTACAGTCAGTCACTCGCTCAGGAATTTGCTGAGAGGAGAAGGAAACTAGGTGAGGGGGCTAAGAGAGAATGGGGGGGGGGAGAGAAGTAAGGCATACTGGCAAATTTGAACCTCTAAATAGGATGCACCGAGGGGAAAATCTAAAGGAGAGAAAAGGTGTAATTTTGAAAAGCAGTTGAAAAACCTAAACGCTGTGATGTTTCAGGTATAATGATGTGAAATAGGAGCCTCCTAGGTGGCAGACTTCTACTCCAGACTGTGAGAAGGCCAATCTGACAGTCTCAAACACATCGAAGCAGCACTCAGGAAAACTAATTGGTCTTCCTGGCAGACGGGCAGCTTAATGCTGAGCGAGCATTTTACAGAACACAAGAAGGGAGGGCACACCTTCAGAGCTGTATGATAGAGATCTGTAGTCTCTTGATGTTTCCTCACATCCTCTTTCCACTTTCATTCTGGCTTAAGAGGGTATTTTAAGGTCCCTTAGTCTCTTTTATTTTTCTTCCTCCTCTACTTTCTTTCTTGCCTACTCCCTCAGTGCCTTTCATGCCCTTCTGTCTATATCTTAACCGTGAGTTCGACATTAATTTCCTCCTTCCCTCTCTCTCTCCATCTGCTTGTTTGTGTCTCTTTCTCTCAGTAAAATCTCTGGCATGCATGTGGAGGAAATGACTGAGCTTCCCCGTATCTGACTTTGTCTGATGAGACTTTGGAAGCTTGCACACTTTGCCAACAGGAGGCATTTCAACCACTGTAATCCACCCACTTATTCTGACTGTACCCAAACACACTAAATATGACTTGTGTGAGTCATGATGAGTGAATATACTCTTTAGGTAGCTTTTCATTGAGATCAGGCACACCAGCATGACTGTCAGCTTACACAGCAGACTTCACTTACATGAGTCAAAGAACAATAGCACGAATCTTGGATGTGAACCTTGTGTAGTTTCAGTAAATGAAAGTTTGAGGTGTTATTCACTGAAATTGTCAATAGAGCTTTAATTTTCTCCATTCATTCCGTGCAAGTCTAGTACAGTTAACTGTCTTCTGTGAAACACTTAGCAGAGTGTGCACACATTTGGCAGAGACTTTTTATTGTCTGGATTATGTCTCATGGCAACATAAAGTGATAAATGAAAGTAAATAGTTTGAAACTTTAGGACAGACTGGGTTTAGGTTCTGTGCTTTAGTGTGCTGTCTCTTTTCTTCTCACCCTTCTTCTCATTCACTCTCATGGGGCTTCCTCTCACATTTCAACCTAAGCTCTGTTCAAGACATGAGGTTAGCACTGTACAGTGTGCTCGCTTCTAAGGAATCTTCCTTCATTTGAGGCCAACAACAGGCGCAGCGGTGTGAAGCATGAATAATGATTGCAGTCAGTGATTGCTGCTTTTCCTGCCATGAAACAATGCGCGAAGAAAGCAGTTCCAGCCTGTTTTTATCCATACTCCCCCGAAGCTGAGGGCATGTTAGGTAAACTCCTACATTTGTCAACAAACCCCTGCACCCCATTTATAGTGTTTTTAATAGGCCAAATACAAACAGATTTGGCTACGTCTGTCGGGACATGAAATGTTGTGACACACTAAGAGTCTATATTTAAGATTATATTCGCTAAACCCTTTGGCCCTGGGTAAAAAAGACTAATCAGATGCTGCAAAGATTCTGTTGGCTTAATTTTATTTTTTACCCAGGAACTAAATAGGAGAAGGAGGAAGCAAACAAACACTTTTAGAGATGGAAGGAGATGACCTCACTGGGAAGCTTCACCCTTCACTCCCCCTACTAATGACACTTCATCCCCCACAGGTGGAGAAATGACCTAATGACCTGTGCCTGGAGAACTGCACCTGCAAAGCAACATGCAGGGTTTGGGGATTTGTATGTATGTGTAAATGAAAGTGTCTGTGCATGCATGCGCATATGTGTGTGTGTGTCTAAATCTTTCAGGCGTCAAGCTGGGTGAAGGTCTGTGGACCACAATGCACCTCTGTATTCCGTTAGTGTCGTTGGTGAGCTGCTCACATCTGGGTGTTTTTTACGAGGGGCTGCGAAACACAGGAAGGCCAGGTTTGTGTGTGTATGTGTGTGTCTGTGTTTGTGCAGGTACACGTGTGTCTGATGGAAAACTGAAGAGCTTTAAAGCTGTTTTTTTGTCCTGATTTACACACACCCAAGGGACCAGTGACAAGTCAGCCATACTTTCAGCATGGATGGATGATGCAGTGAAACAGAAAGCTGCATGAGATGCTGTAGACGCAGCTTGAGAGTCAAATGCAAAGGTTTCTTTCCATTCTAGGAAAGTCACAGTTCATTTGTTTCAGCTCAGGGAATTCTGTACCTCAAACACATCATCAATTCAACTGGCACATTAGAGCTTCTTTTGCTAGAAAACTTTATGGTCAAAAGCGACAAAGATCAGAAGCGACAACGTTTCTAATTAAAACTGACTCTCTCTGCTTTCCCTGAACAGCCAGTGGAAGCCTGTCAGTCTAGGGACAGCTGTTTCTCAACATTAGGGAACAAACGTCAGTCGTAATAATTTAGTAATTATGGTTATGGGAAGACAAGGTTATAAAGATGACCCTGTACGATACTGAGCACAGCTGCTCTGCCCAAAACTGCTGGCGGGTTTATTACAAGGTTGACTTACAGCTTGAACCCTTGTTGTCTGGAAACTGGCGTGTAACTCCAGGTTATTGCCAAACGAGCAGTTACAACGCAACATTGTCTCTCGAAAAGGTTTTGTTTTTTTCTACTTCAGGAAATATGAATCTTCTGCCAGGCTACCCAAAGCAACACTGACTTGTTTATTGGCTAAAAAAATGTTTTGTCCGTGTGGACACAACACAGAGATGTGGATTACATTTAGCATTCAACATGTAGCTGATTTATTCAAACCTCTGCATTCCACAAACAAGACGGAGACATAAATATGCTAACTTTAACCCAGTAAACCAGGGTGCTAGAATTAGCCTGCATAATTAAATGAAATTGGCGTTTCCAAATGGATCTCCTAGAGCTGCAATTTGTTTCCAACTGCATTGAATTATCCTGAGGAAAGGTGGAATCTCTCCAAAAGCTAAATTTGGGAGTTAACACATTTGGAAGACAAGATCTCCAATGAGGAGTGTTTGTCTTCTCCTGGCAAGGCCTTGAATCCTCTGAGACAGATAATGTTGAGAAAACAATTTTTAGCTCATTAATATGTTGAATACATACCTAAAACAGTAAGTGTGGCTCTATTGGGACTTTAATCACAACACAAAGCTTAATAACCAAGTCTCAAATGGAGAGAAAATGATAGGGAATATCTCATCCAAGAATATCAAAGATTTCCCCACAGAAGAGTTCAGGAGTGTACTTCCAGGACAGTGAACACACAGTCAGTTGCATTTCAAAGTTTAGCAGAGTTAAAGTAATTCTTTAGATTATGAGAGATGGCACTTTTTTAATTTTGAGTAAAAAGACCTCCACAGTAACTTTGAGTCATTCCACAGCATTCACTGATAGGTGTATGTTACCTCTGGTCATAAAGCTGCTTGACATCTCTCACCTTCTGAAAGCTGCCAGAGAGGTCAGAGGAAGGTCTTTAGCACTGATTCAGTCTTAAATATATCCCTTATTTACTTATAATATAACAGTAAAGCTATCATCCAGATCCTGCAGTATGCCAGTTGTTTACTTTCCCTCCACTGCCTATGAATGTACCGACAAGCCAAGCGAAACATTTCTGAGAAAAGCTGAGAATCACAGCCTGAGCCTGATGAGTTTCTACTGAGCTTTTATTCTAAGTTATCACTTAATAACTTTCTTGCATCATGCCTGTCCTTAAGGCACATTATTTTTACAGCTCTCGCCAAAGCCCTGACTCTGCAAAAGATCTGTGCGTACCCCTGACATACAGGTCAAAGGTCATTTTTTTCCTCCGTCTGACCCATGCCCTTCCTCTGCCTAATGGTCACATTTACTTATGTCTGGATGGGAGCCTCCTGATAACAGCCAGGTGATGAGTGTAAACAATATTTAAAAAAAAAAAACATATCTGTTTAAATGAGAGTATGAGCATCTGTGCATATCTATGTGTCTATGTCTGTCAGTGTTGCAAATAAAATGTGTATTAGCAGGCTTTTTGGAATGTGAGCATGTGTTAAGAGTCTGGCACGGGCCAGGCGTGACTGACGAGCCGACTTTTGCCAACCAGCGCAGAGAAGCTGAACACTTTGCACGCTTCTTAAACACACGTTGACACATACTTTGCATTATTAACAACTATGTTTTTCTGCATGTACAGTACGTATTAACTTCATATTTTAAACCCTGCACACACTGAACTAATCTCAGTAGGAAAACGTGATTTCACACACATGCATTGAAACATCTCACTTGACTCTACTCCAAACACACACACATCTTGAGTGGTCTGTAACTAAACTCAGCAGACTGAGCTCGGGCAGCCAGACTCTCTGCTTTAATCCTGACAAACCCTATGACCTGCAGGCCTGGGACTCAATACACAACTATTATACTGGCAACAGTATTATTCTGGCTCCCATGAAAGAAGGGTGGATCCCTAACATCTGGAAAATAGCCGAGCAATTGGATGAGTGGGAACTAAAACAGCTCGGTGTTACAGGCGCTATCATTTCATCAGTCGTTTGGGCCACTTAACACGGTGAGCACAGGGGAATGAAGTCAGGCTCGGGGTCATTTGGAAGAATAGTGGAAATAAACCATTTCTATCCTTCACTCTACAATGATGTGCTGGATTTTTCTGACTGTATGGGACTGATGGTTATCTGCTGTAGGTCAAGTGTTAGAGAGACATGGCGTTTATGTTTTTTGGGAGACACACTGATTCAATCAAACAGATATCACATCTGTCCAGCAAAGATAAAGCTGCAGCCATCAGCCAATAATAAGCTTAGCTTAGGATAATGACAGTTGTTGGGGGGAAAAGCCAGCATTAGTCAGTCCAACATAACTATGATGATTATTAAATAACACATTACATTCCCATTTGTTTAAACTGTGAAAAAGCAGAAGATTAAATACTACAATTAGCAGTGCTATTTCAAAAAGAATTGCTCATAGCCAATTAGAGTTTGGAAAATTTAACAGCATCAGACTTCAGAAAAGTAATATTACAAAAGCAGTTGCTGAAATAGACAAGAGATTTTTCTCTTGTGTGTTTTGATTTATCAAGATAGCTTGCTAGCACCAAAACAAATCTTGCATTATGGGTATGATGAAACTTCAGTGTGTGTGTGATAAGGGCACAGTTACTAACCTCCTGCTGCTGCTCCACAGCTGGGAGAGAGCTGGCCACTCGAACAGGAACACATGTTTGGTCTGGAGCAGAAGCCATCGCCACATGAATTCCTGCAAATAGCTGGAGAGAAGAAGAGGACTTTGAGCGAAGAGTAGGAGTTTTCATGTCTTTGGCTATTTTTGAAATCTAATTCATTTTTATTTGTGGTGTCATATGAAAGAGGATTTAAGGATGGAGGAACTTACGAACGATACACTGGTTCCCTCCCGGCAGAGTCTTCCAGCCGGGACAGCAGTATGAATGGAAGCGAGAGCCGCACACATTGGGCCTGACAGAGACAAAAACAAGCAAACTCACTATGTATCAAGACCTACCAAACATTTTTAGTTAAAACCTTTAAAAAAAAGGATACAGCTATGAGTTATTTACTGGGCTGCCTTAGACCTGCAAGGCCTCTGCTTTCAGAAACGAAACAAACTTTGATAGAAAGCCTCCTCGGGTGGTGGATGGAGATGTTTTCAGAAATGGCGGGAGGCAAAGGAAATGCGAGGGGCCTACAGCACGAGGAGAAGCGTTTTGTTTTTATTCAAGGCTGAATTAAAACTTGCAGGGAGAGGATGTATAAAGTCCTACTTTCTCCTAAATTCCATGACTGGCTGTCCTGTTCTCTGGCAAGTATCCAAGCCTGCCCCCCTTCATCGCCCCAGCCTGCAGAGAACTTTGACCCTGTCTGACAGATGTAAGATTCATCACAACTTATGGAGCAGTCGATTGGCTTGACAGGTTAGCCACACATTTTCCACATAGGAGATGGCTATACCACATCTGAGGATGACTTGCCCTCTGCTCACACATGCACAAGCACAGTCATAAACATGCAGTGGGACTGACTTTGGCTGCTGTGCTACAAGCTAATGCTTAAAGCACTTTAGTTTTTCTTATACTTAAAACTCAGTTTATTTAAAACATACATTTATAAGCTAAACTTGCATTAATCACAAAACCCATTTCCAGAAAGAAGTGTGCTTGATTCAGAGTGTAAATTCAAGTGAACCACGCCGAGGCTTATCCCTGCAAGCTGTTTAACAAGCTGAAGTGATTCCAACAATGTGGTGGTACTAATGATATCCTTAGTGACCTTTGGAAGCATATAATGACGGGTCTATCCGTCGTCATCTGTGTTGGTGGTTAGTTTCTTGCATTTTCTGTTGGCATGACTAAGGGACCACAGTTTGGTAAATTGGGATAAAGTCTGATCCAGATGCTCATGGTAAAGTCATTTAACACAGGGATCACATCTTTTTGGTCAAGGCAGTTTCTACCCCCAGCCCAGGATGTTATTTATTACTGTTTAAAGTCATGCTAGATTACACAGTGTTTTCTGACTGTGACCAAGGAGCAGTAAAATCAGACAACAACTCATCAAGCACTCAAAAGGATACCCAGCATACGTATTTTACTGCCACAGAGTTTTAGGAGTTGTGATAGACAGATTAAAAGAAGACTTAATATCCTTAGTTTAACATTTCCAATAATTACTCTCTTTCAAAAGACATTCACTGCCTGTTAAATTCATATATCAAGTTTAGCCATATTAAAAATTGTACAACAATCATGTTTTTTTTTTTTAAACAATCAAAGTTTCAATTTTAAATCTTGTTTTTTTCTAGAAACAGATTCAGAATATGAGAAGATTTTTGGTCACAGGAACAGTATCTCTTTGTAGTCCAATGACCAATCAGGTTTCTGAGTTGACTATTTTTTTTGGTTCCTCTATGACCCCCTACATAATTTTGCATTTTCAAAGCGAAATCCAGCCATGATGTGATCTCTTCACTCTAACTCCATTCTCTTGTCTCAGGTTGCTAGTGGGACTGTAAACATGACCAATGCACTGAAGAGGAAGTTTGGGCCCAGATATCTGGTATCAGTTATTCAGATATCTACTGGCTGCACTGGAAGTTGGAGTGGAAGAAATATTGGCCGTAACCTCCAGAGGCTAAATCATTGTCCGGCCATAGCTGATGTTTTCCAAGACTGAACTGAAGTTAATCCCGATGACATCATTATGACTCTCATCAGGATCTGACTTTGCAGAGCTCCCTCCAGAGTCACATGATAGACTTTACTTTAGTTATCTGCTCAGTGGTATGGCACATCACGTTCAACTAAACATTTGAGTCACTAGATTGTACATCAACTATATTGCCATCATTTTGGTACTAAAATGTAGCAAATGTATTTGTGCTGATTTGTGTATGGTTTGAAGTCTAGATTAAACAATAGAAGCAAAGTGGGAAATTAACTATTAACTCTTATGAAATTCTAAAGTTCCTTATATTTGAAACTTCCTCTCCTCGTCTCCCTCCCCAGAGAGTTGACAGCTGGGGTTTAAATCTCTGATGGATGGAGAGCATGACCACCTCCAAACACATTACCAGATGGCACAAAGAGACAGATAAACAGGTGGGCAGGCAGACGAGATGACATTTACACAGGCGACATTAGCAGACAAAAAAGGAGGATAAAAATAAAACAGGAAGGGGAGAAAGGACAAGAGCATTGGGTTCTAAGGGCGATTCAAACATGACGGTTGGTTTTGGAGAGAAAGTGTGAAGAGCTCAAGTGGAATTGCGGGTGGGGGGAGAGAAGACAGGATGGTGGGACAGGAACAGGGGATCAGTGGGAGGGAAAGCAAAACAACTTTATGTTAAGAAGAGAAGGAAGCAGGAGGAGAAGTGGGAGCGGAAAACTGATATATGGAAACAAAGGAGAAGGCAGCATAAGCAAGAAGAGGCTGGACCGTTGGTGGGGGTTGGATTTCTGGGTCAAATACACAAACCAAAGAGAGTTTTGAAAAAACTTCAGAAATGCATATGTGAGACATCAGCATTCCAAAACTTAATGAGCAGTGAACTCAACCTCTTCCCCTGGTCTACTTCTCCTCAAAGCGTTGCAAATTTTCCACTGTTTGAAACCTTAAGGATGTCAATATATGGAGGATTACACTGGTCTGACCCTGAGGAGCTCTAGTTTGTTATTCTTCTTCTCTCCCCACTCCCTCAGTCTTTCCTCTAGGTCAGTGCCTGGTCCCCTATCACAGAGAGGAGGCTTTAGAGGATGAACTGAAGTAAAACAGAATGAAAGACAGCCATAAAAAACAGCAGTTTAAGCCCCAGGAGTTTTCCCCAATATTGAAATGTCCTACTGTTCTCAGGGCTCAATCTAAAGGAGATTAACTCTTCTGTGGCCGTGGCGCTGCCTTTGAAGTCGCCTCCCGGGTCGTGGATCGCTCGTTAACTGCCATTAATTGCAATAAAAGGAACATGGCTGCCACCTCATCCAAGGGGAAATATGAAGAGTGACGGAAACAAGGATAATGTAGACAGAGTTTAGAGGAAGGGGGAGTCAGTTTGATAGAGATTTTCTGACATGGCCAAAAAAAAAAACTATATTAACCATAACTGCATAAAAATCTTTTTTTAATCAAGTTTCATAATCTGTTTATGGTGCATGTCATTAAAATAAAAATAATATTAAAAGATTACTCGAGCAATTGTCAGACACAGGTTTTCCGTTGTAAAGATAGTTTGTTCTCCCTTCAGGTTATAAGCAAAGAGTGTGTCTTGTTGAATTACAAACTACAAAATGATCACGTTATATAACTTTAGCTGTCCTGAGAGTCATCTTCACCATCGGGAATCTCAAGGGTTAAAGGGTTAAGGCAGTTCAATGCAGCCGGCCTTCACTGACATACAAGGAAGGTCAGCAGCGAGCAGGCATGCAAAATGACTACAGACAGCCCTGTTTCCATGAAGACAGAGAGCAGAAGTTCACAGTTTCCAGGGGTTCAGGTCAGGGGTTTATGTTTGTGTATGTATGTATGTATGTCAGTGTACTGGTCAGAGGTTAAAGGTCATCTGTCTGGTATCTGACTCCCTGTGGCTAAACCCTTATGTATGGCTGCCTCTAGCAACACCTGGGCCTATTGATCTATTATCAGATCTATGATCAGATCTAGGCCTTGGGATGATAACAGAGTGTGGTGTGCAGTTATGTAGTTCATTTTGGTTGTTACCACTGCTTACTGTTTACAGTTTTTGAATACTTCACTTGCATCTCATCACTGTAAGGGAAAAACTTTTTTGTGAAATACAATAAAGGAGTCATCTCACAAAAAAGGAACAGTTATATTAAATCTAGAAAAAAGATTACAGCTGTAAGCTTAGTGTAGTAGATGTATTTCATCTCTGACAGGCTTTAAAGATGGAGAGACTCGTGCCTTTAAAGAATTTAAACTGAGCTGCAATTAGAGAAAGATAATGACTGAGTGATTATTGGCATTTACAAAACGGAAAGCAAATCATGTAATTTTGAAGTTTTGTGGGAAGTTATCAGGAGAAATAGTTGTATAGCACAATAACTTAAACTGTGGTCTACCACAAAATCACTACACAGGATATCTGTTTATCAGTTCTGCTTCAATAAAACCAAGATTGTTCTGTAAGGATTTGAGGAAAGCTGACTTTTGTGTTTTAGAGCTATAATAACCTGCCATTCATCAGATTTATAGGAGGTTAATGAAAATTAACCAAAGATCTGAAAATGGATCAGCTCACGTGATCTCTACAAGCCTTTATGACTGCAAAAATGTTAGTTTCAAATGTCAAATTAAGAAATTAAACTGATTGCTGAATGGATTCATACAGTCAGACATTAAGTAGAAGCTGCTTTAGAAATAAACCACATGCCAATCAGCTGTCCAAGATAATCCCAACTTTACGGCTAAGTCTTAGCCAGCTCATACAATCAGCATTAAATGCAGACTCATAAAAAACTAAAATGGAACCTAATGCACGTAATACAGAAAGGGAAACTGGCAAATGTTCACTGATTCCAAATATAAATCCTTCATGAGCTTTTTTTTTTGTAGGTCCATTTTCCATCTTCTGTCCCCAAAACACTTAAACTGTTTGTTTGAAGTAAGAAGGTTTGTCCTGTGACATCCTGTAAAATCAGGAAATTACATTTTTCCCTTTTAAATGAAGCATTAGACAAGGCAGACAGTAAACTCAAGTCCCCATTCAGGCCATCGGGGTGGTATTGACATTATCTTTGAAGGGACATGAATGGCTCAATGTAATTCCCTGCTATGCCAGTCTGCCAAGTCAGTCAGCATCCAAGACAGAGCTGGGTGAAGCTTGGCCAAGTTCGGTTAAGTTAATAATGTGGGTGGCTTGAGAAGAAGAGGTTGGCATTACTCTCCAACTCCAACATACAATACATTTCATTAAATTATAATTGTTCAACTCCTTTAGAAATAAATAATTATCAGTCTCTTTTCTTTCTATTGTATTACTAACCAGACAGTCAATCAGCCATCAAGTAAAGCAGGTCGGCCAGCCAGCCTCAGGTTTGATCAGTTACCGCCCTTGAGTGGACAGATGCCAGGCTGCAGTGGTAGCCAATAAATCAGAGTCAGTCAGCATCAGACTCGGCACTAGCAGAGACAGACCAGGGGATATGGAGTTCTAGCCAGCAAATAAACACAGCACCCCAACCCAAGGCCAGCATAATGACCATCATTAAACTAACCTCCCTCCATCTCCCACACAGAGACTCTGTGAAAGCCATACTAAGTTACTGACAGTCCATTCAGTTCAATGCAAGACAAAAGCCAAAGTTTACAAGTTTTATGGGTTGACAGAGAAATAGTAAAATCCAACAACTCCTGTTTAACAAAGATTTGTCTTTCATTGAAAACAAATGTGATGTCTTCGCCCAGCATGGGGGGTTGGATGACACGTGAAGATGACTAATTTTGACCGATTTCAGATCAACTGTGATTTTTTTCCAGCCTTTGAACCTCAACAGTTACTGAAAATAAATTCAACACATTAAGCCGATTTGCTTTGGCCAGGCCTTTTGTGGCACATGGCAAATGCTTTGTAATTCAACTGACAGTTAACAGCGAACACCTAAAAAACTTTCAAGAAGATGTCGAACATTTTGTCAAACAACTCTGGTTTGTGGTACTCAAACTGGCCTTAGGCCCGGCATACAAACAGAGCTGTAGCCTTAAAATACCATGAGCTTCAAAGATGCTCTGTAATCTCATTACCTATTAACTTTAGTACACAAAGCTGTCACTGAAAGAGCATTCATTCCTAGCACATTAGTGTTTCCAGAACTTAACAATGTAATGGAAAAAGTCTGCAGGCTTTTGTTACATGTTTTCATGAAATCACATACTGTTTTGGGGGGAATAATATGCTATTGTGAAACGTCTCCTGCTTGACTCTCTTCCTGTAAAAGAGCATTGTGCAGGCTTAAACTTTTGTAGAAAAACGCCTCTTGAATACATCTTGATGTAAAGTAAGAACGCTTTATTAATCATACAATACGCCTTCCATATAAACTAATACAAGTGATAAGAGAGGCTATATTTACACAGCAGGATTTTAATCTTCTTAATGGAAATCCTTTTAGAGAAAACACACTAGCTCCATGGCTCAGTGTGAACTCTACCCTGTTCTATTAATAAGCCACAACTGAATACAATCCACTGACACTTGTGTATTCTTTCTGAATCTAACTTTAGCTGTTCTTCTTTACTCTCATCTTTTATGTGCTTTCTTTGTTTCTTTCACTTTTCCAGCCGTCTGTTATTCCTTCAGCAGCTTTGTCACCTACAGCAGAGAAATAAATGCCCCTTTTCATACCCCCCTCCAGTGATACGAATACCTCATTTCCTGTGGCTTGGCACTAGGGGAACCATAAGTTGGGACAGATGGGACTCTGATTGGAATAACTGATGCAGACATGAAAACCTGCCCCAACAAAACATCCTTTGTTTTTCAAGAAGTGGTGAAATATACAGTGAGAACTCTGTGCTACATTTACATACACCACACCCAGATTCATGGTGTTTAGGTAACACAGTTGGACTGCAAGGAAGAATTACGGAGAGGGGGATGGGTTACAGCTGGTGAGAGGTGATGTGCACCCGGTGGTTCACTTCTGTATATTTCCCCTATACACACACTAAAATGAACAACACCTTAAAAAACACACACATGCTTACATGGTAGATCATATTTACCCACACACACTCTAGGGCAAGCAATCTCCCCACATCAGTCCTGAACTACTTTCTCCAGCTTAACTAATACAGTCAGTGGAATTTGGGTCATGCTTTCCAGTCATCATCTCATCATGAGATGTATAGAAAGTAGGGCTTTTTTTCCCCTTTTCCCATGAAAATACCAATTTGCTGTAAATACAGTTGGGGATTTCAGTGTGCCAAGCATCCTGTTAAGGTCGAACATGTGCTGTTTTGAGAAAACAATGTGGTAGTATTCAGCAGAATAATTTGGTATAAGACGAGCTTGGCCTCAGCCCAGAAGGCACAGCAGTTCAAAGATTTCTGCCAAGCATAGAGGGGAGAGACTTTCATATTTTAAACTGTCTCCAGACACAACTACTAATGTTCTGAGTTATGTATGCAAAACCAAACGTAATGCAATTTCCTTAATTCACAATATAACATATGATAGGTATAATATAGCAAAACATACACATCAACAAACACACACAGATTCTTATCCCTACCCTCTCAATGTCTCCTGGCCACGGCGTCGAACCCGTTGCACTTCTCTCTGGTCAACAGTGCCGGTGAACCGGCTAGCTTGGTATGGTCCATCCCCAGTTTGAACACCATCCACATGGACAGCTGAAAGGCACACCGCTGCCCATCCCAGCAGCACCTGAGCCAACTTCCCTGATCCCATTGGTTAGTCTGGCGATCCCTCAAACCGTAACGCTTCTGTTTCACCACTCACTCTCTGGTTCGATATTCTCCGTTTGGACCCAGATTGAGTAGATGGATCTAACTGGATCCAGACCAAGTCCTTGGGAGCACTCCAAAGTAGAGGCTAGACGGGAAAGAAACAAGATGAAAGAAGCACTTGAAGCCCATTGAAATGTTTCCTACTACACCAAAGCAGAAAGTAGGCTAAATCAGCCTAATCGTTTCTAATATTTCTAATATCTTACCCAATATCTCAGCACCATTTCCACCATTTATCCAGAATTCTAGCTCTCGTTAGTTTACTATTTGAAGAACTATTTATCTGTTTTAACTAATTCTACTTATCAACTTCGACAGTTTCCTTTAGTCTATGCTAGCTAAACTACAGTATTTGACCTATTCATCTGTTTAGTTTTTTTTTATCTATATCCTTCAACTGTATCATCCATTTGCCTGTTTTAAAATAAGAACATTCAACTGTTTATCTAGGACTTTTACCTTATGCCAGCTAAGTGTTGCAACTATTAAAGCTAACCCCTTCAACTAGATTTGATGTGATATGCGAACATTTCAAGCGTTTTTAATTTATTAATTTATGTTTTCATTAGGCCCACTTCTGTCTACAAATGTTTCCATGACACATTTTTTTTTTTCAATTTTGCCAAGCCATTATTTTGTGCCTGGCTTACTATTTTAACATAAGTTTCATGAACTACACTTTATGTTAGCAATTAGGCTACTTTTTACTAAACTTAAATTAGAAACTTTCTGGTTATTGTAATCTGGTTAAAGCTACTTAATTAGACAAGCTTTCCACATAGTCTGGCAACTGCAGACATTGGGCCTACCCTCTTATACCAATAGCCTCCCTGGGAATCTGGTATCTAACTGCCAAAATCTATTGTCCCCTTCATCATTTCTATGTTTTCCACCTTCGGAAAAATAATGTGACCAGAAAACTCCAATAAAATGGTTTGCAATGGAAAAATCCACTAATTTGATTTTTTGTTTTTTGCAACATGCTTTGGGGTTATATTGACAAAAGAGAAAACACATGTGATAGGATGTGGATCATAAAAAAAATAACATTCAAGGAAATAGATCAATCTGTTTTATTATATTGCACTTCAAAGCTGCCTCAAAAGTGGTTTATCACTCAAACACCTGCACTGAATGAACTGAGTGGACTCACATGAGTCTGGTTCTGCTCGAGGTTTCTGCCTGTTAAAAAGCAGTTTTTCCGCACTGCTACTTTTCTAAATGTTGTCAAGTGCTGTGCTCACGGAGGATTCATTTTAATTATTTGATTAATGGTTTAGACCTGCTCATTTTGTAAAGTATCTTGAAATAACATTTGTTATGAATTGGTGCTATACAAATAACGATTGAAAATAGATTGAAAACTATGAAAAAAAGGGACAAAAACATTTCCCTTACAAATAAACGTATCACTTTCTAATGTTTATCTGTAGTCTGCCATAAATTCGACCATTCATGCAAAATGTGAAAAGGGACCATAAATAAAGATTGCAGCAATTTTAAAGGTAAAAGGAGCCTTAAATCCTTGAATTGTACCTAGAGGGAGCCAGAGAGACAGACTAAAGGGATGTTGGTGGATTGGGTTGAAGGTTAAATGGTGAGGTAAAGCTGCTCCATCATCTCATAATGATCTCTCTCCATCACAGTTACAATAAGACGAAAGGGATAAGGATATTACATTTTTAGCATAGACCAATTAGTCATACAAGGCATACAATTAAAGTAGGCCTACTCTGGTTATTTTTCATTATGTGATTTATGAAGCCCTTAATCTAATTATATTGGATTTGCTAACCCCATATGTAGCCTATAGTCTTACAAGCATGTCCTAACTACATTAAAGTATATTAAATCGAAAAACATCTAGAGTCCAAGTGAACTGGACAGCCCTGAGGTTTATTTTCTTTTCTCCACCTCATTATAGACCAATGGTTTAAGAGTGAACTGTGGGTCCCCTGGTGATACATAACCTCAGCATAACCAACCTCCAGCTATGCAGCCAGGGGGCCAACAATATTATATATCTGGGCTGGACATAGGGAAGAAAATAAATATGGTCACTGACATCCCCTTGGCTCAGATGAATTTAAATGGATGAAAGATAGATGAACTCTTGTGAGCATGTAGCAATAGATACAAAGGCAAAAAGAGAAGTGATTTTTAAGACCAACAGGGACATATAGATATTAAAACATAGGTCATGCTGTTCGAATAACCAACTGCAATAGTTCCCTAAGTCATGCTTTTCTTTAGGAAGGAAAACACAAATAAAAGTTTAAAATGTGTTTATCGTAGCCTCACACAACTTCTTTTTTGTATCCTGTTAAAACTCCAGTTGTAAACCACGAGTTAAATTCTCCATGGTGAGGCTTAATTAAGGTCTGAGTAATTAAAGAACAAAACATTTTCCACTCAAAACTTGACATAAAAAGTTCTCACAGCTTGCAGAGAAAATGGAGGTGGGATCATTGCTGAACAAAAGAAATGACTGATCAATTACCGCTGGGTACTCGTCTTTAATGTCTTCTCCAACTGTGCTGTCAAAATACCGCAAGTAAATTATGCATCCTGCATTCAAAATGTATCACCGCATCATTTGAGCGCAACATGTCATTTTTTCAGCCGCTTTAGGCTTCTATAAACTCACAAAAAACGTGCATTGTACGATGGTTTGCGCATTCTTATGAAGGAACACAATGAAGTAACATTTCACTTTTGAGGACCTATTACACACTTAAGTCCACGAGGATTCCTATACGCTATAAAATAAAATAAAAAGTGCCATCTACCACCGAAAAGGAATACAACAGACATTAAAGATATCTGGCAAGCTGACATAAAGGCAATTATGCTTCATCCCAATAAAACATCACTGAAATGAGCTCTGCAATGTCACCGCAACTTTTATGAATGGAGAGAAAACGCAACATCATCTCCGGCTATCTGAAACTCCAGATAATCCCAGCTGGGGAAATAGTTCAGAGCATGTTTTGATTCCACTTTACTCGCCAGGAAAACCACTGTCTGATAAGTCTAGCAGGGCGAACAACCGAACTGTAAAAGCGTGACTCGCACGTACGGTTCATTTCCATGCACTTTCTTGAAGAGCCGGTAAATTTGCAACTTCCTACTGTCACCTGCTCAGAAACAAATGTCAAACTACTTATCCGCGTTTTTGCATTTTGAATTCCATTAGTTGACTCACGTCTATTAAGCATACATACATACATACATACAAAGAGATAATCCTCCGTGAAACAACGGGATTTTGAAACAATAGTCACAATCACAGCCATTGATAACCTGATTGA
This sequence comes from Labrus bergylta, assembly GCF_963930695.1. NCBI lineage: Eukaryota > Metazoa > Chordata > Actinopteri > Labriformes > Labridae > Labrus > Labrus bergylta. The sequence continues at coordinate 16,969,800 of NC_089200.1, forward strand.
GATGACTAACGCGCACAATACCTTGCAACAATTGGAGTGTCTTTGCGTCGAGGAGCCCAGAGTCGGAATTTGAGACAGGATATGTGCTCCAGAAAGCAAAATTGAACTATAGCCTTGTGAGAAAAAGAGAAAAGTTAGGGAAAAGCCCTGTTTGGGAGAGGGGAGGGGACAGAGAGAAAGGCAGAGACAGAGAGGGAGAGGGGGTAGTAACGGACTGCAGGACAAACCCACATTCCTTAAGACTCCTAGAGTTGTTATAACAAGGGGGGCAAGCAGCAAAACCTTCACACTGTGGCTGACATGGCTTTACCACCATCACACTGAAAAATGCACTGCTTAGGGCTACATCAGTGACAAGATAAGAGTCACACCAAAGTAAACGATCTTTGATGGTGGCAATGCATCATTTGCATTAACATCAGACTGTGGAGAATGAGCCAACAATGACAAATCAGCAAGATAACAAATAATATCCATGAAAGGTAATAGGGTCATGATGGTTTGTGATTATAGTTACAGACAATAGATGAAATATTACTAAGACTTTAATTGTAGTATATGAGTGGCACGTTTCCTAAGAACAAAGTCAATTTATGAATTAAGTTCACAGCAAGGCATAGAGCGAGTTACTCTGTCACAGTACGTCACATTTACGCTTGCTAGTCAAATAGTCCTGCTATTTACTGCCTCAGCAACCCGCTGGTGCCTGTGATTGACACATCCTTGTGCTTTGTTGCCACAAGTGCTGATAGGAAGTTAACATTGAGAGTGGCCATCTGGGTGGTATATTGGTGAGGACAGCTGAGCACATCCCAAGTGTTTCAACCTACTGAGCTGATACCACCATTCTAAACAAAGACAGGTCAATGTGGGGCCTGAGTAGAGACGGTTTTGACCTCAATAAGCTGAGACACAGAGGTTAAGTAGGTGTGCCTGTTCTCAAGGAAAATTCATTGTCACAGTTACAAAAGGTATTGTGTGCTAATGAATCAATTGAAGACCATACATTTGATTGGAATATAATCCTAATGAGACCATGGCATAGCTTTTGTTAGAGCACAGTCATAATCTTATTGACACATGTGGGTTCCTTGTCATCAAAGAAATTTTACTTTTCACAAAAAGTTACATTTTTGCTTTAGTGGGATTAGATGACAGATTGTTAAGAGACGCATTTTACAACCAGGGGACCAAGGTTCAAGACCTGGACTTGACAACATCTGTCCCGTTTCTTTTGTAACTAATGAAACATCACTCAAAGATGAAGCAGTTTTTCAGGATCCATTTTTGAACCTACAAATAATTGGATCAATATGAATATGAACATGATATGAAATCATGGTGTGATGGTAAAAGGAACCACTATGATGCTACCAAATAGAGCAAAGAAGTATTTGAAGCTTCAGATCAAGAGTGATGACATTCTTAAGATTTTGTACACAAAAGGTTCATAAAAGCATTTTTAAGATTTTGCTTAATTATGTTTACTTGAAAACTATCTGGTTTATTCTGGAAATATCCTGCAACATCCTCTGGTGAGCCTGAAATGACTAACATGTTGTTATGCAGTGTCTTCAGCCAGTTTTAGGGCAAAGATTAACAAAGTTTGGTAATTGCAATCATGTGCACAGTGTGTTTTGTCTCTGTCGGCTCTGGTATGATCTAATTATACTAACCTGAATAAAGGGACAAATGATTAGAAACATGGATGTCTGGAGAACTATTGAAGTAAAACCAGCTTTAATTAACAAGGAATTATTCAAAATAAGACCAAAAACACGGACGTTACTGCTTTGTGTGTTAAATGATACATGAGTTCTCAGCTTTTTTGCAACCGCATGATGTAAACAAAGGGGAAACTAACCAAGGACATTTTCTATTGATCCGGTTTAACATAACAAACATTGTCCTCTTGAACACAGACACAGCTCGCATGCTTCCCCACACTGAAACATGGCCAACTGTTGAACATCGCGGTTCATTATAATAGGGAACATGCAGCAGGCTGTAATACCAGCCTTCAACATGTGAGATGATTTGTAGTGTCCTGCAGAAGCTCTCAGGGAGTCTCACAGTTGCACACTGACACCACGAAACACTGGGAGAGATGGGGACAAAGAATTAGACCCTTAGCAGGTTTGAGCTCATTTTAAGTGTGTGTATGTGTGTCTCCTTTCTATGTCTTTCCCCCTTCTCTCTCTTTCTCTCTCTCTCTCTCTCTCTCTCTCTCTCTCTCTCCCAGCAGGCCCTCCCCATACCCCTCTAAACAGAAACACATTTTCCCCAAGCAGCGATCTCTTCGGTGAAAACACATCACTGTCTGTGTGTATTGTACTCTCAGGACCTGGGGAAATACTTTTACAAGTCCTTTCTCCACCACTGACTTGTCCCCCATCTCCTTCTGTAAACAAGTTAACTCTGACACACAGATGCACTATCTGTCCACCAAAGGTAAATATATATGACTTCATGAGAGGGCTGTGTAAGTGACCCAAAAGCAGTGTGTGATATTGATCGATACATTTTTTTTGTACTTGCTTGCTTAAAAAGTAGAGTTTTGGCTAGATGCACTCAACACTGCAAACATGCAACATGAGAATGAGTTTTGAATATAAGAAAGTGTAGTGTTATGTTTGAAACTTATTTGAAGTAAAAATGGTCCTAAAGACACATGTGGTTAGCGTTGACAAAAGCAAGCTATAAGCTATTTGTTTTACATGGACACTGTTATTATTGTGTGTGCCTTGCCAAGTAGGATCAGTAATGTTTGGGCTCTGAAGTATCTTTGCTGCAGAGCTTCAGGTCCCTCTTGCAGCTCACATGATATAAAAGATGACAAGCCAGTAAAGAAACCAGATGAGGATTGCAATGTCCTCATATGAACACATAGTAACACACCCTTTAAATCACCATTCCAACTCAGATTCCATGTATGTCTGCTTTGATCAAAACTATCATCACTGATAGGTGGAAGTGTCATTATTCAATACCATTGTTTTGCATGTGAGTTTGTGCAAAATGGGATGAGGTGTAAGCCTAACTTTTTTTTCCCCTACGCTTTTCCTTGTTGAATTCCTGAAGTGATGCCTGATCCCTCCCGGTGCTAAAAGAAAGATCCTTGAGAAACCACAAGAGTCTGATGGGGGCTTTCAAATTGTCTTTAGCCCAGCTAGGAGAGCCATCACTAGTCCAGATAACTTCCATGACATCCTCTCTGCAGGGAGAGATTCATGGCCAGAATTAGTCATACTGTATTGCTGTTCATAGGGGTGAACCAGTGCGTTTGGGGATCATATGAGACAGGACTGTGCCTGAGGAGCATATATTAAAGGATTGAAACTTATTTCCATTAGTTGTTTTTCTATACGGCTTTGTATAATATAGCAATTGTTGTCCCTTAGGGGGGCAACAAAAGGTAAATTGTTTTACAGCCAAGTCATTATTCATGCTTTATAGAGGCAACCAAAGGCATACATACATAAAAAAAAAACATGTAAAAAGATGCTTGAACTGCAAGGTTGAAATTAAAAAAAAAAAAGATTTAAAGTGATGTGAGTGCATAGAATACTTGTGCTTTTATAGGGTGTTTAAATGTGCAGTAACTCTACAACCCTTTGCCTCAGGTCTGTTGCAGGATAATCCATATGGACTTCTTGGAAATCACAAGTTTAACACAGGTGGGGAGGTTGGATGAACATCAAGGAAAGGATGCTAAAGCTACAAGCAAGTGTTAGCCTGGGTTGTATTTTTTAGTTGGAAATTGAAGGTCAATGGACTCTTGAGAAATGGACAAAGAAGAATAATGATGTGTTCCAGAGCAGAGAGAAAATCCCCAAAGTTGACTTAATGCTTGTTTGAAACTGTGGCGTTAAAAGATTAAAAGGGGATTGTTTTGAGGATATCTTGTCATTCTATGTAATCAAGTCAAACGAGGCAGAGATGAGACAATGATGAGGTTCAATGGAGCTTCAAAGCACTTATTTGTACATCACGAACTGTCACAGTTCCCACTTTCCCCACTGACTCTGAAATATAAACACTCTGTGACTCCGTAGCTTGTAGTGTGTTTTGGCAGAGTTTCATTTTAAGGTCATTGGAGCAGGGAGGTGTGTGTGTGTGTGTGTGTGTGTGTGTGTGTGTGTGTGTGTGTGTGTGTGTGTGTGTGTGTGCGCGCGTGTGTGTGTTTGTGTGTGTGTATGTGTGTGTATGTGTGTTAAGGTGGGGCTGAGGGATTAGAAGTTGGTTTCATGGTGTCATCATGGTCTTGGGGTTTGCGGTTGGAGCCTGTCGGGTCAGGGTGGAGTGTGACTGGGTCTAGAGATGATCCCAGCTTGGGAATCCTGTGGTCCGCTGGTGTTTTTTTTTTTCCCTGGTCAGATAGAAATATGATCCCTACAACACAAACACATTAATTTTTAATTTACACTTATGTTTGGGCTTTTTTTTTTTTTGCCTTTATCAGAGAGACAGGACAGTGGACAGAATCGGAAATCTGAGAGAGAGAGAGAGAGAGTGGGGAATGAACTGCGGCAAAGGAGCCACAGGTAGGATTTGAACCCAGCCTACCCGCTTTTGAGGACTGTTGCCTCTGTACATGGGGCGTGCGAACTAACCCATAAGCCACCACAAGGCGCACACATTATTACACACACAAAAACGGCTCCCACATAGCTGAACACTATCTAGATAGATAGATAGATAGTTAGATAGATAGATAGATAGATAGATAGATAGATAGATAGATAGATAGATAGATAGATAGTTAGATAGATAGATAGATAGATAGATACATAGATAGATAGATAGATAGATAGATAGATAGATACATACATAGATAGATATATACATAGATAGATACATAGATAGATAGATACATAGATAGATGGTTAGATGGTTAGATAGATAGATAGATAGATAGTTAGATAGATAGAGATATAGATGTCCTCTCACGTGCCAGAAAAGGTTACGCTTGCGCCCATCTCACCGTCCATTTTTTCTTTACATCATAACTTCCAAGGCAGACAACTTGCCCCACCTTACCTGCTTCATAGCTCTGCCTGTCTTTGTAAAGACTTGGCCTTGTGCAGCTGTGTGCCCTGGTGATGCAGTGGGAGAGGAATGTCGAACTTCAAAGTATAACACGAGCGGAGACAAAGAATGGCAGTGTTCAGGGGGGGATGAGAATATGTGATCTCATAAAATGGCACACAAACACATTGGTCTATTTTATGTGAGGTTAGCAGCAGAGGAAGATGATGAGGAGGAGGGAAGACCTGTCTCACATGTCCCCTGTCTGCCTTGTGGGAACCAGGAGAGGAAGAGGCGGGTGTACACGTGATGTTGTTCCCCAGTGGTGGAGCACATTGTAACTCTGCACAGCTTGTTTGTCATCGGCTACATGACTGTTAAAACATACAACCAGGAGAGGGATGGAGAGAGGTTGACGTTTGTGGGACTTTGGTTTAAGTGGGGCATGGACTTCCTGAATAAGAGTTTTAGAATTCCATAACCCTTGTAAGTGCAAAAGACAGAGGTTGGGGCCCCTGAAAAAAGAAATAAATGAAAAGAGAAAGGAGGGAAAGAGGGAAATGTAGCAAGAGTCCAAGAGAGCGGAAAGAATCCTGAGACTGCTTGCTTACAGTTTAAGAGGCTAATGGCTTTCAGATGTGCGCAACGTCCATTGTATTTTCAAAGGAGCATAAAACATTCCCTCAGAGGAATCCAAACAACGGCTGGAATCCACTGACTGAACGCACATAACAGTCGGCTAAATGTTTATCCAGTGTTTGCTCATGTTACAAGTAGTGTATGTTTTAAACCCTAAAACAGGCCGTATTAATACTACCTTTTATTTTGGGGTTCTATTTTTTCTCTTAATGCTGATGTTTTCTCTTGAGGAGTGCTGTAGGGGGTGCATGGAGCTGGGCGGGTGTGGTGCTCTCCCTATTTCCTGTTCCCTAACTTTGGGGGAGTGGGGACTTGGCTGAGGTGAGGTCATTTCTTGCTCAAACTGTAAAGTTGACTGCAGAAGGGAGTGCAGTGCAGTGCTGTATATTCCTGTCCACTCTCTGACGTATGATTGTTAGAGCTTCTTTGTGACAGACTTTATAAGGACACAATTATAATATTGCCATTTTAGTCAAAAAAATGTATGAAGAGCAAAAGATTAAAAGGTTAAACGCAATTAAAAAAGGTGATGTGGATTGCTTTTATGGCAATTACTGTCTGAGAGTTTAAAAAAAGATCCTTAAAGGGGTTTCAAAAAGGTATAAGGACGCAGTGATTAGTTTGTTTGCTTAGCTAAAAGCAACGGACCGGCCTAGCTGTATCCATAGCTAAAACCCTAAGTTCTAACATCCCTTCAGATTTACAAAATATAAATGTTTCACACAGAAATACAAAAGCGACACTTCTACTATTTAATGTGGTTGGCTAATCTTTGGTTGGGATCAAAAACACATTTGAAAACCCATTAACCATCAGAACACAGCAAACATTAGCATTCAACCACTTGCTAGCTAAGGTTTATTTTTGAGAATCAATGAAATGACAGGAAAGGCTTATCTTGAATATAGAATTTAATGTTCATCTTGAACACCATAATATAAACTCGATAACTACTAGATGTTTTTTGTACGTGTGGGCGTGGCTTCGCTAGTGACAATGTCTAGCTCCCTCTTGATTGCTAGTCATTCATCCACTACTCAGACATTCCCACCTGCTGCATCTTCTCAGACTGTTGCTTCAGCTACTGTGGTAGAATACGTCTCAGCCTTATTTCACTGATTTCGTTTTTGTTTTTTCTGAGATGTTAGGCTGGGATTTCTCACAAAGTATTAACATGAGATTATTTTCAAAAAATTGTTGTTTTTTACGAGCTTAATACTGTAGTAGTGCTTACATTGATTTGACTGTTTTTTTCTTCTTAACGTTAGCTAGACAAAAGTACGAAGTATGAACAGGCAGAACCTGGCGGTCTTACCAACATTTCAGATATAGCCTCAATCCAATTGCTGTGTCCCTTTTTTGAGCTAGAAGAAGTGCTAGTCTACAAAAAAGGTCTCATCAATTTAGCCATTTTCACACAGACTCTAAGACACACAGCTCAAATTTAACACCCTGAGCATTATGACATCACCACAAAAAATGGTTGGCATGTGAATATGATCTAGACGAAGAAAATGCCTGAGTAGAAAAATATAATATGGGAGGATCAAGAGGATGTGGTCAATAGTGACAAAATCAATATAGACATTCAAAAGTACTGGCTGTTTCAAGACATGTGACTTCATTTGACTGGAAGTGAGTGACCAACTTTGCGTAATGCTATTCAATAGCTTCAACTCATAGTTTGCCATTTCTAATAAAAACCTCCGTAAATTTTCCCCAAGCCCAGTCTCATTGGTGCATACTGGGTGTGGTCCTTCAAAACCTCTTGTGCCACTGAGTAAAAAAGGAATAGGGTGAAAAATGAAGCACAATTCTCTGTCTCCCCCTTCGGTTGACTTTGAGAGGGGGGATGGGAAGCAGCGCCAAAGGAAATGGTGTCTGGGTTTAGGAGCAATCTATCAAGCAGAACCTGAGTACAACAACTTTGATATCTCCTTCCTCCCCCTACTCTTAAATGTGTGCACTTTAGCGCTCCATAAACTTGTCATTTCTATCGCAGGGGAGCCTTAATTTGCCCAGTGCACAAGCACAAACAGTACCTGTAGGATTGGAATTCACCATAGTTGGATGTTTTAAAAGATTTTTATGAAAAGTTTGAGGTTTACTTGCAGTGGATTCTGTGCAGTTATACATACTGTAGTTTAAGCCTACTTTTATCCTTGTTAGCATAAACTTGGTCGGGGGATTATGCCTGAAAATCTCTGGGGCCTTGCATGCCGGGGCCTTGCATGCTCAAGAACATAAAATAATCCCCTTAATACAGTATTACCATTACATATCCTGAACAAGTCTGTTGTTTTTTGAGGACATACTGTCGTTTTCCCTCCAATTTACTAATTTACTCTCTTACAAATTTACAAGAATGTCTTTGACAGTCCCATAAGGCCTGATCTGTAAGAAAACATAGTGATAACATCAATTTGTATAAATATTTCTTTAATAGTGAGGCAACATTTTCAAGCTTTCCAGGAAAAATGAGTCATGCCTATTTGTCAAATCAAAGACCGCAAAGTAGCTGTTTTCTTGGCATGGTGGGGTGTTACTTTAAAGAACTGCAGCTTTGTGGATCAAGTATTGTCCAAAATGATAACATGAACAGCACAGACAGATGTCTTCCTTTTGTTCTTCAATTCTTCTTACATAAACACATTTGGCCTATACCCTGCTGAACCCCCTGAACTTAAATGTAGTAAATTTATTTTTATATATGTACATTTTCACTCAACATTTGACATTCACTATATTGTGCTCAGTTTAATGCGTCAATAAAAACTTGAAAATCTCATTAGCAACAAGGGAGCCAAAAGCTGCAGATATAATTGAATGTATTCAAAGCACTTTGGAGACAGACCCCTTAAGTATGCTTGTATGATTTCATATGATCTAATACCTAATTTGTTTCTGGTTAAAGTGATGAAACAAGGTCATAAGCTTTGAAGTAGATCTCAGAAAGACATCCGCTCAGCAAAATGTATGATTTCACTCGGTTTTTCTCTCTCTGTCACCTCTTTAGTCAATAACCAAAGTTGGTTTCATCAGCGTTCATGTCATAACAAACATTTCTCATGTTTAAAACAAAAGTGTGGAACAACTCAATAAAATAAATAGTCAGGGCTGTGTAATAATGCAAATCAATATGGAATTATGCATCCAGAGAAAAACTTCATTTTGATAAAGATTTGTTGATCAAATGAATGTCAGCGGGGACTTTGGATCTTTTACACAGCTCTTGGATGTCCACAGTTGTTTGTGACCCAAAAAAACTGAAAGCACTCAATCAAAGTAAACATTCAGTCTAAACACATCATTATAACAATGAGTGCACGCGAGATTGACCAATTCCCTCCGTCTGGATGCTGGACCTCTCCCATTAAAAACACAATTAGATCTTTGTCAGCTAAGAATTAATGTTTGTAACTAAATGTTAGCATGTAGTGCAGAGAATAGCTCCAGATTGCAAGAAATCAGATCAACAAAGCCATATAGGATACGATTTCTTACAATTAGTTGAACCATGTTCTTAATTAGAGTATCATTCCAACCCACAATGCCAATTTATCATTTATAATCAAGCCAAGCTTCCTGAGATTAAACATGCATGCCACAAGGCTTCTTTAGATCCACTGTTTTTGAAAAATATTGTGTAATGTGTTTATATTTGTGCACATGCATATAGTAGTATAGTGTGTCCTTGTGTTACCTGTGTGTTGGTCAGAGAAGCCACAAAAAGCACTTTAATGAGTGTGGAACTCTTGTAAAGCAGGTGTACTTGGGACAAATAGGGGAACAGGACATCCAGCTATAGCAGCAAGCCTGCTGCCCTGTCTTGTGTTCTCGTCTCTGCTGCTGCGCTGTGATCATTAGAGGTTTGGATAACAGATGCTAAGATACTTGAAACGTCCCCTTAACCTACCTGCCTATCAACATTCCTTCCACCTTTTATCCATCCCTCCAGTCCTTCCTGCTGTTGTCTCACGCTCACCTCTGTTCTTCTTTTTTTTTAGCTGCAGCTGTTTTCATGTGGGAGTGATCACAGAGTGGAAGAGGAAATCAGGGGAGGGGCATCTGTAACGTAAGTGTATATGTGGAGAGAGAGACAACAAAACAAGACAGAGGTCAGAGCCTGGTGAAGAATATGTGAAGATTCTTAGAAGAAACTCTCTCTTTGTGCTGCATTAACGCTAAACAAAACATCTGCAGTAAAAGATCTAATAAAACAAATCAAGAAAATCTTCATAACCTCCTTGTGGGAAACTGAAGACATGTCTTTCTATCAACACAAACAGATTGTGCTGCGACTGTCTGTGACACATTTGTTTAGGGTCAAACCTCTATTGCTGTGAGACACGCATATGCTGTGAGGCCTTATAAAGCAGCATATCAATGGACCACCCAAGAGTTTTACACAAACCAAAGAAAGGGGAGGGCAACTTCTAGGAACACAGAGCAGAACATACGTAGTGACAAGAGGGAAGATCTAAAGATCTAAAGAGATGATGAGTCAATTTTCACGCTCTAAACTGCAAACATACACAAATGGTCCCATCACATATACTCACTCACATGTACACAAAAACACAAGTCTGTGTGGTCACTGCAAGTGCTTTTGAGTGTGGAAGGTCAGTTGGGGTCGAAAGCTTTATTCATCCAGCTGTGTCTGCTACATCATGGCACTATGTCCCCTTTGTACACACATTTCAGAACTCATTTATCTATTTTACTCAATCTAGGTCACAATGAACACTAAGTCTTGTTCTGTAATACAGTTGGTCAAATCTACATCTGTGTTTACTCAAATGCCTTGACACTTTTCATTCTTTTTATTCTTACTCATACTAACTTGCTTTTGGGAAACACACATGTTCAGTTAAGCAGTTCTAAAAGTCTTAATGTTGGGCATGCTACTGTGAAAGTGTAGTAGACTATCAGGGGTTCCCAAACTTTACAGCTCGCAACCTCCAAAATAAGTGTGCCAGAGACTGGAGACCACTGTTGGTAGAGGTGGTTAAGGCATATAACGAAGTACAAAGCCACGCACATAGGCCTGTGCCTATCCAAACACTGGTAGCACTGAAGAACAACACAAAAGAAGAAAAAAGTCTGTAAGTAATGTCCATGATTAGAGTTTAGCACTGAGTGGACATACAAAACGTAATAGACATGTGAGCATCTTTTTATGTAAAGAGTATCTTTGCATCTATTTTTACAATAATTGGTAAAATATACAAATTTAAATGACTGTAAATTTGTATTAATTTGTAAGCTGTAGCTTTAAGAGACATTAAGCACATCGGGCAACATGGTAAAAGTTGCTAACTTCGTCAACGATTGCATATATGTATTTATTATTCAAACCACTTGAATTCACAACTCATTAATTGTTTGTTTTTTATCAGAGACATTGTGTACTCAAGTTTTTATCCATGTCATCTGTAATTTAAAGCAAATCATTTGACTGCCAACCTGTCCAGTCCAGCTCCGTCTCTCCTCAACAGTCACATCCCACTTCTCAAGATCCATTGCAATTCTTCATATCTCCATCAGATGACCTCAGATTTCTCTGCTTTTCCAATCCATACACTGATATCTTGTCCTAATGAGCTTTACAATTTCCAGTTTCCTTGGCTGCCCACCTGCCCACCTGTCTGCTCTCAAAGTATCAGATTTCCTCCATTTTAACTGGAACATTGTCTTTGTTAAGTTGCCAGTTTATCCTTGTTCCTATGCTTTGTTTCTTTTGATTTGCATCTTCTTTTTGTTTTATTTTTGGAAAAATCCTGGACCTGCCTGCGTGTCTACTTGTGGTTCTAGTTACTGGTTTGCCTGTCTTTCTGCCTGCTACTTGCCTGAAAGCTTTCAAATACACAATGAATTCCAAATGGCTGCCGTTAAGCCTCTGCAATGGGGTCCTGCCCGTTGTTTTTCTTCCTGCCTATATAAAAATATAGACAAGAATGTTAGCCTTCAAATGGCAAATGGCAAGCTAATCTGGTAAGCCTGCCATTTGCCTGCCATGAGGCCAGCTCCCAGGACACCTATTCTGAAGTGGAATCTCCAGAACTATTTAACTCTCTGTTAATAGTTTGATGAACCCTGAACTCAATCATACAGCTGGATGGGTACTTGTCCGGCCATTTTTGCAAGGTTCAGTGGAGGCCTCGGAAAAAGACATGGTCATAAAGCTCCAAGCTTCATTTGATTTCCCAGAGTTCTAGGTGCTCAACACCAAACACAATCAGCTTCTCATGAATTGCCAGCACTCCTTTCTAGTTCCCAGTTGGCAGCCTGGCTATTAACTCTTGGTTTTTTTGTTTGTGTTTGTCACCTGCCTGTCTGACACCTTCTCCTGGTCCCCCTCAGCTGGTCCCGCTGACACAATACCTGGACCCTCTTGCTCCCTGTCAGCATCTAGAGATCTTCTGTTTCTGATGAGATGCAACAAGCCTTTGTTCATGCAGAGCTTCTGCAAAACTCCTTCTGTTGCTTAGTTGCAAAATAAAGACTCTCAGTCCAGGAGTCCTGGAACTGAACCCTGAACCTGCTCTTCTACATACCTACACTGTTCCCTGTTGTCAGTTTGCTTGTCTGTCCAACTATATCATTACCTAACCATAACATTTAAATCACACAATAAAATACACAATTCTGCCTTTAAGCATTTTTGCTTGAGCCCTTTTTTTTCTGTCTGTGCTACACTACACAACTGTTCTTTGTCTTTTTGTAGACTTGCATTTTTATAGACCATTTTGGTGTCAGCATTGAGAACTACAAGAGTAATATTTCAGAGAAACCTGAACTTCCGTTTTTGTATTTTTATGACAATCTTTCCAGACCGCAGCAGAAAGCTCCACTAGACTTGAGCTTCAGCCATGATTGGGAAAACAAAGCTTGTGTGGACGCTACCATTATACTGAGAAAGATTTTGTTAACAGCTGGATCTCTGCTTGCAAAACTTGATTATTCAGCCAAGTGTTAAATGTGCATGTGCACATGGAAAAGCCTCCGATTGGGGAAGTAACGTAACACAAAAGGAATGCTGCAGTGCATTTCTTTTTGTTATAATTAATTACACATAAACAACACGTAGGACGATAAAGGAAACTACTGGATCATGAAATCGGATGACGTTTTTTGAGGACATGCTGAAACACTTCAACCAACACATTTAGATGCATTTCCCATTTCCATCCAACTACTCACATTTATTTCTTTTCCCGTTTCACTCTTTTAGTTAAAACAAGAAGTTGCTATTATCCAGACTCCAACATGTGTCTGCTTGGCATTGACAAGTGTAATCTTGTGAAGCTGGGCTGTGGCCGCTTGTCACCCCACTGGAGCTCCCACACGGGGCGCTTTGAAGTGTTGCAGGCCCCACACATGGAGAAAGCAGTACTAGGTGTATGAGCAGACAGGCCTGGGGGTTGTAGAGTGTTGTTTCCCCTCTGGATGAAAGGCAGTGCTGTAGCAGTCCAGCTGTTTGCTCTGCCATCCCCACACCAAAGAAAGACACAAGAGTCAATATTTGTTGCTTTGTGTGTGTGCTTAAGGCCGTGATAGACTCAGTGAACTCTTAGATGAAAGATGAGGAGATGTGAGCCAGGCTGCCAGTTCATACTTTTTTTTTTGTGGTTGTTTGAATCATTCCTTCTCAAAAGCAGTGGAGGAGAAAAAAAAAATCGCTTTTTAAACGGATCTTTAATAGAGAGGTCATCAATTTCCTGAGACTTCCTGTAATGTTGCATGGAAATGTAAATGTCTGAGAAGTGAGTGCGTAGGTGTGTGGTCCTTCTGAGGAAGTGTGCGTAATGCTTTCTATAACATGGTCTCCAGCATCTGGTACAAGTTGAAGACTGGTGGTTGGCTCAGCGTAGTTTTGAAGTCCCCACTACATCACTGCACTGTTGAGCTTGATTAGCATACTTTACTTTATTTAACGTCACACACTGAAATAAAGACTCCACATGTGGGCATCATAGACACTACAGAGTTATGCAGCAGACAGGGCTTTTGTCAACAGAAGAACCCATGTGATTTTGGCAGATTTTAGCGAGAAGAAAACAAAAAGTGAGTCAGTGTTCAAGCATGTTTGTGTCTGTTTGAGAGGTAAACTGTGAGAAAAGGAGATTTGTTTGCTTTCGCTTAGGGCCCATATCTGAGTAGAAATACAAATCAGATTAAATTCAATTAGAATAAAGGAAGAAGATTCAATCAGGTTACACTGAGATAATTCTTTGTAAGGACTTGGCCGGCGGATATTAACATGTGTATGTGTGCGTCTGATCACAGTAATATGAGGACTAGCCTGTGGAATGCCGTCGGCTCTGTCAGCATCTCTCTCCAGCCCGTCCATCTTCATTATGGCCATTCCCACATACTGGTCATGTGATTTACAGCTACAGGCCCAACTCTGGTAATGTAGGGCAAATTCCTGACCGGGATCAGTCAAGTTTCGTACACACAAAAGAAATTATGGAGCACTAGAAGAGAGGAGAAATGGAGCATGTGAAGGGGAGAGGAGATGGGGAGATAAGACATTGGGAAAACACATGAAAGGAAAATGTTTGATTTGTAGAAATAATATGGCATGGTGCTGTTAGCATGCAGTGATAGCAGATTTATCTCAGTGAGGGATTGATAGGTGATATGTGCATTTTTTTTATTTCAACACTTGGAGGGAAACAAAGAGAAGCATAAAGTTGGTAAGGTTTACAGAATGAGATAGAACAAAAGAGGAAAAACATACACTACAGAGCAAGAGTCATTTCCAAGTGCAGGGTTTTCTCTGGGAGGTGTGAGGTTTTACAGTGTTTAAAATCTTCAAAGTGTTGTTGACGTAAGACCTCAGGGCCAGTTCAGTCAAACAGCCAGCTGAGCGCCTCTGCTGTATACTGTGGCCGCCATCAGATTGAAATGTAACATATTCATGTTTTCATTTGGGCATTATAGAGGTCTCAAATACATGTTCCCCATGGGAAGCAATGTCGAAGCCAAACCATGCTTGCTGTACAGATTAACTGAACTTTACAGATAACACTTGTAACAAGTTTAATATCAAACAGATTAACACACTAACCTTTGGCATATATAATAGGTTTCTTACCACTAAAAAAACATTCCCAGCCATCATTGCTGATGCTAGATGAGAGTGTTGCTTGTTAAGGGGTCATTCCTATCACTGTGAGTGTTTCACAGTGGGAACAGCAGAGTCATTACCTACTTAAACAATGCACTGAGCTTGTAAAACATGAGATAGTGTGAAAGATGCCGGTTTGTAATTTCCCTCAAACCACTTCAAAAACTACAAGAAAAGATTGTGATGATCGAAAAATCAAGACAGCAGCAGTGGTCAAAAAGTTGATACTATTGTTGAATGGAAACAGCAGGTCATGATAATAAGTAGGTGATCACAATAAGATTTGTTATAATTTATAGGATAATGATAAGGAGAGGGACAGTCCAGGTGGCTGATTCTTTCCTTTCCTCAGGTAAATAGAGTTAAGTAACAGCAGCAGTTACACAGCTTTTTCCATTGGCATTTAAATTATGCACCCCAACCCCACCACCTTTCCATCCTCCTCCACCTTCAACCCCCCACGCCTAAACACCACCTCAACCCAGCCTGTACTACTCCCCTCTTGTGATCCCAAAAAGACGTTGTTTTTTTTGTTTGTTTTAATTCCCCAGACTGGTAAGGAAGTGAGCCAAATATGATGCAGTCTGAGAGACCTTAATGGTGGTATGATAATGATAATCATTACTGAAATGATGATGAAAGATGTGTTGCTGTGAGTAATTCAGTGATGTCACTGAAAGACAATGAGAAGCTGAGGTGGGGAGAGGCAGCTGTGCGCGTCCCAACCTGTTAAAGTAAAGGGACGAGGCTGAGGCCAGCTGGGATGAAGGAGAAAGAACTACAGGGGTTTTAGAGGGTGCTTCTTTTTTTTATATGTATGCAGATAATTATTAACATGAGAGTCTGGAGGTTTGATAAGGACTTATTGCAGACTGATTTGGTGAAACGCTAAAGGTTGCAAGGAGAAAGGGAGAAATGTTCATTAATGATCGCTCACTGATGTTCCGGAACACGTGTCAAAAACTTAGACCGAAATTAAACTCATCTGAGCTAAAATGAACAACGTTTGTAAAGTTAACATGACATGGCAAACAGAGATGGTTTCCATTTTCTTCTGGAGCTTAACGTCTCTGGAATCCAGATTTGTTTTCCTTGCTTCCAAATATTAGTTTGATTGCTCTACAACACGATTTTGCATGGATTTTTGGGGCAGAAGGCTGACCACTTATTTTCTATATTTATCTTAAAAACAACAAATTCCATGAACAGACCTAAACAAACCGTGCACTCATTCTAATAAAAAAGTGTTTCCTGTTGCCAGAGCCTCATGCGGCTTCTTCCACTGTCACGTGCCAACATTGGATAAAAAAACAACAGGGAAACGTATTGGTCCATTGTTGAATAAACAGATCTCTTTTTCACAGGCAACAATGCCACAGTAAATTACATTGACTCAATGACAATGCATCCATCATGTACCAACCAAAATGATCGTATGCATGCATTCATCTACACCTGAAAATAATCCACAACTATTTCAACAACATTCAACAGCTATATTAAAAAGAACTTAGCTTAAGGTTTGCATGATAGTATTTTAATGGCAAAAATAGGTTTGAGTCTCAGCGCCACAGACAGTTGGAAAGAAAAAGAAGACCAATGAATAATTTGTTTCTGTGGAGTTTGATGGAGTTGTTAAACAGTAAGAACATTATAAAGTCACTGAGAATCCAACAAAGAACAAGAGGCCTTAAGTTGTTAACAATGTGTTAAAAAAAACAAAACGTATGAATAACTTAACAATGAATTATTTACAGTCAGAAACATTCCTTTTCTACTTACATCTGTACACCCTGTTATTCCCTTCAATAAAGTTTTAAAAGTCGGAGATCTTGGCCATAAATCATCTCTACTGTCTAATAAATTGTGTAAAAGGTTACAAAAAAGTTGACTCCTAAAAGTCATGCTCTCAATCTGTCACTCATGGCCGTTTTCGGCAATCAGGATTGTGTTGATCGTCAGATGTTTTCTAACGTTTTTTTTAACTCATATGCAAGAATATGACAATAATGAGAATATTGAGTGAGAATGAGTTCTGATTTTTTTTGTTGAAGTTTTGATGAATAAAATGCCCTTAATAAGGTAGCTGAAGAAATAGGACAGCATTCACAGCTGAGGAATGCTTTAAATCAGTAAATACCTGTGACCTTTGACCCCATCCAAAGTAGCTGAACACCAGCTGTACTGTAATGGCAGGTCATTAGTCAGGTGAGAAAGGAGCCGATGGCTGATGATAATGCTCTGATCACCTGGTTTCTCTTTCCAGACATTTCAGAGACTTTGGGTTGAAGACCGAGGAACACGTTGAGCATGAAGGTGAGAGTTGAGACGCCATTGAACTCTCTCTCTCTCCTTAAATATGTTTTGCAATATATTTGAATATCAAAATCACAAACCTCTGTCAAGTAGTATTTGTTTGAGAATGCACTGGTACAGGGTGGGAGACTTTAAACAAAATCCTCAAGGAATCAGTACAAAAGTTTCATGTTCCTTCAAATAAACAAAACTAAGTATCTGCAAATGTGATACATGACTCATGTTTGCTCATATCAGCTGCCATTGCTTTAATAAAGTTATGTCTTTATGAAATTTCCATTTCACTTCCCTTCACTTTGTTATTGTCTTTAACTTGTGCCAAGCAGGTCAAGTTATAGATGCTGTTTGTTTGTCTGTTTTTCAGCAGAATAATGAAAAAACTACTGGCCTGATTTTCCTGAAACTTGGTGGAGAAGGGGAAGCATGGGCCAAGGGAGAATCCATTAAATTATCAAGGAGATTTAGCTCAAACTCAAGTGCCAGCCATAATATTGTCCAAATTGAATTCTACAGGATTTGGAAACACATCAAGGCATACTCCATTTATGAGTTGTGTGTGCAGATTTGCATATCATAGAACACTGGACTATTGGCCTTGGCAGAGGCTTCTCCAAGTACCCTGTTGTTTCAAATTATACCGAACATTTTGGGATCATCCTGTCACTGGAAATCATCTTTTTTGTTCATGGTTCTGTTTTGCATATTTAGGCTTGTTTTCTTTTCATTTCCCCTCTTTTGTTGGTAATTTCTGCATTATTTCTTTACCCTCTGATATTAAGAACACACCTGCACATTACACTTCAAACTAACTAATGATTTGACCTTTATAAAAAACATCTTAAATTTATCGTAATTCATCAAAGATGCTGTGTTTCTTTGTTTTATTAAGCTCCTCTATTTCTTCCATTTACAAGAACAATAACCTCTAGAACTGAATCCCTTTATTTTGAGAGGATGATGCCAATACTCAGCGTTGGTTGGTTATCTGGGAGGTTACGTCTTATAACCTCAGGGTGCATGAAATACTTCCCGAGTTAAGCTGTGAGAGCCTTACACAAGTGATGACATAACTTCCATCTGACTTTGTATTTGCCTGTTAATTAAAGCTGTAAACAGGTGGGTGAGAGCGGCTTTGTCGGTGACTTTTTACTTGACAATCAAACTTCCTCACTGGAGGTTTAATGATGTTTACCTCCTGTGGTGCCCTTCAAGGATGGAAATGTACCTTTAACCAAGCACACACACACACACACACACACACACACACACACACACACACACACACACACACACACCTACACACTCACACACAAACTTGGAGCAATTGGAGGAATAACCAAACAGCTGGTCGGTGTATCACGTCAAGTATTGTTTCTACTTTTAATTTTCAACAGCAGAATTGCATTAACAAAAATATTCCCATTAGTCTCTTGACACGCATAACACACCTGAAAATAATGTTACTTACTCTTTGTTTGTCTTATGTTAACTTTATTTTAATATGAATTGGAGGATGTGGTCTGTTCAATCAGCAACAAAGAAATATCAAATTAAGACTTAATTACAAATTCAAAGAGAGTGCACAAAGCTGCATAATGTCCTTTTTCTGAGTGAGTGTGTGTGAGTGAGTGTGCTGATTCTTTGTTCAAGATGATCTACTTCATGGTAATTTGGATAACATCCTGATTTAAAGAAAAGACTCAAATTGAAAAATGCTATTTAGGTGGGCAACTTAAGAGATTTTGATAAATGCACCCAATTAGAGGTTAGAGTTACAAAAATGAAATTTTTTGGGTTAAATATTGACTTTTTCAAAACAAAGGAAAACATTGAAACCAATTAAATGGCTGTATTCTTGATGAAAGCACAAATCTCCTTCAAGCTTGCCATTTCAAAGTTTGAATCAAGTCGAGTGGTTAGGGACCAGACCCTCTCCAAAGGCTCACAGAATGAATCTGAGAGTCTGGGAGATGATGAATGGAGTAAGAAGGGGGGGGGGGACACAATTCAGCTAAACAAACGTGGGTTCATGTTTCAAACTTGACTCTAACTTTTGCTCTTTTTCTTAAATATTGGACTGTTTTTGTTTTGGCTCTTTAAGGCCCCTTTTTATTAAAAGTTACAACGGAGAGTATCTTTTAAACATCTCACAGCCTTTTGAAATGTGACAAGGGGCCCACACTAGATATTTCTAGGAATGTATTTTTCTATAAAAGACAACCCAAGGTTCCCAGGAATGTTGTGGAGTAAAAAGTACAATACTTTACTTTCAGATGCACATTAGATCTAGAAAGTGGCATTTAAAGGAAATAAGTAAGTACGGTTCCTGAAATTGTACCAAACTATAGTAATTGTGTAAATGTAATAAGTAACACTGTACAACTAAAGGGGTTAGTGAGCTACCATAGAATCATCTCAAACAGCCTTTAGACTGTTTGGTATTAGGCTAATTCTGCAATATCTGCTTCCCTCTGCTGGAACACAGTGGTATCAGTTTCAGTCCACAGCATAAAAATGAGGTCAAACCTTGTTCACGACGGAGACTTCCAATTACCCCAGCAACACCATTCTTACTGTACGCCTCCAGTTGTTGTGTTAGCCTGCTCTCAGATAAAGTGTGTGTAAAGAAGAGGAGGCCACACACTGTTGTCTTTAGAGCTTAGAGCTGGAGCGCTAACCGGCTTCACTCTGGGGGTCCCATGGAGAGCTGACGCCAAAAACAACAGACAAAAAGTATGAGAAACAACAGTGGAGAGCTCCAGGAATGCTCTGAGAGAAAAATTAATAGAGGGAGGAACAGAGAGAGATGAGGAGAAAGAGGGGAATCACAAAAAGAGAGTGTGCAAGTGAGAGCTGTCCAGCAGGCTTCCACAGGGAGCCGAGAACAGAGGCCCTGTTGTGGCTGCAGCCGAAAAAACACTTGGCAAAGAGAAGGAGAAAGGGATGACAAGGACTGTCAAAGTTCAGAGAGACCAGAGGGATATTAGACATAACAAAGATGAAGAGAGCTTGTGCAAAGGAGTTGGGTTTCTATGTGTGTGAGCTGATAAAAGAGCAAATAAGAAAATGAGAAAAACATGAACTAACAACATCAATGTGTGAGCAACCAATAAAGAATACTTCGTTGTTCGTCTCCATAACCATCGGGTAACAAATGGGAATACGTACACGTGTGTTTTGTGCACATGTTATCCCCAGTCAGGGTCCCATGGGAAAGAAGTGTGTAAGTGTGTGTGTGTGTGTGTGTGTGTTTCCTGGAGGAGGCCCCTTGGCCCCTGCTGAAACGTGACTGTGCTCCAACCAGGTCCTCAGCAGCTCAGCTCAGCCAGGCTCACAGCCGCCACTGCTGCTGCTGAGAAGCATTGGTTTCCTGTGCACATTCCCCACCTCCCCGGCTGTGTTATCTTTGGCCCAGACAGAGGGGTACACAGCTAGGGACCAGGGGTCTTGCAGAGGCCTCAATGGTCCCTAAGGTATGCAAAGCCCAGAGAAGTAGGTTGCATGATGATAGTGCTTGTGCTTTTAGCCATAATATCTTTTGAGTCAATTTTGTGTTGGGTATGTATTGTATGTGTCACAATTGGGTAGCGACATTTCCTATTTCCAACGGTTTCCTCAGTTATGGTCAAAACTAAAGACAAACTACTGATTAACCCAAAATGACATATTTCTGCTTTAAACAACACTCTCTAAATGTTGACATGAACAATACAAACATAGGCTAGGCTAACAATTGCATTAGCAACAAGCTTTACAAACCACGCATTAAGTAGCATTATGGGAAACAATGTCGCTACATTATAACTATTGATTACTTTGGATTATGAATCAATATGTGCTAAATAATTAGGATTGAAGTCCGTCTCTGCTGCCCTTTTGTTGCTAGTTATGCTAGCATGCTAACAATGAAATAAATTAGTGAGCTTAAGTAATGGCATACCTGCAGCATGCTAGTGGACGATTATTTGTTTGTAGTATTATTTGTATTGTGTTATTTTTGTAGACAGGCTTAGTTGCATAGTTGAAACAAATGAGAATTGCGTTCTATCTTTGATATTCTATTCCTTAATGAAAAATAATCATTTTTTTTGGTGCACCTTGCCCTAAATGAAAATAAAAGTGGCAGATTATATCAGTTCCAAAGGATGTATCACAGTTGTTGCTGGGGTTTAGTTTACCTAAGTTTTACAGAGAAATGAAAAGAGTAGACACACAACATCAGTTATCCCTGTGCTCCACATCCCAAAGGTATTTTTAGGTTTAAGTTTGTAATTAACACTAAAACCAGTTAGAAGCATGTGATATTAGTTTTTACACAGATACACAGTTTTTTTGTGATCATTTTTTTATTTAGAAATGTACAAAGAAATTACATCTTATATTACAAATGTTTTCCCCTTTACCCCCCCCCCCCCCCCCCCACCCCCCCACCCCCCTAGAGCACATACATGTATAAAAGTGCATATGCGCAAACATCAGGATCAATCAAACATTCAAACCTTCCCTCCACCCCATCCACCCCCTGGCGACCCCAGGGGGTCAAGCACGCCGCACACTGTCCTTAACTATATTGTAGGCTGCATCCCATGCTTTGAGGGTCTTAAGGCTGGCCCCATGCATTCGGGCCACAGACCATTCCATCTGAACAATTTCAAGAAGAGAGTTGGCCCAATGTCACCAGGTCAAGGAATGTGGTGGTTGCCATCTTAATGCCAACATTTTCTTTGCTGCAGTGAGACCAGCCCATAAAATGCGCCTCTGCTGCAAAGACAAGTTTAAATCGGAATCATCATTAAGAAGGAGCAAAGTCAGTGAAGGCGGGATCTTAGCTTTCAGCATGTCACTTAGAGTTGAAGTTATTTTGCTTCCAGAATGTGACCACATCGGGGCATTCCCAGTACATATGCATAAACGACCCCAGCACGCTGAGTGAACATAAGTCATTGGGAGATGTAATAATCTTCATAGAGTACTGTTTCCTAGGGGTGAGGTACATCCTATGAATGAATTTGTAATGTATTAACTGGTGATCAGGATTTTTAGATGTACCACACAGGTTTTGTGATATTAGTTTCTTGAGGGTATTTAGCAAACTATAATTGATTTCGGGAATTGTTGCTTGTTTCAGACATAATACGGTTGAGTCTGTAATACCTATGATTGTAGTGGTCTTGAAAGTATAGAGAGCTTTCAGTACGAAGAGAGGAGGTGGGGCTTGAGTCTGGATAAAAGGCCAGCATTGAACAAGGTTATTAAATAAAGCCATGGAGGTCATCAGGACTCCACTTCGAGATCACGAGAAGGCATCTGGCTTTCAGTGTTTCTATGGATAAATATATGAATCATTTAAGCTGGGCCACTACACATGGCCTGAAGCTCAACAAATTCTGTATTTGTACAATTTCCCTTGCCGTGCCATATGTGTGCATCTGTTGCTGTAACTGGCTTTAAAACAGGAAATGAACTCAGTGGCTGTCATATTTGTTTTGACACCAATTTTTTCCACTTGTAATCCCAATTATAAAGCAGTTATTCAATTCACACACAAACTTGACCCAATCACTGACCCACTCACTTTCTTTAAAAAAACAGTTTTATAAAACATGGTCTCATTTCAAAACCAACATTGACATCACTTTTTGTACAAGTGTTTTTTTTTAAACAGTTTGTAGATTATGTATTAGATTCAGTGGATGTCTTTCTCTCTATTATCTTTGTCTGTATGCAGGGTTGTGCGTCTCTATTTCTATTTTATTATTTATATCCAATACAAAGCATTCCTACAACACCTGGACAGCTCAACAAACAAGTTGTTGTAACAGGATACACCCAGCTAGGACAGCATGCCCCTGCTCTTGTTGAAGAGCTCATCATCTAAACACAATTACACTAAACGCATGTTTCTAACAGTGTAACACTGCTAAGTAGCCTATAGGCTTCACAAGGAAAATTAATCAAAAAAGCAGCATGTATTTGAGTTTGCTGAGAAAAAAAAATCACTGGTTACTGCCAAGTAATAGTATGTGGCTAATCACTCTGTGTCATGCTTATCTGAAGAATTTGGCGGCTGCAGACAGAAACATCTCTTCATCTCTCAAACAGAGAAGCTTGATCAGTCACATGCTCTGATTCATGTGCTTTAACCTGAAGTCATGCAACCTAAACGACAACCTTAGTACAGAAAGGAGGATCAGGAACTCTCACACATAATGAATTAAGCACTAAGCACATGTTTACCCTATGTAACCCTAATACATGTCTTTTCTTGAGCATCGCCAATTGAACCCTGCAGAGCGCTTCCCAGAGACTTTTATTTAGTAAATGACTCTTTATGTCTTTGTTGAAGGTTACAATAGAGTATCAAAGGTTACAGTGAACCGTCTGAATTAATTTCCTTCAGAAGCATTTTGATCAGAGACTCAACTGCAAGTCTGTGTAGAAGTGGAATATGGCTTCAACCAGAAAGTCAACACTTCTCCATATATTATCCTGTTTATTTTATGGATTTTATGGATGGGAAAGACCAATACTTAAATTTTCAGAACACTGTTATCTGAATTCTAATAAGCGTAATAAAATCCTCTCTTTTTGAGGATCTAGATTGATCATCATTTGTTTAAAGGTATTGATAGCAGGGAGGGTGAGAGAGATCATGGATGGGCAACCTATCAAATATAAATAAATACAAAAGTATAAGTAAGTATTCTATTTTCTTCCAGTCACATCGAGTGGGCCAGTTGCACAAGAATTTTTTTTAATTTTTACAACTTAAAAAAGGCACACAGACTTCCAATATATACCTAATAGGAAACATATGAGTGGAATTCAATCACAGTGGATTCAGTCACGGACTGTTTACAAAAGTTTGCAACATTATCCTTTTGACCTACAAAGAGAAGAGAGGGTTTATTATATAATCTACAATAACAGCTGCTATATGTATTTTCCTCCAGAGGCCTTTCCCTCTAAGTACTGTGAAAATATGATTGGTATGAAACGCAGGGTCAGGTGAGCCTGGCTGCTAATCTTATCAGCTTTCTTTATTTTGACTTTTTGTTGATGAATGATAGATCAGAAACATGAAAAAATCCCCCATACTGCATTTCTTTGTAAGCCATTTGGAGTATTTTCCTGAACCCTCCCAATCCATGAGAACATGTGGCTTTCACATAGAGGCAATCAAAATATTTTAATGAAGATTTCTAGTTATATGAAACTAGTTGTATGAAACTAGTTAGATGCACCAACTATTATAGGCTCCCTGACCTGATTACCCCTCATGTGTTCTTCTATGTATGTTAGTTCTAAAAAAAATCAAACTCAAATTGAGTAAATACATATAGTATACTTGCTATAGAACTGGCTTGCTCTTGTGGGTCATTATGGCACCAGTGTTAAATTAGGCTTTTTATTAGCCTATTTAATTTATATATCATAGTTTAGGCTACTTTTTTTCAATCAAATGAATCAACATTTTCCTATACCAGTAAAATATTCAATATCGTAATTTAAACAGGTTATTTAAAAAAGAAAGGAATCAGTTATAGCAACGAAACCATTCTAGGCTTTGTTACAGCCAGAGACTGCATAAGTCATACAATGTGTTTTGGTTGCTTTGAAATGACGTCCGTACGCTTAGCTAGACACTGATAGAATGATAATGGTGATGGTGATGATGGTGATGATGGTGATGATGATAGTGGTGATGATGACAGCACGTGCCTCCCTCCGCCCTCAAAGTGGGAGCAGGTTGCGTCAAACGTGCTCCTCCTCCTCTCCCATTCTCCGTTGTATGCTTCCCATCCCCATCACAGGATCGCAGACAGGTAACCGCAATGTCGCATTTATTATTGTGTTAGGGATTTAAAAAAAAAGAAGATTTTAAAGGGGTTCCTGGCGTTTAAAATAGATATGTTGGTTCAAAAGGTATCGTCTGTTTGTTTGGAAGCCGTTCACTTTGAGGCTGTAAGGTTGGATTTTGTGGGATTTCTCTTGATACTATGTTGCAGTTTTTTGTGCTACTTATTGATTTATCTCTACAAATAAAGTATCCTATGTGATGCTGGGCTGTTAAACACTTTCGGTTATGCGCAGGGTGCATGGACGCTTTGACGTAGGCTATGTTGTCTTTCTATACCGCTATTATCAATATGCTGGTCAATATGACGCAGGAGGGAACCGTTTGTAAACGCAATTATTTCAGGGTTGAGCATGTACATTTTTCATCGCTGGAAGCTTTTCTCTGATGCTCATCTTTCTCCGTGTTACTTTTTAAGTGTGCTTGTGTTGGTGTGCGTGCGCGTGCCCGTATATTTTCGTTACAGAGCACTTGAAGCCTTGTATGCACCCACTAAGGTGTTTTTTTGTAGGTTATGTAATCTCTTGTAGTTTAGTCATCTTTTGTTTGATTTTGATGCCTTAGCCTAAAGAGATTAAACAATTAATGGATTACCTGACTAAAAGTAAGTATTATCACTTTATTGTTTCTGACATC
The DNA here is from genome assembly GCF_963930695.1 of Labrus bergylta. Taxonomy (NCBI): domain Eukaryota; kingdom Metazoa; phylum Chordata; class Actinopteri; order Labriformes; family Labridae; genus Labrus; species Labrus bergylta. Next base: position 16,995,413 of record NC_089200.1, read on the forward strand.
TTTACACACACACACCCACCCACCCAGAATCTGGTGTACAGTGTTTAAGCTTGACAAATATGATTATTCAATGCTTTTCCTAGTGGAAAATGATATTAGACTGAATATGTTTCTGGGACCGTTGGTGGTATTTTTAAGATGCCTTCCTGTTTTTGGGTAGCCTACTTAAAGTTGCATCTTTAATTTGAAGTTAAGTGATCATGGATCAACGATCAATCATTTTAAGATCAAGAGATCATTCAAATAAACTCATGAGAACATATGTATCATGGGCGATCTTTAGAAGCACATTTAAGAGTGTGAATGTTGAACATAAACGACCCTGCTCTCCTATGCTCCAATGTCTCTTAACATCTAACCTTTTGGTTCTTAGTTGCTCTTTTGCATAAATCGTAATAAGGCGTTAAAGTTTTAGCAGAAACATGACACAATGTGCTCTTCCACTCAGGATGGAGGCCCTGTTTAATGAGTGGCTCTGGCAGGAGGAGTACTGGCTCCCCCCTGGTATCCGCTGGCGGGACATTGAGGTGAACGAGGACGAGGGCCGCTTCCCTCTACCCAGGGATCTTATCTACACCCTGCCACTGGCCTTTGCCTTTATAGCGCTCAGATACGTCTTTGAGAGGTGAGACACAACAGCCTCCACCACAGCTGGATCATGAAACCACAAATGCAAGATCACATTTTAAATATTGACTAAACTAAGACTCCTGCTGTGTTTGATTCTCTGAAGCAGTATGTTTCTAAGATTTACGGTGGACTACAACTTTTAAATTGAGTGTTGACTGACTGAATGTGTTACAAGGAAACAGTTCTGCATAATGGTTATATCTTTGCTTGGGTCTGACTTCCGCCTTCATCTGCATTGTCATGCTGGCTGGATAACTGGTTTACTGCTTGTGTGGCACAGGATAATGGCTCCTTTATCCTTCATTAGAGCTCCCTGTAGATGGAAAGCATTTATCAAACAGGCAGTGGGAGAGATGAGCATCATGAGTAGACAGGTTTTAGCTGCTGACTGTGTGAAAGCCCTCTCTCCTCCCCAGGGGAATTTAATTCAGTCCTATTAAATGTGTTGTACAGGGAGGGAAAGGCAGGATAATTACTCTGATACAGCAGCTTTGTTGGTGCTTCTTAAAAGCTTGTGTAATTTAAAAGGAAACCCCAGACACAGGCTAAACTAATGCTGAATGGCTATTTTTTGTAGACTCTAATGGCCTCTGCAACCTTTTAGTGGAGATATACCCATCACTGGGTGTACAGCAGGAACAAAAGATGGATGGGAAAACTTCACTTTTTCAAGCTAAAATGCCCCAAACTGGCTATTTTAGGTTTCAAGGCTATTTGCTTTTCTTGCCCCTTCTTTTTAGTAAACCCAGTGTTTTGGGTGTAATTGAGTGTTGGTTGGGCAAAACAGGATATCTGATAATACCGCAATGGGCTGTGAGGAAAGTGGTTTTTCAAAATTCAAATTCAAAACCCTAGTTTGCATTTGAATATGCATATATCCAGGGCCATTTCAATTTAATGCACACTGATGTTAAAACAAAATGTAAATGACCCTGAAACCAACACAAATTAGATCACAGACCCTGATTTCGATTTTTTTTTTTTGCACATCCATGGTCCATCATCTTGATACATTTTGCCTCCTGCTGCGCTAATACAGAAAATGTTTTAGCAACTAATGCCTCTTACTGGCATTAGAGTTAAAAGTGACCGTAAGAGGATGATGTGACATGTGATGTATGAACTGATAAGAGGCTTGTGTTTGCATACTTCTTATCAGCTGCTGTATATGCCCTAAAACCTTGAAAACTATGTAAGATTGCTTGGCATTAACTGTGAGAGATTAGTAACATTGTTTGGCTTAAAGTCTTTTGTGCAGTTTGTTTAATTGAATTTCTTGCATTGGAAGCGTCAAAAAATATTATGCTTAATACCAGCGTGAACCTGAGTGTCTGAGTGCTATCCAGTGAAGTATTAATGTGTTGCTCATGTCTGTGAAGCTGTAGCCGATGTCAGCTTAATGGGTGTCTTTATTCGATGATCCTGCTCTGCAGCTGTTTCCCTGTATTGAGGTAGGGGTGTGTGTGTGTGTGTGTGTGTGTGTGTGTGTGTGTGTGCGCGTTAGAGGTTCCTGTAACAAGAGAACATACTTGTCTCTAAAGCTGACCTTCTCATTCTCTCTGATCTCTCCCTCCCTGCCCACTTCAGGATGACTATCTCTGAGCTAGAATTACACACACATGTTATTATGCCTGGCACGCACACACACACACACACACACACACACACACACACACACACACACTTTTATCTAAACATCTTGCTTGTGACACATTGTCCCTGTTCTTCTCTGTGGCTCTGTCTTGTCTTTGTAAAACTAAAGTCATGCAGATCAGAGGTCTCTTGATGCTATGTAAGGTGACGACAAAGCGCCTGGCCATTTGTCACAATACGCTCATGGGAGGAGCTTTGCAGGCTGTCAGGAGCGACACTTAATGAGATATCTCAAAATGAGATATCTTGATTCTGTCGCTCTATATTGTCCCTTGCTAGGATCACATTGAGCAGTTGTTGATGTCATCTCATGTTGATCCCTCTGCAATTATATTTTCTGTCTTTTTTTGTTGTTGTCTGTCCTCACAGGCTCATTGCCGTCCCATTAAGCAAACAATTAGGAGTGAAGGACCGGATTAGGATCCGAGCCGCTCCTATCCCGAAGCTGGAAACCTTCTACAAACAGTACAGGCGGCAACCATCACCAGTTTGTTCTGTTTGACTTACCTCTCTAACCTTTATGTAAACCTTCCCTAAAATCTCTCAGTATTGTCCTGCAATCCACATCTGAATAGCTTTTAATTATCGTTTGCACTCACAGGACTTTTTGATCTGGAATGAGTGGTATATTGATACATTTGATTATTTATGAGTATTTTCCCCACAGTTGGCAAGAAAGTTATCTGTTGTCCCTGGATGCATTTCAGAGTTATGCAAAAAACATCCTATTTTTAGCAGTTCATGTGAAAAAAAGGAACTAATAAAAAAAGAGAAGAATCTAATACACACAAGTCACACAGGGGCTAATGTGTTTATAATATTGCACAGGTATACTCTGTCATGATACAGGAAATTGTAATGTTTTGTGTTAGGCCTGTTCAGTGTTATATGATAATTTCCTCTAATAGCACTGACATCAGTATGCTGTCTGGTCCCCTTTAGTTATTAGTTATTTCTTGAGCACCCTTTATTGTCATCATTTCATTTTGTGAAAATATTCACAACTGCCCTTCCAAAAAGTGTTCCTTTCTTTTCCCTAAATCAGTAAACAGGTGCAGGAAAGTGATATAAACATTTACATGGGAATTCTCCAACCTCCTTCTGATTTTGTTTGACAAGATAACACCAATGATGGGAAAAGAGTTGTCACAACTTATAGAATAAAATTCCCCGAGCACTGTTCCAGGTTTGCCCGTGTGCCACGACTTACATTCAAATCATCACTTTGCATGTGGCCTAAACAGCTGCAGCAAAGGCTTCTGCTTGATGCCTTTGTTGATCTGACATGTAAATATCTGGCAACAGGCACAATTGGAACAGGCCAAGAAGTTTGAAATATATATTTTAGGATGCATTAGCTCAATACAGTAAAGGGAAAATGTTGCATCCTCAGTGTTTATGCTTTAAAGTAGGTTCCTTGGACACAATGCAAGTATAGAGCTATTGTTAGAGTACTGTTAAACCCCTGACTTTGTGGGAGGTTTGGAGAACTAACATAATCACAACACTCCAGAGACTTAGTTCTGAGCTTTGCCTTGGTGTTACATCCAAATCACAATCATTAATATAAAAAACAAGAGAAACCTACATAAACCAGGTGTTTCATAGCCAACATACACATAGGACCAAACAAAGGCTTTAAATACTTCCTGGTTTAACCACATGCAAGGGTAAATGCAAGGGCAGAGTTCAACAGAGTGTTACAGCTAATAAGGATATTAGTAACATCAGTCATTAAATTATACAACCTAGTCTTCAAGCGAGAGTTATTTTTACTATGGCTGGTTTGAAAGAATAATTAAAAAATCAATTGTTGCATCCTCCCCCATCCTAAAGTCCAACTTGGTACAGGCCACCTTACCAACACCTGGTGGAGCAAGGGGCATTCAAGAGTGCATGTTTATGAGAGCATCATCATCAACCAGGAAGTGGACCTTAGAGAGTATAATCATTAGAAATAAAAGAAAGCAAATTCTAGAATGATAACATGAAAAATGAAGCACTTAATTTATCTGAAGGGGGTCCACGTTTTAGCAAAGACACACATACTATTAACAACACCTAACAGTTTGGATGATTTGAATTTGTTAAGCAAAGTAGTAACACAGCTGTCATAGACATCAGCAAGGAGCTTTGGTTTGTAAAACATCACGTAAAATATTGTGTCTCAGGAGTTGAGAGAGCAGCCGGCAGCAGTAAACCTCTTCTGAAATGCAAATATCAGTCCAACCCTGAATCTTTACATATGCATTTGTGTTTGTGTGTATTCAGAGTGAGGTGGCGACCTTGGGGAAGCAATGCGGTCTCTCACAGAGAAAGATCCAGTCCTGGTTCAGGCACAGAAGGAACCAGGACCGACCTAGTAACACTAAAAAGTTCCGCGAGGCCTCGTGAGTATTTGAAGACTTAGACATAGAGGCTTGTCTGTCTGTTAAAGTTATAAAAGGCTTATATTATATTATGAAGGAAAGAATACAAATCTTGTCATGTCAAAAGCTGGTTTTCAGTAAAACTGCCCCCTTTATATTTTTTTAGCAAATAATAATCAGTGGACCAGCTCTTTACCCTCGCAGGGCTTCTTGGGGGAGCATGGGAATTTGCTCATCCAGTCTACATGTGTTTTGTGGATTTGGAGAAGGCTTTTGACCGTGTCCCTCGGGGGATCATGTGGGGGGTACTGCGGGAATAAGGGGCACCGGGGCCGTTGGTACGAGCCATCCGGTCCCTGTATGACCAAAGTGGAAGCTGTGTCCGCATCCTCGGCACAAAGTCAGACATGCTCCCAGTGCGTGTTGGCCTCCGCCAGGGTTGCCCGTTGTCACCGGTCCTGTTTGTGATCTTCATGGACAGGATCATAAGGAGCAGCCGGGGGGTAGGAGGGTTTCCAGTTTGGGGACCTCAAAATCTCGTCTCTGCTTTTTGCAGATGACATAGTTTTGTTGGCTTCCTCAAGCTGGGACCTCCAGCAGGCATTGGGGCGGTTTGCAGCCGAGTGCGAAGCGGCTGGGATGAGGGTTAGCACCTTCAAGTCCGAGGCCATGGTTCTCTGCCGGAAAAAGGTGGATTGCTCTCTTCGGGTGGGGAGTGAGTCCTTGCCCCAAGTGGAGGAGTTCGAGCATCTCGGGGTCTTGTAGGATGGAGCATGAGATTGACAGACGGATTGGCTCGGCGGCAGCAGTAATGAAGGCGTTGTGCCGGACCGTTGTGGCGAAGCTCTCGATTTACCGGTCGATCGACGTTCCAACCCTCTCCTATGGTCATGAGCTACGGGTAGTGACCGAAAGAATGAGATCACGGATACAAGCGGCCGAAATGAGCTTCCTCCGGAGGGTGGCTGGGCTCAGCCTTAGAGATAGGATGAGGAGCTTGGACATTAGGGGGATCTCGGAGTAGAGCCGCTGCTCCTCCGCATCGAAAGGAGCCAGTTGAGGTGATTTGGGCATCTGTTAAGGATGCCTCCTGGACGCCTCCCTTTAGAGGTTTTCCAGGCACAACCAACTGGGAGGAGACCCTGGGGCAGACCCAGAATGCGTTGGAGGGATTATATAGCTCGTCTAGCTTGGGAACGCCTTGGAATCCTCCAGGAGGAGCTGGAAAACTTTGCTGGGGAGAGGGAAGTCTGGGTTGACTTACTGCGCCTGCTACCACCGCGACCCGACCTCCAAGAAAATGGATGGATGGATGGATAATCTCACTTTCTATTTCAAAAGTCATTTCAAACTAGAATTACATTTAGCTTTAAAGACTAAACTTGGTTGCCATATTTTAAGTCTAGAGCTTGATTTATTTCCAAACACAATTATATAATTTACACACATGATTATCCGTATTCACGTATTTAATTCATACTGCAGTCTCTAACAAGTGATGGTGTTCTTTTCATCGTTGCAGCTGGCGTTTTGTCTTCTACCTCGTAGCGTTCACTGCGGGGCTGGCCTCTTTAATTAATGTAAGTGTGCTACCAACTACACTAGGACTGACAATGGGACGTTGTTTTGTGTGTTAGCAATAAGACATGCACATTTTTATTATCTCTTGTGGACTCATAGACATCCACTGTGTAACTTTAATGGTTTGCAAGAGTTGAGTTAACATTCATCCTCAAGCTTGTATGATGTGAAGACTGTTGATGTTGGTTGTTTCATCTTTCAGACTCCATGGTTCTGGGATCAAAGAGAGTGTTGGAGGGGTTATCCAAAACAGGTGAGAACAAAATTGCAAGATTGAGCAGACATTAATTTAACAAAACATTTCTTAAGTAATTAGTCATAAATAAAAATGTTTGATAATCTATGCATTCTTTGCTTGATCCAGCTATTTCCACACAAGGCCTCTTTTCCATTATCTTCATTGATTATGATCATGAGTTGAATACTTTCGGCTTCAGACTGTTAAAAACCAAGTATGATGATTTTTTTTTTCACTATTTCCTGACATTGTAATGACTTGAAAGATATATGACAGATTTATTAGCAGTGATAATAATCTATACTCAATATAAAGTCCTAATGCAATATAGAGCTATTTCTCTGGTACAGCTGGGACATTAACTCATCCGTTAAGAAGGAACGTGCGAAGGAAAACAATAGCTGGGAGGAACTCAGTAAAACAAAGTCTTAAGTGTTTGTTGAAGGATTTAGTCATGGTATATTTTGAGTTTATGACACAGTTTTGTCATTAAACTTCTCCAACCCCTCTAACGTTTAAGTCTACTCCTTCGCTTCCTTAACAGTTTTTAAGCTAATCTCTCTGCTATGTTTGTGGCAGTTAGTTCTGCCTGCAGGTCGACATTCCTCAGTAGTAAACATCCCTTCCTTGCGGGGTCATGGCCTTGAACAGCAAACACCTCCTGCAGGCAACACAACACCTGACATTTTTTCACCTTGTTTTGAGGTCTCGTTGCCTCTGACCGAGAGAAAGGATGTGGTTTTAGGAGGTAAATGCCCCTGTCAACTTCCTGCCATTGTGCTTCAAACCTTGAATGCAGGGGTTTTTACACAAACGGTTTAGATTTAAGATAGTACACACACCACTTTCTTGAAATGAAAACATTTCCTCTTCTGGAAAACAGGTTTGCTGTTGTGATAACATACAGTTCCTTCTTGATGTGAAAGTGAAGGATTTTTTATTTGGCTACTTTCAGGGCTCTATTTACCATGTTCACAAGGCAGCCAATTTCCTCTGACATCACACTCAATGGAAAATGTAAAGTCCCCATGAAATGAAAAATACATTTTCCAGTTCTAATCCAGCGTTCCTTTGTTACACGTTCATTTATCTGCCAAATATATTTCAATAAAGCATTATCTGAGTGTTTTTTTAAATCACAGTAAATGTACCTTTTGTCTTCCTACGAAACGTTTCAAATGACTCATCCTGTTATCAGGGGCGTTTACTAATTTCACAACCAATTAAAAAGCTTTGTTGAAGCTAACGATCCAATCACAGCCATCCCTACATTATGTTTATTCTATCTTGTGATTGGTTCTATCCCGTCTCAGTTAGAAATACGACACTGCAGTTAGTTACTCAAAGTTTAGCTTCATTGGGACTCTAAAAACTGTTACAATGTAATAGTGTCTCATGTTGCTGTTTATTTATGTTTTATTTATAGAAATGCAGAGAAAGAGGCAAAGGACGTTTGCCACAAATCTGGAGGGACATTTGAGCAGATGTTAAAGCGACATAACAAGTAGGCTATAAGAAATCAGCTGCCATCAGGAAAAAGCTAATATTAGCATTCAGCCTCCCCTAGCTAATACTAACAATAGCTAGGAAGTGGCTGAATGCTCAAATTAGTTTTTGGTTGTGTTGTATGATACAATAGAAAATGCATAATTTGCTGACAGCTCTGTTAAGAAAGGGTTGAATGCTCACATAAGTTTTTGTCTGAGGGTAGCCAATGGGTCATCAAGTGAATGAAATACCATTCCTTGATCCATTGTCACCTCTGTTGATGATCAATCAGAAAATGCTCAAATGATGACACATTTTCAGACATTTACATGAATTTATAACCTGGAACACATCAGTATGACATTATAGGGCATTTGAGCGGTACACCCTGAGTGTGAAGCCAGACTTCAATGGCATCTGTGTGAACATGGTCACTTCCCCAAAAGTCTTCACATCTTTCTCAGCAAACACATGCGGGAGAAGCCAGAGTCGGTCAGCAAAAGCAGTTAATTCTTCAGTTTACAACAGTACTAAAGTTTGTTTTCCTGATGCTAGACTGATAAGCAGCAGTCACATACCACTGAATGTAAACATTTGACTGATTGTTTCTCTTCTTCTCATTCCTCAGCCTGTGTCTGAGGCTCATCATTGGTATTACATCCTCGAAATGGGATTCTATTTATCCCTGCTGCTGTCTGTGTCTGTGGATGTCAAGCGAAAAGTAAGTGAGCTCAAATACACACATGCAATCACACACACATACACACATAATCTAAAAGCTCAGAGCAAAATCCTGCTGGTTTCCAGATGGCTTCTTCTTGAGTTTTGAACTGTTAGTCAAATGGTCAAAACTGAATTATGTCATCACTCTCTGCCCTTTTTTTGCAGTGTAATCCAAATGTTGCTTTTCTTTTGCAGGATTAAACTAAATACGGATTATGCACTAGATAATCTGGTATTACATCATGTTTGTGTACTTTGTGTGTCTGTCATTTTAAAACAGCAGTGCTGCAGGATCTGAAATATTTAGAAAGAGTTTGGCACCTACTGTTAAATTCATGTAAATTAAAAAATATTAATATTAAATTGATAGGCCTTATATATATATCCAAAAATACACTCAATATAGACCCTGCTGCAGCCTTAATTCCCAATTTCTCTGGATAAAATACGTGGTTGTGTGTGGTTTACCCAACGTGTCAATGCTGCTGACCAAGGATGTTTCAAGTGTCCAACAAAATAATAAATCAGTCCAGACAATATGTCAATGTCCCTTTCAAATTCTTGGACACTTTTGATGAAAAAGGCAGCAGAGCAAAAGCTGCTGACGTGTTGGTTGTGCTAGTGTACATTTTCCTCATACTGTGTGGTCTCTGTGTGTTCCAGGATTTCAATGAGCAGGTCATTCATCACATCGCCACCTTATTCCTCATTGGTTTCTCCTACTGTGCCAACTATGTGAGGGTTGGCACCCTGGTGATGCTGGTACACGACTCCTCTGACTTCCTTCTGGAGGTAAATCACCAGACCTGATTTTTCTATTGAATAATAGTCAAGGTGTCTAGCTTTGCAGTCTATTTGACATATTTCACCTTGCTTATACAATTGTCATCTTCATATATTCAGGTATTATGTACTTCAAATTAGATAACAAGGAAGTAGGAAATGCAAAATGCACCATTCAAATTGAATGAATTTAGTCTACTCTCATGAACTGCTGTTAAACCACAAAACTGCACAAAGGTCACAGGGAAGTTGACTTGAATACAGCCATTGTGTAGTTTGCATTCTCTTACTCAAAGACATCATAACCAGACGTCCGGTATCAAATAAGTCCTGCATAGAAAAGCCTTATTGTCAGTTTAAAAAAAAAAGAAGATTTTTGTGGCTGTAAAATGATTATTTGCAACCCCCTCTGTGAGACTGTAGGTTTATTGTGAGGCTGATTTTCCTGGTTGCAACATTTTACTGATAACATCAGACAAGTAAGACTGTAACTGTCAGCTTAAAGCTGAGGAAATATGTAGAGCCAGCCCTGTGACCTTAGGCGTGACTAATGGGGTCTGGCACAAAGAGCGACAATGATGTGGGTGTAATATACAGACAGACGCTCTACAGACTGGCATTAGTATCTATGTGTGGAACTGTAAAGGTGTATTAGACAAAGAAATCAAAGAAATTTGACAATTAACGATTATTTATCACAGTTTGGCTTGTGACAGTCTTTTATTAACTTTAACACCTTATTTCAATCATCTCTGTCCTGCCTTTGGTTTTATAATTGGATTTACATGTGAATGATAGCAATCTCACAATTGGAGTAAAACTTTTAATTTGCTATCAATTTAATTGATAAAGTCAAGGCAAGTAGCGTACAGTTGGGAGGTCCCTTGGCAACTCTTGAAACAATGCTGATATTAGTCATACAAGAAAGCTGGCTTGGTCGCTTTTTTTTTTTTTTGCAATCACTGATAAGAGTCTTTTTCCTTCTGATAGTCTGCCAAGATGTTCCACTATGCTGGCTGGACGAAGACATGTGACTCGCTGTTTGTCATCTTCTCATTGATTTTCCTGGTGACAAGACTTGTGGTGTTACCCAGCAGGTAAAACATCACGGTGCAGTAGATGTAACAAATTCATGGCTTTGCACAACTCCTCAAGATTTTGCAGTGAGCAAGTTTTGATGCACTTATAACCTGTTTGTTTTTTTTCAAGCCTGTGTCTTTGCGTAACTAATCTTGAATGCTGTTTTTGTAGTTCCTTTAGTGTAATGTTTAGTTGGAGGTGAAAAGAATCTGCTCTGTTGTTCTGGAGCGCCCAACTGCATCTGTTGTACATCTTTGCCCTTTTTTCTCTCTCTCCATACAACCTGCCGTCTTTAGTTTCTTAGCAAAGAGCAGCAGGTTTACACTCCCTGCAAAATAATTGATTCTTCACAACTTTAGTCGTCAGAAAGGTCTCATCCTTTCAGGAGTTTGTTCTGTAGGGAAGCTAAAACTGATCATCTCTTGCTGTGTCTGTCTCCCAGAGTGATCTACTCAACCCTGGTGGTCTCTCTTGACTTCTTCAAGCCGTTCTTTGGATATTATTTCTTCAATGCTCTGCTGTTAGTGCTGCAGGCACTGCACATCTTCTGGGCCTATCTCATTCTCCGAATGGTCTACAAGTTTGTGTTCCTCGGCAAGGTGAGGACAATGTAACAAAATGAGGAGTGGAAGGACAATGTTGACATTTACTTTGGCACCATGAAGACTGTTTAATTCCATTCCCTCTCTTCAGGTGGAGCGTGATGAACGTAGCGATGAGGACAGTGAGGTTGACGACAAAGAGGAAGAGGAGGAGCCTGAGGAAGAAGGTGACGAGTGCAGCTGGGAGCAAAGAAAGGGTACAATAAACTCCAAGCTGGCATCTCTGGCTAACAACTGTGTCCTGAATAACTTGACCAACCAGCGGAATATAAACAGCAGACTGCCCAAAGCCAGATAGTGGAGCAGCCTCCACCAACATCTACCAAAACCTCCTTAAAAGAAGAAAGTTATTTCCCCTTCCACCAATTGGCAATCAACTTCTTAGTGACATATGATACAAACATTCGGCTTTGTGTACATGGAACATGGTCCATTGAAGATTTCCGATGAGGGTAAGTCTGCATCCTGCTTATATTGAAAAAAAGAGTGAAAGAGAAGAACTGGTGATTGTAAATCTGCATCCCCAGTATTAGATTAGGCAGAAACACCATCATTACTAACACCCACACACCAGAATTCAAAAAAATATGGCGAAACAAGTAGACAGTCTACCCTTTTTTATGTGTAGTATAAAGATTTTATATATATTGTCACTGTACTCTAACTGCTTTGTAAATACATGAAGGTGAAAGACAGTAGACGTGCTATGATGCATTTACACGTTCCTTTAATCAACATGAGAAATTATATGATTTTTATACAGGAATTAAAATATTCCAATATAATATGAAGTCAAATAATCTTTGAACAGAATAAACTAGAGGTAGAATTTCAGAGGCATTCACTCCCTTGGCTTTGTATCCACAAACATACACATTATTATTGATTGTACATAGACTTTGATTGTAGCAAATCTGTTGATAAACCACTTTATATCTCTATTTTTAATGAATCATTTACTTAACAGGAAAGGTTTATGTTATTATAATCTCCCTGCAGAACTTTCTTTGGTATTTTAAACTTACATTATTTTCTGTAATAGTATTTATTTTTGTCTTGGCTTATAGAAAATCTATGGCGCCCCCTGGTGCGCAAAAAAGAGCACATACTTACAGACAAGGCACTTACTATGTGACTGATGATGCATGTACAAAAAAAGTAATGCTCATTTAAATGTGGACTTAAACCATGAGTGATTGTGCGTTCCTTTTTCTACTTTAATATCATTACGATAGGCAGCATGATTCCTCAACAAGGTTTTTGTTACAATTTGCTGGACTTTATTTTTGTGCCTCGGCTGCTTTGTATATATTGTAATAGGACAAAAGTTAGATTTTTTTAAGCACTGTGTGTAGGTAGGATTACACACCTACACTGGACAAACACACAGGGCAGACCTTACTGTGAGTGGTTTCACTGGTTTCACTGTTTTTACTGCTTAATATGTAGGTGAGGCTGCTGGTGTCTGTAGGCCATAAAAAAGGTTGTTCACATAAGGGCCAATATAAAATGTGAGATATTTTATAGACAGGGAGTTGTCTACAAAAGTTTAAATGCTTTATCCACGTAAAGCTCTTACTGAAATGTAAAGATCAAGTTTATTACATGTTTTGATATGATATGACAGTGCTCTACTACTTTAATAGGATGAAGAGGTTATTTAGTTTTTCATGTACGTATTTTATCACAATGAAAGACGAGGCTCACTCTCTGTAAGCTGTTTCCAGGGTTGGTTTCACGGTTGGATTATGATGATTGTCAACAGAACAGCAAAGATGTTGTTTTTTTTAAAATCTAAGTAATCTTTATTGCTGTAATTCACAACCACAAATAATATTCATTTTGAACAAGTCGCTAATAGCAACTCATAAAGTAAGTTCCTGTGTCCACTTACTTCAGCTTATACAAAATGAATGTCCGGAACAGAAGGAAGGTTGGGTCTCAGTTGTAACACTGAGGCTCACAACACAGAGTGGGATTTAATTGGTGGAGAAATAAAAGCGCTGATCCACTTAATATCACACCCATTACACCAACTAAAATTATGTTTGTTTTTTTAAAGACATAAAAAAAGAAATCATGTTTTCATGAAAGTAACACTTTGCTGTTCCCTTAAGAGTTCACATGGCTGCTTGATTGATTTTGTGTCAACTTGAAAAGTTTTAATAAATGACTATTGAAATAAATAGCACTGCTGTCTTCTTTTAAGTGAATGATTACACCTGTGTCTGTTTATTTAAATTGTGCTTCGTTTTTCACGTAAGCCAAAGACATGACCTATTAGAAATTAATCTAAGTTTTTGACGTTTTAGTACATAGACATATACAAAAAAAGCTGAGGTTTGCAGAATAAATCAACGTGCTATCCTTCAAATAGGCATTCTCACAGTAACACACCCTCTAAGGGGCACAGAGCAGGGCATGGCATCATCCACTTCCATGCAGGTGTCTATGTAGGGGTCCATCAGTACCATGTTTGGGATTGCTTTGTTACTCTTTTTCTCACTGACCAGATATATCTGTCCGCTGACTGTTGTGCAGCCAGAGAAGAATTTACTGTCCAGACATTCCTCCTCAAATAAGGTCCACTCGTCTGTTTCCACGTCGAATCGCAAAGCTTGGCCTCCAAACAGGTAGAGGGCACCGTTAAGCTCTGTTGCAACCAGGTCATAACTGATGGGGTAAAAAAAAAAAAAAGTCATACAATAACCCTTCCAATTAAAGCTTAAAACAAATATTATATTAAATAAATATTCATTGTGACAGTGTCATTAAGCAAAGCAGAAGAGTCAACATGTAATTTAAATGTTTACTCACCGTGGAAATGGGGAATAGGAGACCACATCCCATTGATCCTCCTTCACCATGTACCGCTGAATTCCTCCATACGCCTCCCCATTTTCATCCAGGCCACATGCCACATAGATGCATGAGCCTAGAGTAGCAGTGGCTGCCCTCTCAACAGCCCTCACCATGGGGCTGATCACCTCCCACCCTTTGTCTGGCCCCAGTACCAGTCTCTCTACGTCACTCACAAGTCCTTCATCCATGCTGCCCCCTAGGACATACAGCGCAGAGTCCAGCCCGATGGAGCAGTGGCTGTGCCTGGATTTCTGCAGTGCCGGCCCATCAAGCCAGCGCTGGTTCCCACATTCGTAAATCCTGACCCAGTCCACACTGAACCACAGGACGTCCCGGAAGTAGCCGCCTGTCACAACCACATTGTCTCCTACAAAATGTAGGTGTTATGGGATAAGGGGTTAAATAAAGAAAGTAGAGAAATATTATGCATCATCATTATCCACATCTTCATCATCCTGATCCCTATTCAACCCTTACCTAGAGCAGCTACAGAGTACTGTGTGAGGTTCTTCCTCTGTAGAGGTGCACAGCTCTGCCATCTACCACTCTGCGGGTAAAACTGGTACAGTGCCTGTTGCTCCTGATCATGTGGTCCGCCCAGGACAAAGAGGGTCTCTCTGGCCCTGGTTCTCTTTATTGACCTGCCCACTAACCAAGATTCTGGAAATTGTTCATTCAGCATACAGACAAGTTTGGCTCTGGGGTCAGAGCTTTTCATTCTTGTCAACAGTTCAGTGAGAAATGGTAAAGAGAGCAACTCAGGCCTCACCAGCTCAATGAGCTCCAGAAAATGCTCTTCTCGTTGGGAGTCAAATGACACCCACCGTAGGATGGCCTCCAGGGCAAGATCATCCTTGAAGATGGCCAGGTCATCACTGGCAAGAAGGTCTGCAATGTTCTCTTTAGACAGGGACAGGAAGTCCTCATCGGCAGCAATAGCAGAGAAGTGTGTGAGCACCACCCGTCTTGCCACCCTGTAGAGCTGAGTGCAGCCAAGCCTCCAAGCGTAAGCCATCATCCCCAGACAGTTACTGAGGTGCAGCTCGCGCTCCAGGAACTTGCAGCACAGCAGTCTGGCTCCCTCTAGTTGTAAAAAGTCTGCAGTCTCAAGGATCCCAAGAACGTTTTCTCTGGTCAGAGCTATGTTGCATGTCCTGATGTATTCCATCAAAACCCTAAAATGCTGCAGACCCACACCTTTGATCTCAATGGTCCTTCTGCGGCTCTCTACACCACATCCAAAAAACAGAGCCCTGAAGTATGGACTGTGGAGGGCTAGCCGTCGACGGTTGACATAAAAGCTCTCTCCTTCTACCTGCAGGGTAGCATCAGGTATTACCTCAGGCTCTGAATCTTGCACATGTAGAGCACATTCATCCTCCTGGAGTTTGTTTATCTGTTCAGACAGAATTGTGAATTCAAAACGCTGAGGTTTAGGATCAGTGTCAGCTCTGCAGGCCATTTCACAACAACCTCTAATGTGTAGTCCCTTGTCCTCGTCCTGGTTTACAAAACACCAACCAACTGGTGTTATTAATAGACTGTCGGCTGGCTAGATGCAAACAGGAAAAAGTAGGTCATACCTAAAAAAAAAACTAAAAAAACAATGCAAATAAAAACTGGAGGATGTAGATACGTGGACGATAACTCGTATAGTTTTTCATTACACGCTACAAATGTTCATCGGGTGTTGAATTACCAATATTCTAAAAACCAAAAACAATGACGTCAGCAAAGCGCTCGGCGATTTCATTGGTTGAGCATCTGGGGGTCAAAGTTTTACTTCCGTGTCAAACAGCTAACATGACGGTAAGTTCGTACGGTTTTCGTTTTCATTCAAACGCCACTTTGCCATTTACACAATTAAACGTTATCGGTGGGGGGAAATAACTCCGAGTCACTTCCTGTTAATTGTCTACATAACCTGAAATGCAGGAAAAACTCTTGGAAAGAAACATAAACATGTGTAACCTGGCTAGGCTAGTGAAGCTACAGTGAGGCTAGCTTACATGTGATTTAGCGTTTCAAACAATGTCCCAATTTCTCCGTGCAGGACAAAGAGAAGAAGAAGAAGGAGAGCATCTTTGACTTGTCAAAGTACATCGACAAGCCGATTCGAGTGAAGTTTCAAGGAGGACGGGAGGGTAGGTGGATGCATTGTTTAATAAGATAATGCTAATAAGTTTTAGCCGGGGGGGGGGGACCAAACATGCCCCTCAAATAGTCAATGAACAGAACCTCCTGAATAATGCATTGTGTACTCCTCTCTCTCTCTCTCTCTCTCTCTCAGCCAGCGGCGTGCTGAAAGGCTTTGATCCTCTGTTAAACTTAGTGCTGGACGGCACAATCGAGTACATGCGGGGTAAGTCAGATGGAAACAAACTTTAATCTGTACAAACTTTACAGGAAGGAAGGAAGGAAATGTTAAATCAAGCGTCAGTATGCCCTCAGAAGTGGACTTAATGTGACTGAAAATGTTGTTCTGTGAATTACCTTCATCTACAGGACACTTTTATCCAATGAGAAAATGTCTAGTTATTGTAGCTGTATGGGGAGATGTCCTAACCTATGTTTATTTTTAGATTGACTGAAGGTTGGATGATGGCTTATAATGATTTATATACACACAATATTAAAACAACCAACATGTAAAACCTGGATCACTGTTTACTACTACCTGCACACCACTTAAGCGTCATTCCTGCAGCACATGACCTTGACCTGTCTTAAACCCAATAATGCCCTTATCCCGTCAAATGAGAGGAGAACTACGGGGAACACTTAAATGAAGCGCGGTCTCTCTGGAAATACAAAAACTACTACAGTAATCACAATGCCTAGGTCTATGCAGTAGTGAGGATACTCTGAAATGACAGCAGTGTTCTGTTATCGTTGGCGTCGTCTGCCGATAATAAGAAGGGGTTTTATAATATTGTCAATAATCTGTACAACCAGGGCGCTGGTGGCACAGTGCTTAGTGCGCGCGCTCTCCTGAATCCAACCTGTGGCTCCTTTCCTGCATGTCATTCCCCACTCTCTCTCTCTCTCTCTCTCTCTCCCTGATTTCTGACTCTATCCACTGTCCTATCTCTTCAATAAAGGCAGAAAATGCCCAAAAATAAATCTTAAAAAAAAATAATAATAATAATCTGTACAACCTAGTGTCACTGTAGCTTCCAAAACATGACTGTTATTTGAAGTAGTCTTTTGTGGAATATAAAATTAAGTTTTGATTGATCAGGAGTTTCATTTTACAATTGCAATATATGAATGATGTGCAGACCCTGTGAAGGGCTCAAACAAAGAGTTTGGGAGTGACATCTGGTGATTTGACTTTCAATACATATATATGTTGTAAAAGTTGGGAGTTTATTTAGTGTGCGACAAGTGTAGACATTCTGTATTAAATTTAAATGTTTTATCCAAATAACTTAAAGTAAAATAACTTTTTTTGGGGGGGGGGGATATATATAATAATTTGGTCCTGAAACGTATGCATATCGGTAAGGCCCAGTGTCCCTTTGAGCTCATTTCTAATTGTTATCATCGGATGAAAATGTTGTCATATGAATGAGCCTCCACAAAAACTTAAAGTGACCGCAAGGGTAAACTATTAATCAAAGTGAAGAACTTATATTCATCTGTGAAGATACACTACAAGTCAAAATGTTGGACACACAACAGTAACTGTCTAATCAATAATGTAGTAATACTATATTGTTATCATATAGCTACTGTAAGCTGTATCAAGGGCACACTTACTAATAGAAGGTTTTTTTATTTTTTTTATTTGATCTATTTTCCACATTTTAGAATAATGGCAGATATTAAACCAATAACAATAAAACCTAATTACATTCTTGTTTTGGAAAGAAATGCATACATTCGTAGGCATCAACTTGACTATTTCTATTTATTTATACAAGAAACCCATGTCAAACATTCAAGCAAGATTAAAAACAAGCATTTCAATCAGGTGTTTCCAAACTTGTCACTGGTAGTGTACCTCCGTAACATTTAACTCAAATGTTTGCATGTAAATAACGCTTGCACATTCTTGCCTGTCCAGATCCAGATGACCAGCTGAAGCTGACAGAAGACACCCGGCAGCTTGGGCTGGTGGTGTGCAGAGGAACCTCTGTAGTACTAATCTGTCCTCAGGACGGCATGGAAGCCATACCGAACCCCTTCATACAGCAACAGGATGGCTAACACTGTCTCTCTGTTTCTCACACACACACACACACACACACACACACACACACACACACACACACACACACACACACACACACACACACACACACACACACACACACACAAATGTTTGTGAAGTCTTTTGTTGTTTTATATTAAGACTTACCAGTAATAATGTGTATAATGAAGCAAATTTCAGTTGTGCAAATCAAAAGTTCATCTACAAAAGGACATTTTAAGCACCTCACTTTGGTTTCTGTCTCTGGTGTGAAAAGTTTGAAAAGATTTGAGTTGTAAACAGCCCACAAAGTTGGCATGTGTTATTGTAACCATTTTCTTTTTATCCAGAATAAGTCAACTTTTTACTATTCTTTGTTGTTTTTGATAAGAAAATAAAATACTAATGTGAGTTAAGTGTTATTCTTCCTTGTCTGTGTGCAAGCTGTATGTGGAAATTGATAGAATTTCACAGTGATTCTAATGTGATTCAGATAACTTCTGTTGTGATGGTCTGTGTGTGGCTCAGCAGATGTGAATCAAGTAGCCTCTTCCCATCCAAATTTCATCCACTTCAGAAGTCTGACCACTTGCTTACTAAGTCTGTATCTCACAGTCTATCTGCAGCTTGGTGTTATCGCTGCCTTATTTAGCCCGAGAGAAAACCTTTTGGTTAAAAATAAACAGCTAAAAAGTTAAATCTGATTAAACGTCAGAAGGTCATAGGTGAAGAAGATATTTTACTGCCACTGGATGAACTTTGTAATGATTAAAAGTATTTTGTGCAAACTGCTGAATTGGCTGAACTCCAGCCCATTTGTCTTGACTGAAGCATTTGATTGTGATCTTTGAAAGTGTTTAAAGGGATAAAGGGAGTGTGTGTTGTGTGTTAAGATAAGCCATTCAAGCCTGTCTGCACACTGACAAAGAGACATCTGTGGTAATGCATGCTTTCAAAAGGAATCACTTTAAGCAGGGTGGGGGGAATAATGTAAGTTTAACTGATTTACCTTTGTTAGGATTGTTCCTCCAGTAGAGTAGAGGGTCTCAAAATTTAAAGTATAGAGATCCATTATCAATATATGGTAAAATATAAGTACCTTTAGACTAGAGTCTGTTCAAATGGAGTGAATTATCTTGAGGTCGACAATTCCTCGCTCTATAAATATCAAACACAATGCAATAGGTTAGTTAAGTCAAGGTAAAAGCTCTCTGTGATTAGAGAAGCTGTAGTCCTGGTAAAAAGGCTTCACCCTCCTCTGCTCAGTCACTGTGTCAATGGAGCGGAGAGGGGCAAAAGCCTCTGGCTGGGTACTGATTCTGTTAGACTTTTTAATGTCCTATTTTATGGCAATACGTTTCTCCATCTAGCACAAACAATGGTGCTGCTGCGTATAGGAGTAGTTGGATGTTCATTGTTTACCTGAAGATTATGGGCGCTCTGTGGAAATGCCTGTGCACATTGGGGTGTAACGAAAGGGGATCAGGACTGAAGGGAGGAGGGTCTGTTGGAGATTTCTGAAGCCGTGTCGACTTCCCAAAGTAAACTGTAAAGGTGAGCTACCTGCGGGACGAACACGACACGCCCTTCGACAGGTGGAACAAATAGCGGGCCTCTTCGCCCTGAACCTTGTCTTCCTCCATCCGTCTGATTTCCCCCGAGGTCTGTAAGATATCGAGAAGTCAGCGTGTAGAGGAATGAGAGAAGAACGAGGTGAGTGAGTTCATCTTAGAACATAAAGCTTGTATTGTTAAATGCTCTACGCGGTGATGCGCACGGAGTTGCAGTGCGTAAGTCGCTGGTTTAGTGAAGTCCTCACCAAGTCCGTTTAATCTTTGAATTCTGTTCTCTCTAAATATTCAGAAACGATCATTGTTTGATGTTTAAAGGGATTTTTTTGTTTTTTTTCACATTGGAGATTTGGGAGGCAACATGGCCTCTTTGGTCTCCTTTACGCACGCCCGCACATTCTCAGCCAGCTCTCCGGAACAGATCTGCTTCAAGTTTCTGTTAGTAACCTTCCTTTTTGTACACAATGTTTTAGCTTGAACATCTGGTTTTCAATCAAATAATCCATAGTTGCGATTATTACATAATTTACATGTTGTATCTTAGCTTTTGGGAACACCGTCTTAATGTTGTAGATGTTTTATTAGTGTAAGGGCGCAATGTGACGTCAGGTGTTTGATGCCAAGCTAAACTAATTAACTGATGTATTTAAATTTTGTTTTTCATGTATTGTCAGTTTTGTCTGATAAGATGGTTCATATCTCATGTTTTACCCAATATTTACAGTCTATCGTTTTACCTGACATCACATCAGGCCATCCTTTTGTGCAGCCTTTTTTTCAGTCACTTACCTTCTCAAAGTTATTTCAGTGTCTTCACATATTTTCAATTCAATTCAATTCAAACAACTTTATTAATCCCTCTTGGGGCAATTGGTGTGGAGCAGCTCATACACATGAGAAAGAAACACAAACGAGGACAATTTTGGGTCATACCTAGAACTGTTTAATACCGAACAACTGTGACTTTATTTTCTTCTTCAGGACTGGGTCACTCTGTCAATCGAACATTAGTGGACACAGTGGTGTGTGATTTGTGAGGTTGGTGCTGTGAATCCAACATGGAGCTGAAGAAGGATGGAGGAGGAGGAGGCGGTCCTTGGTCCTCTGCAGGAGCCTCTTCTTCTACCTCAAACCCTGCCTGCTACAGGATCACCCTTGTGGTCTTCTTCACCATCTTCCTTGTTATAGGGTGCTTTATAGGCCTGATTATTGGTAAGTCTTTAGACAGATTGGTGACAGTTTAACACATAGTGTTCAAATATTTTACGAGTCATATTACACTGCTCTGTCATTGGCAGCCTACATGGTGCAGGAGCAGCATTATTTCATGGAGACGCTGGAGCTGAAAGGTCTGAAGTACGATCCTGTTCTGCAGGATGAGAACTCTGGTTTCTCCATAGTTCTGTCATCAGTTTTAAAATCCAAGGTATGTCTGGACTTTCACCATACTGAGAACCCAATATTTCTTTTAAATTGCTTCTTATTTTCCATTTTAAATTTTCTCTTACAGATTAAAAATGTCTTCACTGCCTCATCAATATCGCATCACTTTGGTGATTGCAGTATTGTTGCCTATGGGTAAGTCAGTCAACCTGAAGTAGATCATTTACGCCATGAGTCAAATATTACAACCTGCTTTCTGGTCTTCTCAGTAACATTAATGGGGACGTGATGACGACGTTCAGACTGGTCTTCAGGGTGTCCAAGGTCCAGCAGTATTCAGATAATTTTGTTCAGGACTTGATGAGAGCCGGACTCAGCTCAGTGATTCATGGGGAGCCCCTGGAGGTGCCAGGATTTGGAAAGATCAGTGCTATCATCTTACTGGGTATTGAAACTATTCTGTCATCAGTTGACTGGCTGTGGTCCGAAAGTGCATGGTTTTCTTTTTTCAAAGGAGAGACAAAAACAAGCCAAAGCTGTGCGATACATTGTTCTCACTGCATCTAAAGTTTTATTATCTCCTCTTTTCCAGGAGCCAGCGGGAAATCTTTCTATGCTATTGGAGATGATAGTATGGGTGAGTGAATATGATGTTTAAGTGTGCCTGCAATAATCCTTTAGAAAAATGATTACAATTTTCAAACTACCGAACCGGTTATGTTTCTAATACCAAGGCTAAAACTGTCACTTGTTGGCCACAGAGAAATGGTTAAGATGTGCTACTTTGCTATTTAAAAAAAGAAAATGACATGCCCAAAGGTCCATTAACAGTTTGGTCACTTTGCCTGTTGGCTATGAAGAGATCCCAAACTTACAAAATACCAATGTTTAACAGTGGGTGATTAAATCTGCAGCTCTCTTTCTGTGCTAACATGCATTGTAAAGTTTATCTTTAGCTAATACAGTCAATTTCCCACTACAAATATGAGTTATTTGTAGTTGGAAATTCCTTTCTTATGTAAATGTCTCTACACCATGTCTGAGATCAAAAGCAGGGACACAAAAATAACATTTCGGAGACAGAACTCAAACTAAGATAGATATTAACTCGATTAAATAAGTCAGGCTTAAAAATCTTATCAGCCTTTGGATTCTATTTTTGCATTCAGTCAGGGCTGAGGATTGTGTCCCAACAAGTGAGAATCTCCATGCAGTATAAACAAAGATGTGCAAGTGTGTATTAGAATGTATTAGCTCATGATTAAAGTCTCTATTATATTACTTGATGTGTACTGGGGCAAATGCATGTTTTCTGAACCTGAATGCCTCGCATGCTAAGACTGTACCTTTTTCCTCATTATCTCATCTTCGCTCTCCAGCCAGGTGTCCTGACAACACCTTCACCTGTGACAATGGAGAATGCATAACCAAAGTGAACCCGGAGTGTGACTTCATCCCCGACTGTGCAGACGGATCAGATGAAGCGCGTTGTGGTAAATTACTATTTATACTTAGATACTATAAACTTAGCGAGCTGTCATAAGTCAAAGTGAGCTCACGGACAAACCTGGAGGAAAACCCAACATTGATTCATCTCCATGCTGACCACATCTTCTGACTTTCCCCCCTCAGCCTGTGGTACTCGTCCTGCGATGGGGAGTCGGGTGGTGGGCGGTGAGGACGCTCGTCAAGGGGAGATGCCATGGCAGGTCAGTCTGAGGTTCCACAGACGCCACATGTGTGGCGCCTCCATCATCAGCGAGCGCTGGCTGGTCAGTGCAGCACACTGCTTTGAGAGGTAGGCAAAGAGGATCATTTCACGGTCTCAGAGGAGATTTTCTTATTATTATTCTACCTATAAGTGTCCTAACGACACTTGCAACAGCCGCATTCAGAATGTGATTTCTATATGATTTTCTTCTCTGTTTAAAGGGCCAATGACCCCAGTGAGTGGACCGCCCTGGTAGGAGCCAGACTCGTGAGCGGCGAGGAGTCTGAGTCCAAAATCATTAACATTAAGTCACTGATAGTGTCTCCAGACTACAATCCCACGACGACAAACTACGACGTGACTGTGCTGGAGCTGGAGACTCCTCTCACCTTCAGCGCTTACATCCGGCCTGTCTGCCTGCCGTCCCCGTCTCACGTCTTCGCCCCTGGTCACACCTGTGTGGTGTCAGGGTGGGGGGCACTGCAGCAGTTCAACTGTGAGTTAGTCTGCACACAGCTAGTGGATATTTGGGAGTTGAACTTATTTTAAGTCTATAATGAGGGACTAATCATTCATTATTTAGATATAAAAACAAAATAAGGCATTTAAGGCATTTGATGTGAGACAGATGAGAAAATAGGAACAACAGTAATGCAGAATTTGAGAGAACAAAGATATCATATACATGAGGTTATTTGACATGAGATCTAATCTTACATATCAGAATTAATGTGTTATTATTTAAAATATAACAGTTCAACAACTTAAGTATAGATAGTTATTCATACATTTTTGTTATTGATTTTATTTTGGAGGCATCATTTTTAAATCTTATCGTTAACTATGTTATGTATTGTACCAGAGTTAAAGCTATAAAGTTCAACTGCCGCCTGTTATAAAGTTGAAAAAACATATAGTTATAAAAGCAGATTGTATTTAAAACAAAACAAATACAGCAGGGATACAGAGCAGTACATTGGAAACACACATGAACACACTCATATACCCATCTGCAAAAGGTATACAGTGTGTTACTCAAATTGTTTTATTGACTATTATTATCTATAAATGGATAATTGGTAGTCAAATTACAGGACAAGGCTACTTGTTGAATCAAAATTCTGATGAGTTATATAGTTGTCCTGTCCTTTCCTGACATTCAGCTGCTGTGCCGCCCATCCTGCAGAAAGCTGTGGTGAAGATCATCGACACGAAGGTTTGCAACAAATCATCGGTGTACAGAGGAACTGTTACTCAAAACATGATTTGTGCTGGATTCCTCCAGGGCAAGGTGGACTCATGTCAGGTAAGTCCTGCTTTGATTGGTTTACACGAAACGACATGGAAAGGATGATCTATCAAATTTCCTTTTTTCATACAAAACTTTCATATCTCGGGGCAATGCTTGTACACTTACACTGATAGTCTAGTCTTCCTTTTCTGTACTGAAACCATGAAAAAGGTCATGACTGTATGCCAACACTGGTCTCAACCTGAAAATAGAGGCCTGTAGGCTGTTTCTGTTATTTTCTGAAAGCATTACATGATATGTGTTGTTGCTATTAAAGCAAGGAAACATGACATTGCTCTCCAGGAAAGGCTTCGTCCAGCCTTAAATAACATTCAATTAATTAAATTAAACAACACACACCTGAGGTTCAAAGATTACCGATTATGTGACAATAACAATCCATACATATTTGACTCTGAAAATGTCTTTATCTCAGTACAAAAATGTCAGTTTCCTTGCTCAGCATCCTGAAAAATGTAACTTCTATTCCAATCCTATTCAACAAGTGCTTACCTCTAGTTAATACAGGACATTTACCAGATTACTTTAACAGGCCTGAGTTGAGCTGAATAATTGCTCTTACAACAGAGAATCAGAGGTCTTTGTGTTTACCCTGTAGGGTGACTCTGGAGGGCCTCTCGTGTGTGAGTCGGCCCCGGGGAGGTTCTTCCTCGCTGGGGTGGTAAGTTGGGGAGAGGGCTGCGCCCAGGTCAACAGGCCTGGTGTGTATTCCCGTATCACAAGGCTCCGCAACTGGATTTTAAGCCACACGGATCCCAGCCTGGTCCTGGATTATTACCCCCATCAAATTCCCACTGCGCCAGTTTCTGTGACAGGAGGAAGCTTTAATGACCTGTCTGTGCCCAGGACTACAGCCATGGACGTATCACCTGCACCAACGCTATCTGGTAATGTCATACTGAAAAGAGAGGATTAAGGAATGTTAATAAAGTCAGTCATACATTTTGTATCAAGAATGTGGATCTTTGTCATTTACTTTGTAACACTCTTGATACACGGTCTCTTAATTATGGCTTCCAGTCTTCAACTGCAGTGGTAACTTCCAGTGTAGCTCCACCTCCTGCATCAGCAAAGTCAACCCAGAGTGTGACGGCGTCCCAGACTGCCCCAACCAGGCCGACGAAAAGAACTGTGGCAAGTTCAAATTGACAAAGGAACGCGTTGAGTTATTGAGTCAAAGGACGTGCATCTGATGTGTCTTTCCCTTTCAGACTGTGGTGTGCGTCCTGCACTGGGCGCTCACAAGATTGTGGGTGGAGTTACAGCTCGAAGGGGGGAGTGGCCTTGGATTGGTAGTCTGCAATACCAGAGACTTCACCGTTGCGGTGCCACACTCATACACAGCAAGTGGCTACTCACAGCTGCACACTGCTTCAAAAGGTTCAGTATTTCAGCTAATTTAAACTGATGTAATGCCATAACTCCTCTGGTACAGTACATGATACTGAATTTTTAAATACCCTCAGTGATGCCAGCCCAGCTAACTGGGCTGTAAGCCTGGGATCAGTGCTACGCTCAGGTGTAGGAGCCCTTGTCATACCCATCCAGAGAGTCATCGTCAACCCAGCCTTCAATGGCACCAACATGGACCATGATGTTGCTCTGCTGGAGCTGACAATCCCAGCCCCCATGTCCTACACCATCCAGTCGGTCTGTCTCCCGTCACCGGTGCACAGCTTCCTCAAGAAGGAAGCAGAGTGCTACATCATGGGCTGGGGATCCATGAGGGAAGGAGGTGAGGGATTAAAATGCCTTTGCATAATTGTATGAACATGTTATAACTGAATGGAAATCATTAGTCATCAGTAATAAACAACATTAGAAGATCAACAGCAACATTCCACTAATCCAATTATTTCCCTTTCACTTAGGTTCATTGACCAACCTTCTGCAGAAGGCTGCAGTGAGCATCATTGAGCAGGCAAACTGCAAGCAGTCATATGGAACCGTGCTGACATCTAACATGATGTGTGCAGGTTACATGGAGGGAGGCAGGGACAGCTGTTTGGTAAGAGATATATCATATACATAATATTTATAGCATGGTGTAGAAAAGCAAGTGTTCCTTGTTAAACATTGCAGCTTACATGGAGATACTTATCTAATAGCAAAGATTAGACTTTTGTTCTTTAAAAACCACCCCTTCTTTTTTTTCCACCTGCCTCCCCTCTGTAATCTTAGTAAATGCATTCCTTTCTTGGACATCTGTCGTCTCAGTGACTCTCTCGCTCTCTTTTAACACGCTACTGCCTCCTCTCTTTTTATCCACTATAATTCTTCTTAACAGAGCATTATGGTCGTTTGAATTTCTGTCAAAAGCTTCTCTTTTAATCAGTATCCCCTCTCTATCTCCTTCATCCAGGGAGACTCAGGAGGGCCGCTGACCTGCCGTCAGCGATCTGGGCAGTGGTTTATTGCTGGAGTGACCAGCTGGGGACACGGATGTGGCCGAACAGGTTTTCCAGGGGTTTATACTCGTGTGACGTCTGTCAGGAAATGGATATCTACATACCTTCCCTTCTAAAGACAGAGAGAAAATGAGTAGAATCGGTTACAACAAAAGACCAATTACATGGACACAGTGCATTTTCCCATTGGATCTTATCAAGGGAGTGTACTGTACTAGGACTTAAGGCCTTCTCAAAGCCACACACACAAATGGGTGCTCTCTTTAATACTGTGCAATCAATTTGAGCTGGGAACCTCTGTCATAATCTACTGAAGAATTAACAAGCATACAAAACAAGAGGCCTTTGGACATTCTTCTGGAGGGTGTACGATTTGAAGTATTTATTTCAGTTATTTATTTTTTGTGTGCAGCAAACTTGTATTGTGCAGAGATTTTTTTTTTTTCATTCTGTGTGGGGATCAGAATATATGTGGTTCATGTATGGGTACACTTGTTTTTATTTATGTATATTCTTTAAAAAAATAAGATGCAGATATTTTATAACCATTAAAGGTAAGTGGGTTGTCTTGGTAAAATATATTCTGTATGAAAACTGTATTTGACGAAGGTCTTCTGTATCCATACTAATTAGAAAAACAAAACTCTGATTGACAAGTTTTATTGATTACTCATGAAAATATGCTCACAATCACACTGGAGATAATGTTAAAGAGTTGTCTGGCTCTTACTTCCCTACTCCGAGGGGGTTACCAGATATCTGACAAACGGTGCACACAAAGCTGAGAAAGGGTTCAGTCCCCCCCTGTACAGCAAGCAGACTCTGCTGAAACAAGCCCACTACTGTGGAGGGCAGCAGATAGAGTAACAAGCAGAAAACAGGTCAGACAAAACATTTCTGTTCTCCAGGTGTACTCTGATATAGGCCTGTTGGTAGGCCTGTTAATGTCAAGTTGTGAAAACACAAGGGTTTCTGCTCAAGTCTTCCCAATGATTTTAAGTAGGCCGTGAAGCGTGTTTAGAAAAGTCTGCTTTGTCTCTTAATGGCTCACATCGTGCTGCTTACCTAATAAGCACAAATATTTAGTCCCCCTCTGATCATACGCACAATGAAAAGAAAGGGCTTCAAACATGAGCATAGTGATGACAGTTTTAGAAAGCAAGTGCAGTTACTGAGTATCTTCATTCCTTTTTAAAATGAATGGTATTGTTATTGTGTTCTTAATATGCACGTTCTTATAAAAAAGAAACAAGCGACCTCAGCAAGGCAGAGAGATAAAAAGGTGTCAGCTTTAGCAACACTGTAGTCAACGCACATTACAATACTATGCTACATATATTTTCTCAACTGCTTCATCTATACAGGGGACTGACACATATCCCAGATGCACTGCACAAGACATACGTTACAACCCTGGCAAAATTATAAGTGAGAGCCGAACACATTTAAAGAATTCTTCACCGAAAAGTTCAGTTTAGACACCTCCATGTCCAAACTGCAAATTTCATTTAACAATGCATGTTTACTCATTTACCAGAAGAATAATCATTCTTAACTAAAAAAAAAAAAAAAAAAAATCCTGTCCATGAGAATAAAGGGAAAATATCTGAAGGAGATTGTTATGGCTGTGGTCCACAGGCTCTGCAGGCCTGTCTGTCTGTGAAGTGTTGTGACAGTAGACAGATGATGATGTGCTGCACCATCACACCAGTACACAGCTGCTTGTTCTCCAGTGGTACACTGCGCTCCTCCATACTGTAAGCATCAGCCTGAGGAAGGCTGACAAAGCGGGGGGGGGTGTTCACATGCGAGCCCTTTCTTTCTGTAATCTGGAGTTGTATGTTCGGGACACGATGTTCCAGGAATCCATATACCGGTCCATACACATGGCAATACATTTCTGTGAAGACAAAGGAAGCCACATTCACAAGAGGAAGGCATCATAGGTTTTTAGAACAATTCAAGGTTTGCTATATCTGTCAGATCACCTGTTCCAAACCAAAAGACTGATTTGTCTAAGCTTTATGAGAATCAAGTGTTCATGAGTGATCAGAGCTACTGTTATTTAATGTGGATGCAGTTTTTTTTTTTAATGATCCAATTGTAATAAAAATTATTGTCAAATTGATTTAATTTAATCACTTATCATCCCGGATCTGATACTTTTATTCACAAAACAAACAAAGCTTATTCCGGCCAAACACACATACCTGCTCCGAGTTGTCCAGTGTGCTCCCAGGTTTACCTATACACTTCTTGAAGCATTTATCGGTCATTCTCTGAAACACAAGGACATGTTTAGGATAATTTAGTTCTCAAAGCTACACTTGTATTCAAAACAGCAGTCAGCAACATCATCATCATCAGCTGAGAACTTAGTTTACTTTAATTTTGTAGGCAAATGACACTGAAGAGTCAATACCTGTGCAGGTTGAGAGGTTTAGAGAGTCATGGTATTTGTAGTGAACATACAGTAGCATACAACATTTCAATGACAAACATGTACTGCTGCGTCTGTAGCCGATATTTACTGTGCTCATTATGACAGGGAACGGCGACATTAAATGTGCTTACACCATTCATGTAAAACTACACACTATCAGGCTATGTGTTGGATACGTCTTGCTGGCTTAGCAGCTAGCCTGTGACCATTGACTTACCTGTAGAAGCTCCTGAGCGTTAGCCACAGCTATCTGGACCTTAACCTGCTCCATAATCGTGCCAGTATCCATTTTACCTCCTGACCCACCCGCAGAAAAGTCTGAACCGAACCCGTCCATTTTCACCCAGAGTCTCTTTCTTCAGTCTTCAGCTTGTGTCGGTCTTCTCAGGCGCACGTGTAAAAGCTGCTGCTAAGTATGTAAGTTTCTGATGCCCTTGAAAGCGGCGGATGACCACATACGTCATTTCCGTTAAATGATACCAACAACGGAAGTGTAGTTTTTGAAAACTGGATACTATTTAAGCCCCGTGTCCCGTCGTCACACATCCATAATAGAGTGTGTCTAGTAACACTGCTTTGATTTTTACCTGCGTGATATATTTATATCTCTGTAAGAACTGGATTTAGATTACTACAAATGCTGCTCATAGCTAAATCCCAAATGTTTTAAAAGCTTTAGGTTACTTATAAAGGAGGGGTCAGTCCACTTATTAGGCTCCATATTTTAGTAATCGGGCCCTATGCTCACACACACCATAAACTGTTTGTACAAATGGACAGCCTGCCTCAGCTTCCTCCTGGTGAACAGGATGAAGCCAATTCATCCGTGCTGGAAGAGTGGTATTGACTTCACGCCACTTCCTCTAACGAAAAAACACATTTAAACAAGCCTACCTATTTAGACCAAAACGGAGACCAAGCTTAAAAGCCACACTAATGCTGAGGATGAACCTGAAGACACTTATGTGAATCCCTGGCCAAATCCCATAGGCCAGTTAGCCATTATGAGAATTAAGGCTAAAAGATGACTTTCCCAATTTATATTTTTACTGAGGAGCAATAATCCACCAGTTGGACTTGTTTGAAATTAGATTCTATTTCAGCAGAGTTGTTTTCATTAGTTTAATATGGAAAACTTCATACTGTTTAAATGATGAGGATCAGAGCAAGAGTAATGACTCCACCAGTAACAGGGGCATTTATTTACTTCCACTGAACATGTTTGAATTTCTATTACTGATATTTCAAATATTGATTTAAATTTCCTCCAGCAATCAATTTGTTTTCTGCACAGTTAGATGAAGTTGTTGCTATCTGTAGCCTTATCTTTCTTGTTGTATAATAAAAAGGGAATTATTTGTTGCATGTCAACAAACCTTTAAGAGTTAGTTTTTAAAATTTAGACTAACTGAACTATTTAAATCAGAGAATAATTGGACTAATAGCTAATAAAAAAGTTTGACTGTCCTGATTAGAAGAGAAAAAATGAAGTGTGGAGAAGTCCGAGGCACTCTGATAACATCTAAAAATTTAAGAGGGATTGTCAACGCGTTTCGACTCTACTGAGTCTTCGTCAGGACATAATTGATAAAGCTAAGACAGGTGTATAAATAGGGTGTCATGTGACATCATGGTCACATGATACATTTCAAACATCTGATTAAGATGTAAACAAACACAGCGACTCATATATTATGACACAAAAATATTTCAGAACTTGTTTAAGAACGGTAGGATGCCATGAAAGAATAAGTTCAAAATTACAAAATTGTCCGAGACGATGCAGATATAATTAAATAAAAGCAAAGTGGAAGAATAACCACCACCAGGATCACTTCATTATGTGTGGAATCATAGAAGCAATGCTATAATGATGATAAACCCAAGACTGCACAGAACTGAAGGTGGAAAACACAGTTCAAGAAACAGTAAGGCCGTACACCATCAAGACAAGACACATACACTTCAGATGGGCATTAACTAATTATAATTGGACTTTTGAAATTTAATTATGAGAAAACAAAACGGGTAAGTGGCAAAATGTTGAAAGAGCATGCCGTATCTCTGCTAAAAACCACATTGACATGTACACTTACACTCGTTTGCCACACGGTGGAGATAAACTCCAATGAGTCTTTCAAGTCAAACTATTCCATGAAATCAATAAGACTTAAATTTAGACTTTCTTTTTCAAGAAAAATCCTAACAGATACATAACTGTTCTTAAGAATGGTTATGTCTTGTTTATTTTACTCTGTTTAGTTTTGTCATGATTTCGGTCATTATTCAATCAATAAAGTAAATCTTAATTTTAGTCTGGTTTGATGTTTAGTATAAAACTTGTAATTTGTGATGTAAACAATTCTTTTATTTTTGCAACCATGCATGTCAGCGTGACCCTCCTTCCACTTTGTGTCATTTCAATAAGAATACTTGAATTGGACGTTTTTGTTCTTTCTGTCAATAATAAGTGACTATTTTCATCATTCAATACACTTGTCTCTGCAGATGTTAATATAAGTTCAGCTAAAGCTCATCCTTCAGACTTGTCTGGGTAGCCATGAGTGGAAAGCAGGGGCCAACGGCAGAAAATAGAAAGTCTAAAGAAAATTCTGCATTGTTTTGTGTTGAGTCCTCGCCATTTGGGTGACCCCCCTCTGAGGACCCCTCTCCTTATGTTTCAGACAGGATGACCTCACTGAGGAGACCACCTGCCTTGAGTGAATAAATATGTGGTACAGTGAGTCTGCAGGCAACAATGGAGTCGACAGTTACTGTCAACTAAACAGGGGAGGCTGTGAGAGGCTAGATGTAATGCTGGGGGCATTTAAGATAGATTGAGGGGGGAGTAATTAATGAACAGTTATACAATGCTACACACAAACACTCAGACATGCACACACACGCACACACGCACACACACACACACACACACACACACACACACACACACACACACAAACATGCAGACGCATAAGTCTTCAGACCAGTTTGGCTTCAGGCCACTGGGTTGGGTGGGGGAGGGGAGGGTTGGGTTAAAGTGCAGCAAAATGAATTAACCCTAGATTACAATCATGAGTTCATTAATCTAATCTTCTTAAATTCTTAATCTCCTTTAGGCACACTTGTGAGTATGAAAGCATTCGACCCAGTGAGCTACAAGGGCACAGCAGCAACAATCAGAATGTGAAGTACCCATAAATGTGTTTATGATGTCAAACTTTGAGGTCATCCACGACTGTTAGCTGTCAGAGGCTTTTATGTGTTGAAAAAATGAATATAATGGTGATTTGAGATATGGGTAGCAGTCGTATATAAAGGGAAATTATGAGAAAATGTTGGATTAAAGACACACTGAGTGAAAAATGGACACACATGATCACCAATGCACACAAACACAGACAGTCTGGAAACAGCAGCAGCTTTTCATCTTAAAAAGCAGCTGTTGAGTGACAGTAAGAGGGAGTGAGTAAGAGGGAGGGGAAACCTGAGCTGTGTGGCATCCACTCTGTCGGTAGTGTTTGTGCTGTTGGAGATCACACAGCTCAGAGCATGGACAGCCTCAAGAGACTGAGTTATTTCTCCAGAGCACTGATCCATTAACTGTCTCAAGTTTATCAGCAACATTCAATTTGACATTCCCGAGTGTTGTTTTTTTTTTTGTATAATGCTTACTTTAGCAGGAGCTTTTTTCACAACAGACATAATAAAAAAGAACAGGTGCAGCTATTTAAATGAACAATGTCTCTGTTTCATTGCATTTTCTGTGAACCAATGGGTATGCATGCACAGTCGCAGGGCATTCGAGCTGGCATGCCTAAATGAAAACAAGACATTTTCAATGGCATTCATTACACGTGTAGTTTTGTGGGGACATGCCCGAACAATGTACCTTGTCTGGATAAAGAATCTTAATTATTGAATCTGCACTCCTTGGAAATCCAGCATTATCTGTTTTATATTGGATCACTTTTATGTATCGATTACTTGTAAATATAAATATTGTAAAATACTTGGAAAACGCACATACCAAGCAGCCTGTGAATTTCCTTTTATGTGCAGGCTGACTTTGCTGGTTCGTAACTGACCTCCATCTTGTCCTGATAACTCACAAGAATTTAAATCCTGCAGAAAATGTCAGGAATTCAGCTTGAGACCGATCTCATGGTCCTCACAGGGACTTTAACCTGCCATCATATGATCACTCAGACTGTGGGCTGTGTGGAGCTGGCTATAGCAGAGGGAGGACTGTGCTTGTGCCTCATGATGCCAGAGCAGAGGAGGTATTATTAGGATGAAGTCATTTAGATTTTTTGTTTGAACAAAAATCCAATAAGCATACAGCAGAAATGTACAGCCACTGTCAAAAGGGCAACGGGCAATGTGTCAGACATGTATCTAATCTTCTTTCTTTTCAGAGTTTTCATAGATCAGGCTAACTTGTGTTTTGGCGTTTGTTCATAAAATGTATTTTTAGACTCGACATGTTTAAATATAAAAAAACATTTAAACGAGTCATATGACAAATAAAACAATACTTCAGTAGGCTATATCACTCCAAACATTTAATGTATTGCAGTGTGTAGATGGCATGTAGACACATTTGGTTGTTAAATTCTTAAGACAATATGACTAATCAGTCAAGTAAATTAAATAACATAACCACATACTTAAAACTTTACCTTTCAAAAACCTGAGGTCTGCATGTAGCCTATCTCACTTTCTTGCATTTCTTTTTAATCTTGTTTTTAAAAAAAATGTAGGATATATGTGGCCTATATAGCCTAAACATTTAACTTTTATTGATGCCTTTTAATGTTTTCATGTCTCATGCAAATCATTTTGATGTTTTGGTCTATTAGTGGAAGAATCAGGTGACATCCACGGAGACAAAGACTTGTGCAGTTTTTCTGGCAGTGCTTTTTCCTCAATGCTGATGTGCTAAAGTTGGATGAAGTAGAAAGTCTTTAGATGTGGTGTTTTTTATTTTATTTTAAATTCCAGCCCATTGGACAATAGCAGGAGGAGTAGGAGGAGCCAGCCTGAACACTACGGCTGCCTCGGCTCTTTCTCTGCTCGTCACTCTCCAGCAGGCTGCGTGGCTTTAAGCCGACAACACACCGAGCAGCGAACTTTGTTTTACTTTGTTTTCTACGCGTGTGTAAACTCAAATCTCGCCACGCGAACAAATGGCTCAACAATTTGCTGAAAGCTTTGGGGACGATACATGTTTTAAACCGGAAGGTGGATTTGTCTAACTTGTGTCAAACTTCAAACAAAGCAACAACGGAGGAAGTTGTAACCGAGATAAAGGAATCCCGGATCTGATCTGCGCCTATCAAGGTAAAAACCTAATCCGGCTCAAAGTATCGATCCCTGACATGCGTGTTTGTTGGACGTTTCTCAACCTTTCCGGAGTGTGAGGAGCTCAGTTACAGGCTGTAACACTGAACCCTTTCATGTTGGCTGTTTGTAGCAGGCTGGCTGTTTGCAGGCTGCTGCTAACTTGGGAGGAAAGTTGAGCGCATGTTGAAATGCTGACCGTAGTTTCACATTTACTGCGCAAAACGAATTAGATTTCACACTGCGTCCGTCCAAGGAGGTCACATCATTTGAAAAGTCCACTTAAATGTATCTGCGGTAAAACAAAGGACGATTTAAAGCGGAAGATATTTATTAGCCCCTTTTTTTTTTTTAATTGTGGGCAGTCTACCATGCTCTGGTTATTTAAATGGCTTGATTTCTT
Source organism: Labrus bergylta (assembly GCF_963930695.1). Classification (NCBI taxonomy): domain Eukaryota; kingdom Metazoa; phylum Chordata; class Actinopteri; order Labriformes; family Labridae; genus Labrus; species Labrus bergylta. The sequence goes on from NC_089200.1 coordinate 17,030,191, forward strand.
TTTTCTTTCTTTTTTTACAATCAATGCGATCTTGTCTAACGATGGCACGTTATTACATCACAATATTCAGACGAAATTAAGTGAAAGAAAATCCCTGAAGCATGCATTTAAGTTCCTCTTATTTAAAATTCATGCCATTGCTGCGGGCCTATCCACATGAATCAAACTTGATCAAAAGAAAAATTGGGGGGGTTTCATCTCTTGCACTGTGGTTGCATAATCTTCCACCCCAAGGAGCTGGTCTGAGGTGTCACATGTTAAATGGGCTTTAAAGCTTCGCCTTTGGCACCGTGTTGTATTTGAGCCAGCCGAGGAGCAGAGAATAAGTTGACAGGAATGTCTTGGCTCCTCCCGTGGCTGAAGGTGACTCACAGCCCTCACATGTTCATAGGGGTGGGAAGAAGTGATATAGTACAACACACCCAGGTGTTGTTTCTTTCATTAATCACAGTAGGAAGCGTTAAAAGCCTGTTAAAGTTGCTCATTTGAGAATGTGTTTCTGGCACTGTTGTATCTTTCCTAGTGTAAATCTCTGTGTCATGCAGTGAGTGAACACGCTTGTTTCCAGTTGGAGTTTTCCTTATCTGAGCTGCTTTCATCTCTACAGTCTGAAGTTCATTTCCGTTGTACCTCAGCGTACTGATAAGAGTATTTTATTTCTGAACTGCCCATTTATCAGCTGTTGGCATGGTGATGTATGTTTGAACAAAAATAGTAGGAAGGTTTTATGGTAGCGTTCACATCAAAAGAAAGTTGGCTTGACCCTCATAAAGTCTTGTATCCTGGTGCCGCTGTCATAATCAGTGGCATAAAAAAAAAAAAAAGAGCAGCTGTAATGATGTTATTCTCTTGTTTCCTTCTCCAGGTTGGCGTCAAGATGTCTGTCAGCAACCACGAAAACAGAAAGTCACGCTCCAGTTCGGGCTCGATGAACATCCAGCTCTTCCACAAGACGTCCCACGCAGACAGCCTGTTGACGCAGCTCAATCTGCTCCGCAAACGCAAAGTCTTCACAGACGTCGTCCTGAAGGCCGGAAACAGATCGTTCCCCTGCCATCGGGCCGTGCTGGCCTCCTGTAGCCGGTACTTCGAGGCCATGTTCAGCGGGGGTCTCAGGGAGAGTCGAGACGCAGACGTTAACTTCCACGACTCTCTCCATCCTGAAGTGCTGGAGCTCCTGCTCGATTATGCCTACTCGGCCAGAGTCATCATCAACGAGGAGAACGCAGAGTCCCTCCTGGAGGCAGGCGACATGCTTCAGTTTCACGACATCAGGGATGCGGCAGCAGAGTTTTTAGAGAAGAACCTCCACCAATCGAACTGTTTTGGGATGATGCTGCTGTCGGATGCCCATCAGTGCCAGAGACTGTACGAGCTGTCATGGAGGATGTGCCTGGCTGACTTCGCCACTCTATTCAAAACAGAGGAGTTCCTTAGCCTGCCCAGAGACAAAGTCCAGGAACTGATTCTTAGCGAGGAGCTGGAGGTGGAGGACGAGAGCCTGGTGTACGAGGCTGTGATTGACTGGGTGAAGGCTGATATGGAGCGCAGACACAGCGAGCTGCCCGAGCTCCTGCGGTGCGTCCGCCTGGCGCTGCTTCCTGAGACATACCTGCTGAAGAATGTGGCTTCAGAGGAGCTGGTGATGTGCCACAAGGTGGGGCGGGAGATTGTGGAAGACGCGGTGCGGTGCAAAATGAGGATCCTTCAGAACGACGGGATTGTAACGGGGTTCTGTGCCCGGCCGAGGAAGGTGAGCCAGGCACTGCTGCTACTAGGAGGACAGACCTTCATGTGTGATAAAATCTACATGATTGACAACAAGACCAAGGAGATCTGCCCCAAAACAGACATCCCCAGCCCCAGGAAAGAATGCAGCGCGTGTGCTATTGGTTGCAAGGTTTGTATAGTATACGTACTATCTTACATGGTGATTTTTTTATTTTTTTTTATCTGGAGGTATATAGACGCACTCTTAATATCATTTCTTCCACATTAGGTTTATGTTACTGGAGGGCGTGGGTCTGAAAACGGAGCCTCCAAAGACGTCTGGGTGTATGACACATTACACGATGAGTGGTCCAAAGCTGCGCCTATGCTGGTCGCGAGATTCGGACATGGATCAGCAGAGCTCGACCACATGCTGTTCGTCGTGGGAGGACACACTTCGCTCGCAGGGTCCTTCCCTGCATCTCCATCTGTGTCTCTCAAACAGGTGGAGCAGTACGACCCTCAGACCAACAAATGGACCCTGGTGGCTCCGCTCAGAGAGGGTGTGAGCAACGCTGCCGTAGTCGGTGCCAAAAACAAACTCTTTGCCTTCGGGGGCACCAGTGTAAACAGGGACAAATACCCCAAGGTGCAGTGCTTTGACCCTTGCCAAAACCGGTGGTCAGTGCCAGCAGCCTGCCCGCAGCTGTGGCGCTACACCGCAGCGGCTGTGGTCGGAAACCACGTTGTGGTGATTGGAGGGGACACTGAATTCTCAGCCAGTTCTGCTTACCGCTTCAACAGCGAGACGTACCAGTGGTCGAAGTTCGGTGACGTGACGGCCAAACGGATCAGCTGCCATGCGGTGGCATCAGGAAACAGACTATATGTGGTTGGGGGCTACTTTGGAGCTCAGAGGTGTAAGACATTAGACTGCTATGATCCATCGTCAGACTCTTGGGACAGTGTGACCAGCGTGCCCTACTCACTCATTCCCACTGCTTTCGTCAGCACATGGAAGTACCTCCCAGCATAGAGACAGGTGCTCTGACTCTCTGATGTTTTTACGGTGAGTCATTTCAAGGTTCCTTAAAGTGAAATAAATAAATGTCAATTAGATGTCCCATACATAGTGTCCCTTCTACTGCAACATACTGTGTGGAAACTCATTCAAACAACACCAGTATTTAACAGCCTCAGGTGAATGTTAGTGGGAACTGGATCAGGCCAGTTTTTAAAACCCCTCACTGTTTTCCGGGTTGCTAGTGGTTACAGTTACACATTATCTAGCTGCCTTGACGGCAGAGTGTTGGATAAACACAGTGATGTCTGGGTTTGTGGAGCAGGAGGAATGTTAGCAGTGCCCGTAATTACAGAGCAAGAGCTACAACTCAGGACCCCTGTCCCTGATGGGAGCTAGCTGGAGAGTCAGGGATCAGGTCTACGCTTGTAGTTCAGAGAAGCAAGTGGGCCAGATGCTCTGCAGGGACCGACCTGGACTCTATTATGAGTCAGTACCTCAAAAAGGTGACATGAAGATCTTCAGGCAAGTTAAAACAACCATTTCATTATTGTATGTATGTTCATTAAACCATATAAAATCACAAAGCAACGTCCATATAAAAAAAAAAAAACACAACAATAAAAAACAACTTCAGTTTTGTATGTGCTGGTGAAGGATGCTGGCGTAGTGTTCTTCTCACAGTGAAATATTCAGAGCAGATCGGTGAGCTCAGGATTCAGGGAGGTAGGTCGGGGGGAAAAAAGTGAAGGATGTTTCTCAGAGATATGAAAGTGTGATTGACAGAAATGTAACAGACAGAAAAGGAATCGCTCGTCCCGAAGGAATGACAGGCAGCAGCTTTCACAGCTTCATGTGAGACAAGAGATGATAAATATTTGCTATGTGAGGGAGAAGAGGTGGAGGGGCAAGTAGATGAAACTAGAAGAGGTAATAGTATTTTTTATAAAGGTTTGTTTGGAGTGCCCGATGGTGTAAGGGATCTAGTCAGGTTCTTGTATATTGTTAAATTATTAGTTCTTTTGGTTTGGCCTCTATCGGAAATTGGAAATGTAATAATAAAAAAAAGACAGGCTTTTTATTGTCATGAAAACATACACTTGCTTCACATAGCTGTCGCTACAATACTGTATTGTTTTGTGCTAGAGGTTAAATTGCGTTAAGCAGCACATTCTGCCAAAAGGTGATCGATTGATTGACTTAAATTGTTCACTTGTGCAACATCCTCACTTACTTACTTAGTTTCTTGTCCATAGTGAGGTATAAGGTTGAAACCTCTCTCATATCTGTTTTGAAGAAGGCTGCAGCTAGCAGGCCGCTAGTTTAGGACAAAAACTGCTAACGGGGAAATAGTTGTGTTGGCTCGGTCAGATGGAAAAACATTCCACGGAAGTTGTTTCCACTCTTAATACTAAGCCAAGCTAGGCATCCTACTGCCCCAGTGTTGTATTTACCAATAATCTCCTCATCTAACTAAAAAAAATGCTTTCAAAATGTCAAACTATTGCTTCAAGTAGCCTGGAACTGCCAACTTATTTTGAGTGGTGGCACTGTGAGATTCTACTTTTCTGTAATGAATCAGGGGAAATGAGTCCAAAAAAGCTCTTTTAATGTTTCCAAGACTTTTCAAAGTAAAGCTGAGCGGACGTGATCGAGGAGAGTTGGGTTTATGTGTGCCTTGTGTCTTCAGTAAACTGTATATGACAGAGCAGGGGGCTTAGTGTTATGCGGCTGCTGCTATGAACTGCTATCTTCATGGTTCCAGTTTTTTTTTTTTCCTAGGCCAGGATGGAGACAGACAGGCTGTCTATGAAAGATCAAGAGCACAGCATCCCTATGAACTCTTTCTGCTACAGTAGCTCCCATCCAGAAGCTCACTGCCTTTATGTTTAATTACTGCAGTCGTGGAAACAGCTCCGATTTCCAGCTTGTTAAGGAGGCTGGCTATTCTCTATCAGCTGAGGCAGGGGGCAAGAGAGAAGACGTGGAAAAATGTAGGGGGGCAACAAAGTGACACACACACACACACACACACACACACACACACACACACACACACACACACACACACACACACACACACACACACACACACACACACACACACACACACACACACACACACACACACACACACACACACACACACACACACACACACACACACAGAGAGGAGATGAAGAGGACAGAGAGTAAGACCAGGAGAAGCAAAGCTATATTTTGCTCTGCTTGGCAGCCGAGACTAACGCCTGCCTAAAAATACTTCCCCCTATCCCGAGGTTGTCAACTTTCAGCGGGGGTCAAAAAGGAAAATAATTGTAGTACATTTGTGTGTGTGTGTGTGTGTGTGTGCTTGCATATGAGCGCTCCTTTCATGTCAATGATGGGTCTGAAAAACCAACAGTCAGCAGCTCAAGTATTCACTAGTAGTATTGTGAGTTATTACGCAGTAGTGAAACCACTTATTTTCCACTAGCACTACTCTGCCTCACACACACACACACACACACACACACACACACAGGCACATTGCTGTCATGGCCTGGCCTTTTAAAAAGCCAACCATCCTTACTCTAACTCCGGGGGAATGAAGGTGTGGCCTGCATTCCTATAAGTAAAGATGTGTTAATGCTGCCTCGTGGTTCAGGCCTAGTTGTTGTCCTGTGGCCTGTACAGGGGCTTAGCAGCCTCTCTGCCCTTTTTTGTTACCACCTACTGCAGTGTGCAGCCCTGTGCATTTCCACCAGATGTGACTTGCCGCAGACTCGAGGGCCAAAACCAGAAGCCACAGTTGATGGAAAAGTATTTGTAAATGTTAAAACATTATGGTTTCGTTTTTTGTTACGCTCCAGGCAGGAGAAGTAAATATGATTTTAAGCTGTAGACTTGGAAGACAGACGGACAAAATGAATGGAGATATTTTGAAGAAGTGTTGCAAGTCAGGCTTTAATTGATATATTGAGTGTGTTTTGAAGCTAGTTAGCAGAGTAGCTGTACTGTGTGATCTGGTCACTTGTTGATGCCAGACAGGATGTAACCAGAGATCTCTGCACAAAGTTCAGCCCTGTCTCTCTCGCCTTTAAATCACTGGAGTGTAACAGTCCCAAAGATGACTGTTATCAACGCTTGAGCTCTTGTTTTCTAAGCCCCCCCCCCCCCCTCTACCCCTCCCTCCTCATCTCCCCTTCACGCTCCCCCCCACAATAATCACAGATATAAGCAGCATTCTGTTTTTAACGGCTTCAACCGACATCCTCATGATGTGGCCCCAGCGCTGTGTGTGATAGGGTCCACCTGGAGGGGTCAGGGGCCACAGGGGGAAGTCCTCGTGGGGCTCTTCGCATCCCTAGACAGCTGCTGTAAAATGGGAAGGTCACAGTGGGATCAGGGAGGAGGAGTGCAGAGACCTCCAGTCACTCGATACTAATGTTTTATTAATGCCTCGCTGTGAGGGCCACCAGGAACACATCTGAATGAGGCTTTTATTGTGGCATCTGTGTACAACAAGCCCCCCCCCCCCCCTCCCCTCTCCTGTCCCCGCTCACTTCAGACACACACATGCACAGTTAGAGTCAGCACGTGCACACACACACTTCGTCCCCAGTCCCTTGAGTAATCAATCTACCACATTACAGTCTTTGGCACGGCTGCTTAAATTAGCATAAACCTAATGGTGTTTTTATTGGTCTTTTCTCCAATGCGGCGAGTAACAAAAAGGAAAGGGGAAAAAGATGCCTAAAATGGCTGAATAATCACCCAGACTAATTTGATTACACCCTTAAAAAGGGACGAGCTGTCATACAGTTACAGAGGCCTCTTCAGAGAGCCAGCTGGAATGGGACTGAGTGTGTCTGCCTGGTAATTAATCTGAATTACGTAATATTTGCGCCTCTGAAGTAGCGCTGGAGTGGTGCACATTCAGGCACAGAGATGCTCTTTGTTCGAGTCTTAAACTGGAGTTTGTGTAAGGATTCATCAAGAAATGCCTCAATGTAATCTGCAGCTGCTTTAGGGAGATACTTGTGTCTCTTGGCTCGAGCCGAAGTCCTTTCATTAGTCCCTGAAAAACGACGCAAACTCATGTAAATGAAGTGACGGTGATTCATACGTTAGTCAATGCAGTGAAAGTCTGGGTGGTCATTAGTAAACATAGCACAGACCTTGTTGGACACAAGGGACAGATAAAGAAAGAGGACTCAGCATTAGTGTGGTCAGGTGCATTGTGGGTAATTGGGCCTATAGAAGACGCAGATGGAGCCCAAAGTACAAAAAGGAGTGGAAAAAAAGAGCTAAAAGAGACGTGTGGAGGATTAATGTGAAAGAAGTCTTAGCGCACACGTCCTCCTTCACTGTGCAATTTTTAAACCGGAAAAAAAAAAGTTTTAGATTTAGTAATTATTTTTACTTTGGTCACTGAAATTTGGTATTGTTCCCAAATGGAGGAGAGAGATAGCTGATGGGAGCAGACAGACTGCGGCAGGTTAAACCGCAGCGTGTCAGAGCCAATCACTTCATGAAGTCCCAGGCCATCTGTTCGCTCTGCTGAAGGACACGGGGGGCTCCCTGCATCCCTCACAGCAGCACACGCTGGCCACTGCAGTGCACCAAGGTGTTTTAAACCTGTTCGCATCCCACATACAAGAAATTGTAGTACCCCTGTTGGCAGATGGAGGTCAGATTCCTGAAGGTCAATTTTGGTTATTTTAGTCAGAATGAAGTGTTGTGGTTTGAAATGTTGGAAAAGGAGAGAATTGGAGCCGCCACAAATCAGTGTTGTGAGTAATTAACCCTTGACATGACAGGTAATAATGACAGAGGTCTTGTGTTTGCAGAGGGAGCTAAGTTGGATCATTTGAGACAGGGATGGTGTTTTATTTTTTTGATGTCCTGATGATGACAGACTGACACCCTCTCTGCTTCAGCCTGTGTCTCTATGAGTGTCTCTGTCGTTGTGCTGTAGATACTGATAAATGACTTAAAGCTGCAGCTTTTATGAAAAGTGGTGTTGGTTTTCACTCAAGTTTTTGAGGTTTAAAATGAGATAAAACGTGCTAACCAGTGACAAGAAACTGGCTGTTTCCTCCCGTTTCCTTTTTTTTTTGGGTACGATTTAAAAGGGGATTGATTAATTGATGAAACATGTGAGATTCTGAGTTGTTAGTGTGTGGATAGTATGACCTGTTAGAAAACAGCCAAATGAACTGTTCTCTTTTTTTCCAGTTTTGTGCTTGGCTAAGCTAACAGGCTTCTTGCTGGCGTCACATTTTTGAGGATTAAAATGAAATGAAGTGTGTTAATAAGTTATCTTTTAAGAGCAGCTTTCAGGGGGATTTTGTTGCTTTTTTTTTGACAGACAGGCTTGCTGGCTTGCCTTGCCAGGCTTGCCTCTTTTTTTCTTCTTCTTACTTAAGTTAAGCTTAGACGAGATGAATAACTGCTGGCTGTAGCATCATATTTAACTGAGATACACTTACAGAGAGTTGGTACCTATCTTCTTTCTAGCTCCAGGCAAAATATTGCTCTATTGCTCAAAACTGTTTCTGTTCAAAGCTTGTATTTATTTATTTACAAAGCTAAAATACGGTACGTGTATGCTTTAAAAAATGTAATTTGAATGGGCCATGTTTTGTTAGTATGTGTGTTTTGTAGAGACCTGTCTTTTAAGAGGCCTATTCAGGTTCAAGACGAAATAGATAAGTTTGCACAGCATCAGCCTGATAGTCGAAGTGCAAGATGTTTTTTATCCTCCTGTTTCTTCCTCTGAAGCTTGTTTGTCACCTCTTTTCTCTTCTTGTTGTGTCGTGTCCTACTGTCAGGCTTCAGGGCGATGTATTCACAACAGTAGCGGTTGTGCTTGGATCAGTGGAGGCTTCTGTAGTATCAACCAGCTTTGTGAGGAAATAGAAACGAGAACTCATTATGTTCTCCAAACAAGCCCCCCTCCCCCTCCCCTCCCCCCCCAGCAGAGCATGCCTGTAACTGTCAACTGATTTCTCCCCGCTAAAGAGAGCACACAAACATCCTTCATCCACAGGCCTGAGTTATCATCGTGAATATGCAAATCAGAGGTAAACGTCATGCTGGGCTGCTTCAGTGTAAAACAACATCAGAACAGCAGTAGAGGAAATGTTATCTGGGGTAGCAGAGAATAAAGATGAACATTTTTTTTTTTTTTCAAATTTGTCGTAAAAGGTGGTGATGCTAAACATCAACACAATCTGAACCTAACCAAAGCTTCTGACCGTTTGAGTTCTGAGCGTATGGATGAAGCAGATGGTTTGTGTATGTTTAACTGAGTCCTGAGAAGCTTATTTTCCCAGATTGGGGTCCTCTCCTCTGCCATCATCTGATGTTTATTACCTAGCAACATAAATGGCTCAGCCTAATCCCACATACCAGCAGGCCTTTGGTTAAATAACGCTCCGTCCAGCGGCATTATTAACACTATGTGGGTAAGCCTGATAAAATGGCTTGGTGATAAGCTGATGTGTAGCCCGGAGGAGGACTGGTGTTCCTGCATTCCTCTCTGCTCCCTGAGACTGTCCAGGTCATGTGGCTGGTCCCCATACAGCAGCACCTAAACATTAATCTCTCTGTGTCTCCTTCCACAGATCGGCCACGGTGTCTGGTATGCAGCCATGTGTACTCCCACTTTGCCGAGGAGGACGGAGAGGAAGAGTTTGTGTATTCCTGCTGTGGCTTCATGCAGCCAGAATCACATTATCTTCAGCTGCAACTGCCATGAAACAGCCCAGAGACTAAAAGTCTGCGGCCTCTTCTCCACCTGATCTGTTTACTGATACTGCTCGTGTAACTTTCCCATGTAGGTAGCCTGAGCTGGACTCGTTGCTATGTACTGCACAAGCGTCTCAAGGTAGTAAAGATGTCTGCTCTTGGACCTTCTTACTTTTTCTACTGTGACTGTCTCAGCCCACACTGCTCCACTGACTAACTCCATCATCAAACCAGTAGATTACCAGTTTAACAGACTCCATAAGGATCTGTCGCTGGCACGACATCAAAAAAAAGAAAGCACGCTGTCCTTTTTATGTGGTTTCCCTCACCTTCTGACACCGCACGTTTCCTCAGGTGTAATTTATTTGGACTGCTGATAGACTGAATTAGACCTTTGCTGTAACCGGCACATGGGGAAGGAGAACAGACGTTCAGGGTAGTGTATGATTTTGTGCACAGAAACAATCTTCCTGTCTATATTTTTAGACTTTGGACTCGGGCTTCCCTCAATTTTGGTGAACTAAATTTGTATCATCCTCCTCGACTTAAAATACACGCTCTGTAGAGAGAGAGAATGTGGCCCATTATGGCTGAAGAAGATGCGATTTTGTTTGAAGTTGTTTTTTTTTTTTTTGTTTTGTTTTTACGTCTGTGTTTTGTGTCTCAGGGTTATGTTGAGTATGCATGTATTTGTACAAGGAAGGGTAAGATTTCTTTTTGTTTTGAAATAATTATTTTGTGAATGTATTATTTTGTGATAAACTATTTTATAGAATCTCTTGGTTTCAGAGTGCATTGATTGACAATGTTTCGCCAATGGAAAAGTATGATACTGCTGTGGCAGTGGTCATATTTCAAACAGAAAGGTTGCCAAATCTGAATAACTAACCATCGTTTCCTTCTGACTTCAATAACAAAAGCTAAATATGTTGAAAGTAGACAGTAAATACTTTGTAGCTATAATGTTGATTTTGTCATGTACTTTTTCAGGACCTTTAATGGAAGTCTTCTGTGTGTACAGCTTGTTTTTTTTTTACTTTTGTCATTTGTAGAAGCCTTTGATTTTGCACATTTTGTACAAAGAAACCTCTTCATTGTCTTAATTTTTTGTAACTTTGTCTTAACCCAGCTTGGGTAGTGTGAATAATCAAAGCCCTTTTTGTAGCAAATTCTCTATCCTTCTTAAAAAATTACTCTGTGTGCAACTCTGCAGTTTTCCAAATATATCGAAGTAAATATGAAATACAGCGATATATAAAGCTCTTACTGGTACACCATCTGTTACTTCATCTTCTGCAGCTTGTAATTCATCAATAAATATCTGAACAAACATATTTCCTTGTATGGCCCCTGTTTTTCATGGGAATGAGTGGAATTCTGCTGCAGTGTCTTTAAAGGCACTTGGGTCACCATATAATCACAGGTACTCTTAACATGCCTGAGATAGTTTCCGAGTGCAGCTCAGGATTCCTTTTGATGTTAGCAGTAACACCTATCTCCTTCTGATGTCGGTTTTTCACATGCGCTTCCTCTGTATCTACTAATCCCCCACTTGTAGGAGCGATATCGCTGGTTATTTGGGATGTGAAGTGTGAGTCTCTGCTGCTCTGGTACTCGTTTGGAAGACGTGCACACATTATAACCTTCAAACCGTTTTTGTTGTGCAGCTGAGCTCAGCTCAGCTTCTCTATACCTCCATACCTTACGTGAGAAGAACGGTGCCTGTCAGACTGGGCGTTGGGTGTGGAGAAGTCTGTGTCTGGCAGATTTTTTTTCAGACTGGCAGGGAGGAGAAGCAGAGAGGAATGTACCCACACTCAAGTTCAGGGAGGTGGCTCTCAATGTGCCGCCTGCAGCCTCCACATTTTTTTTGCATCTCTGCCACTTAGACATAATTTCTGTGGTGATCAAACCATCCAACCCATCATAAAATTCTGACATTACTCAACAGCATTTTTAATTTGCAACCTTTGCTAACTTGAATGTTTCTCTTTATTTGAAAGAAAATGAACATTGATTTCAAATTGTAGGTTACTGAACTCGTTAAAAGAGAGAACGGATGACAAAAAAAGGATGTAAAACAAATTATCAACCACTGATGCTTAATACAGATACAAAAACAGGTTCATGACATTGGAACGGGTTAACTAAAAAAGGTCAATCTTAGCTCAGGCTCCATAATCTTGTTCTGTAACTTTCAAACCCATCTCTCCTCTGGATTTCCTCAGTTGGTTTGTTTACCAGTAAGGACAGGACTAATGAGATCATGTTTTAATTGTGGATGAGTTATAAAAGGGACGTTTTTGAAAGCTCTGGAAAAATCTACCAATACAAAGACCTTACTGTTTGAGTTTGTTTCATTTCTTTTTTTCAGGCTGTTTAGCCTTTACTGTTCAGGCAGCTTAACAGAGACTGAAAATGTGGGAAGGAGAGAGTAGGGTGGACCAAAAGGACGAGGCTGGGAGTGGAACCTACAGCTGATGCACATAGCTTCTGTGTAAGTGGAGTATTATGGATTTAAGACATGGACGCCCTTTAACTGTGCTCATAACACAAAGACTCCAAAAATACCTAAAAACTTGAATTTGTTGACTCGTGACTGACTGTGTGACTGACTGTTTGACTGGCAGTATTATAAATAAAGTTTCACATCTGCACAATCAAACACCAGTTTTCTTCTTTGGGAAGTTACTTGTTATCCTCTCGCTGCTCTTCCAGTCTCACCACTCACCTTTGTATCCTCCTCCTGCTAAAGCTTGGCAGGAGACAAGACATGTTACCTGGAGGATGTTTGAGGAAGATGGATGGATGAATATGTACTGTATAGTGTGTGTGTGTGTGTGTGTGTGTTTTTGCATATGTTTATGTGCGAGACAGTGAGCTGTAGGGAGGGTGTGACATGTAATGCTGACAAGATACACGAAAGAAACAGCTGACTGAATGTTTTGCAAGTGAAACTCATGAATATGAAATGAACACTTCCTCAGGTCTGTTGATTGTTGTAACACCATGTTCAAAATATTTAAACACAGTGTTATGAATGTCTAAATAACAGAAAATTAGATAAAATATTTCAGGGGGTCTGCCCTGAAAGAGACACTTCAGTGACATAATGAATCTTCATAAGTCTTTTTTGAAGCCGACTGAAAGACTTCAAAGCGTGTTGTTAATTGGATGTCAACAAGAGGCGGCTCCAAAAACTCCCTCTCTTCAGCCATGACATCATGCCTGTAACAGGCTATGTCCAGTCAAGCATGCGGACATGTGGGTGCCCGAATGGGCACAGTGCTTCATCAAAGGTTAATTTATGGATTTTTAAAGACAATGCAGACATGCATAAAAAGATGAAACAGTCCTCTCTGAATAGGGTGAAGCTGGCACTGGACAGAAGGATGAACTTGCCGAACAATGGCTCCAATTGTGATGCAAAATGTGCAAACCAAGCAATTTCAAAGAGAACTCGCCGACGAGACAATTAAACCGAGGCAAATAAACAGAGATTTGAAAGTATGGTGCAGACAAAAGACTCTTGGAGGTCACCAAAACAAAAAAAAAATGGGAGGGAAGGCAGGGCAGAAGGAGGACAAACTGCCATAACAATCTGGATTCAAAGACATGTGGGGTCTCTATTAGTGTGTGTTGTCTGTATGTATGAATCTATGTTTAAGTGCATGTGTGTCTCTGTGTGAGTGTTTTCAAATTGGGGGGGAAAGAACAGTTAACGCTTCTTGTTAACCCCTAAGAAAGGAGGCAGCGAGGTGGAACGGATGGGATGTTGCGCCCAGCCGCTCCACCCAAATATTGGCGTGTGTCTGCTGGCCTGAGACCTTCAGCTGGGGCCTCTCCCTGATCCGCAAAGGGGACTCACAAAAAAAAAAAAAAGGCGGCGTGATGAGGCCAGGATCGACCTCCTCACATGTTCCCCAGGGGGCCTGGAGGACGCCACTGCAAGCCAACTGCCAGCTCAAGGGCAGATCAATATGTGGCTTCCACGTGGCAGATCTGATGTGACAGATCTGCTAAAAACAGACTTTATATCTCAACTTATATAAAGAAATAAAAGCCAGAGAACATTTCATTGTCTACACTGAATGATTGCATCTTTTGTGTGTGTGTGTGCTTAAAGAGAAATACAGCCAGTGTCACATCTTAAAAACAGTTGATTCAAAGGAGATTTGTAACTCCTCTCTGTCACTCAAACATAAGTCTTACTGGTTTCAAATCTCTGTCAGTGAACATTAGTCTTCCTCTCTCACTTTCCACTTTCTTTAACATTCAGTTTGTTAGCACAGGCAGAAATAAAGACATGAGGAGCCTGTCCAATCTGCAAGGATGAATCATTTCTTAAAACTGTATTCTCAAGCCGTCTCTGTGTCTCTGCTGGTTAGAGTGTTAAATGTCTCCACTTACTCTCTGCCTCTGTCTCTCTCTCTCTTGGTATGGGCAACTGAGCTGGCAGCAGCTCTGAGGTTTCCAAGCTGACTGGGTAAGCAATAAGTGAGGAGTAAACAATGTGCCAGACAGACAGTGAAACCACTGAAGTGATGCAGAGGCTGTTTTGTTACTCCCGTGAGCTGGAGTGTGTGTGTGTGTGTGCGTGCGTGCGTGCGTGCGTGCGTGTGCGTGTGTGTGTGGTTGCGGAGAGGGCACTAAGGAGGTTGATAGGTCGGCTGATACCAAAAGGAACAAAAGATCTGAAGCCCCTATAATACATCTGCACAAATATTTAAATCACCTTTTCTTATTAAACTGTTTCAAGTTTGTTAGGCAACATTTCTGTAATGATAGGTTGAAAAAAAACAACTTACAAATTTTAAGTCTTTAATCATTGTTCATATTTTGAAATTGGGTGTTTAAGTCTAGATCAGTACACCCCCAAAAACAAAAAATTCTCAACTCTATAAACTGTAATATCAACGTTACAATTTGGTTTCAGTCTTCATGTTTTTCAAAGTGCTGTAATGTAATTCACCATTAAACGTGTATCTTTACATGAAATAAGAAAAACTTTCCTGCCTCTGTTTTGTGGCATTGCAGTTATCAGATAATCACACAGGCTTTTATAGGATTTATTCATCTTAAGAATCCATAAACATGAATATTTCAGTCATCTATCATTTGGAAACCCCTCAGAAGTAGTTAACACTCTGTTCATCATCAGCTAGAGCTGAGAATTATGAAATAAATTATTGATTTGTTACGGTCTATGGGACAGTTTGATCAAAATGAATGTAACCCGGGGGCTAGCAGAGCAGCCAGACTCCATAAGCCTGATGACAGCACTCCCACCGACACCAACACTAAAAGAACATTACAATTCCTTTTTGACAAAAAGATGGGGCAGAGAGGTGAGCTTCAAGCTCCAAAATCAATTAGATTTAATTTAAACGAGATACAGTAGTTAAAATGTTAATCATAAAGGTTACAAAAGAGGCCGCAGGTAAAAGAGTAGAGATATCTTTATCACAAAAATAGATATTCCAAAAGATTGAAATATTGCTGGACTGTCATTACCAGTTCCGGGGTAAGAGTGCCCACAGGAGGAGTGTGAGGGGTAAGGGGAGTGTCACCACCACCAGTATGGCACGTTGTTTTTTCATTAAACTCACACTGCAGGACAAAGTTCATTGTTCAGAGTTCAGGCCTTTGAGTTACTCAGTTTTGTGTGTTTGCTTTCTATTCACCTTCCCTCATGCTCCAACATGCAAACTCACCTCTGATGATTTTACTGCTATTTGCCTCCAGATTAAAATTCAAAGTTCACTGTGATGATACCAAGAAAGTGCACTTTCTCTCTTTCTGTTGTCTGTCAGGAAATGACAGCATACTGTAGGAAAGTCTTTGAGTACATTTCATGAAGAAATAGAACTCTCAGGACCCTTTGAGATCAAATCCCTTAGGCTGTGTGCATGCAAGATTGACCACTTCTTTTCAGTCTTCTCTGATTAAATCCTTCTTCACTGTGTCTTCTTTTGTCTTTTTTTGTTTCTTATGTCTGCTAAGCATGTGAAGCCAGTATAGCTCATACACTCGATAAGCCACGTCAAGTTTCATGATCTTTAATATCACTTCAACACTTCTGTCTATAATCACCCCTTCCCTTTTTTTTTTGCTAACGTAATGCACTCTCTCTCTTCTTCTTCGCTGCTAATTTGCCTCACAAGTTTGTTAATGCCAGCTGTAAAGCATTAAACTCAGTGCTGTCCATTGTGATTGGATCACCCAAAAGGCATCACAATACAAGTTGCACCATAGAACACCTCTCCTTGTTATTTCCCTCATTATCTTTCAATGGTAATAAATGTAAAGTGCGAAGAGGGGACATTATTCAGTATCCAAGCTTGAGGGAATAAGCTTTGATTTAGATTTTTTTTTTCCATAAGTATGTAGGCCTATGTTTATTTTACATTGTTGTACTTCTACAGAATGTGAGGATCCGTTTGCTTCTCCCAACACTGACCTCTGTTTCCTGAATGCATACGACTCCCATATGACAAATGGCATTTTTAAGATGCCTCTCTCCTCCCAGTTATTCTCTCCCTTACAAACAGAGGTAGGATGGCTATCAGAAATATGTGCCCTGACACAATAGGCATTGTGATCTCCCACTACGTCACAAAGTCAACACGAGGACAACTTCATTCACAGGAAAAGAAAACAAAGGCTTCGTCCACTGACCGAACAGAAGATGAGCTAACACTGTGGGCAGAGCAGGACATTCCAGGCAGGCCTGGCATACTTGAATAAAAAAAAAATATTTCTCTTCCTCTACAATAGAAGGCACATAAAAAATTCCTTTGTTGCGATGTTTTAATATAATTGACACTTCCTCTGACTCTCATTAATAAAACATCTAGAGCTGAATTCCCAGTTGGGTGAGAGTGAGGCAGATGAGGGGGTTGCTGGAGGTTGGGTTGATGGAGGGGGGGTGATATGTTTCCTGAAGTGACACACACACACACACACACACACACACACACACACACACACACACACACACACACACACACACACAACACTATTCCTCTTGCTTCTCCAATCACAAGCCCCTCTCGCTTGATGGGGAGGGAAAAAAAACTTCAAAAGCATCCTTCTGTGGCAGATGTAAACCCGCCCTCTGGCAAACACACACACACACACTTTCAGAAAGACACACCAAACAGAATTAAATAAATAACTCACGTTTGTGTTTGTGTGTGTGTGTGTGTCTGTGTGTGTGTTTGTGTCTGAGATGACCCCTTCTGTTGCAGCGTGTCCAGCCGACCACTTCAGATGGGATGTGACACTGAGGATGAATAATACAATAGAGAGATCCTTGGACGTGTCAGCAGCATCTGTCTCTGTCTGCAACTGACGTGTGTCGTCCACCCTCCTCATTCAAAACTGATGGAGCAGACACATTCCGTTTTAACACACACACTCATGCATGCACGCACTACAGACATAACATTTTCTTTTAAAGCTTATTCTGACGGAGAGTAGATGGTACCATGTGGCCAAAATGTGAACAGATTCCTCACATTTTTTGATTCACAAAAAAAGGAGAGCTCAATGAGGTGGAACAGCTCAGCAGAGGAGGGTCATATAAAGCAAGGCTCCAAAAACCGGCAGACGCCTATTCCCAGAGGTCCAAGGGCAAGGATAATTAAAAGACAGATATATATTAAGAGAGGAGGGGCAGCAGATAGAAAGAAGAGGGATGGAGGAGAAATGAAGAGGTGAACAATGGTGCAGTCATCCTTTGTTGTGGAACAGGTTCTAGTGCAAACAGAGGATAGAGCTTTCATTGCAGCTTGTGCCACATTATATGATCCTACTTAATGCACTTCAACACTCTACTAAGAGTCTCTGACATGCTAATGGTCTGAAATAAGACCCACGTTTGAAAAAAGAAAAGAAAAACACAGACTATGTGTGTTTGTCTGTGTGTGTTTTTTAGGGTGTTTTTACTGTAAGCTGTGCATGTGTTTGCACGCCCAAGAGGAATTCCACTGAGTTAGCAAATAGTTGAATATGTTGAGTTTCTTCCTCAGAGGTGATGAGAAGGCTTTTAACTGCGTATAGAGTCAAATCTATTCAGGTGAATGAATTACTTAAAGCACATTTGGAGAACCATGTTTTTCTGTTTATGACACATTTTGATCAAAATAACTTATTCTATGTGTGTGTATCAAGGAAGTCAACAACTTATTTTTCATTATGCAGCTTTGTTTTGATAAATGACTACTAAATTATTCCTTGAAAATTTCCTGTAAAATCCTCTTGGCAATGAGTTTAATTTGTTTTAATGATCAACATTTCATGTTCATGTTATGGCAGCCAAAGCTTGTACAAACGTCTAATGAAAAATCAGTCTTCAACTAACCATAACCAAATGTTCTTGACCATACTGTTAAGCATACACCATGACAACTATGTCTTCAACCTACCACATTACTTTCTGCACTGTCAAAAAAAAATGCATTGTCCAGCAACCTAAACCCTACAACAGGGATGTTTCTTGCAAAATGTTTTTTGAAAAACAATTTAGCTGAGTAAGGCTTTAAATAAATGAGGTAATAGTTACAAACTTAACATGGATCAGAGTCATGGCAGGCTCTCACTTTGCATTTAGAAGCCAGGTTTTCTTTAAGTTATGGTTTTGGAGTTTTAAAAAACGTTTGTTTTTCTGGCCAATGTTGCCTGGATTTTTTTTCTTTTTGATTTTGTCACTCAGTTAAAAATACAAGTTTCATCTGTAGCATTTTTGGAGATTTTCAATTCAATTAATTCATATATGTTTTTTTTTTTTCAAGCTTGCTAACAAATCCACCCAGCCTTGTCTCATTCTGCTGTTTGCTGTTGCAGCAGTTAGTGGCCTTTTGGTCTTTTGGCAGCGTCTTCCCGTCTCCACTCCCCCCGTCCTCCCTCCCTCCCCACTTTAAACAGTGGCCAGACAGCTATCCAACACTGCCAGCTCTGGTGGGAGGCTGGCGACTTCTCCGTTCCAGCTCTTAAATCAGAAAGGCTGTGTTTAGACCCTCCCTAAGGAGCTGCGCTGCACTTGGGATGAGCTCTTCTGTGCTACTCTATTCATGTAAAAAGGGAAGTATGGAGACAGCTGGAGACAAGCTGATGTTTGTCGATTTAAGATTTAGTGCAGAACTTTGTCAGACATTTCTCAAAAACATTATCCTTTTGCAGCGGTTAACATTCAATAAAAAGACTATCAGGGACAAAGAGTGTTGCGGTGGCAAAAAAGTACAAACATATATAATATTTAGAACTACTTAGACAGCGAAAGCAACCATTCTCTTTTGATGTGATTTTGAAAGGTTAAAATACTAGAGATTAAGTGCACCACCTCAGGCCACAATCTTGGAAATGGTCATCAAAGAAGGTTTAAGTGCACCATCAACAGAAGTGCATCTGCTCCATCTGATATTGGCACCCTACAGCTCCCTTTTATTCACTTTATATAGATGTCACTTTTCTGTTTGCATTCAAAATCTTTCTGCAGGCGTTTTGAGCCCTTTTACTCCAGTTATAGCCTCGATGCATGGGAAGATATTTTCTTTCTATTCCTTTTTGCCATTTTCTTAGAAGCAAAGCAAACTGTTTGGCCAAGACTTTTGATAAGCAACTTTCCATGATAGAAGAAACTCACACAAATTTCCTCTTAGGTCTTATGAGGGGGAAATGTCGCTACCCAAAAAAAACCCCACATATTCACAGCTTGAAATAGAGAGGGTTTCCATGCAAGTTGCCAGGAGGCTATTTGTCTTGGCACCACCGGGATTTGCTCTTGGGGTATAGAAAATGTGTGTGACTTTGGTTTGTGTGTGTATGAGGGAAGTTCTTTCTGCTGCTTTGAAAAAAGCCACACAGACCTCCCACATTGCCGCCTTAGACAATACAGATGTAAAATGCTTTAAGATGTGAGGGTTGATGCATTGGTGTTATATATTAAACAGATTGAACATTTTTAGAAATATGGTGAAGAAGATGTTGTTTTTCTTTGATCGTACAACTAGCATTCCAGCTACGGTCCAAAGAAATCTTGTTATTAACATTCTACTCGTCCAGGTTTTCGAACATTTATAAAAAGGAATAACTTCTGGAAAATAAACATTTTTGCTAAATTGAAGTAAGTGAGATGTAAAAGTTGATACAACTCACTTATGAGCAAAGTAAATATGAATCTTGTCTGATAGTTCAGTTCTTTTAAACTTATTTTATTTGTATATTTTTACAATTATTTGTGAACAGTTATTATTGTCTTTATTATTAGTTTTGTAGTCACAGAAAATGTCAAATGATCTCATGGCAACTGAACATTTGGTTGAACAAGAATGTTCTTGAATAGTAAAATAGATGTTATATTCAGAGTTAAATCAGTTATGATCAAATACTGCATATTGCTTTGTAGTTAGCTTCGGCTGTGGCAGTGGTGTAATGTTCCCATTTCATTCTTACAAAGATAGCAAATATCAGTAGGCATGTTTACAAAAACAAAATAGTTTATCTTATCTTGGACATCATTTTGAAAGCAAGCACTGATCTGTCTCCAGGAAACTAAAGGGGACACTACTACATGGAAATCTCATGTTTGCGCTCCTCTGGAAAAGGCATCACAATAGTGTCATTCATTGCTTGCTTATGCAGGGTAATCAGCACACAAGCACATGGGGATAAACTGGAATGACCAGACAGTCACCCGTCTACAGATGGCTGCAAAGTGCAAGCCGTGAGCACAAAGGGCAAGTCAGCACAGAGCACACTTCCTTTGTAACACATCGCCCTCTTTCAATTCACCTGAGGCATCTCCTCCAGCAGAACAATAGGCCACTGATCTGATTTCTGCCAGGCATACCCTTTCTCTCTGGAGTCTTTTCACTGTTGCCCCCACACAGGGACTTTTGTTGATGCAAGGTGGAAGTGCAGCTGAGGAAGTTGGACGAACAACGAGTCTCATTCATCCAAAGCAAAACTATGAAGCAGACAGCATAAAATCTGTCCTAGTTTACATACAGTATAACACTTTACAGGCTATAGACATACATACCATAAATATGTGCACTACACACCATTGTTGCAGGTCACAGAGCTTTACTGTTCTGCTCTATCTACAAGAGATAACATTCAAAACACCTTAGCATGAAGAAACTTCTAGTTTCCTGGATATACCACAGCCTGCCAAGGAGGTTATGTAAACAGAGCTTGAAGTCGCCTTGGCTGAGACCTCGTGTTATCCTGCTGGCTATCTTCCCCTAATCACCTTGGGTGCTAGCAAAAAAAGGAGACAGATAGAGTGCGCTTTGTGTCATTTCAACAAGAGGCTCTTTGTGTCAGCTAGGAGCGGATAAACAACACCTAGATAACCAGAGATTAATCAAATATCTTATACAAAACAGCAAGCTCGTGGTTGAGTTGAGTGGGATTTTGTTTACAAACATTGCAGTAGGTTACAGTGGTAGCCAAAGCTGAGGTCATGAACCACCTCAAGGAGTCCCAAGATCAATCTGAGGGATTGCACAACATCCTATTTGTTTGCTTTATTAGCAATGCTAGCGTTGATACTCTGACATTGACATTTTTCCACTTCTAAGGTATAGATTGATATTTGTCAGCAATAGGTGGGTGGATTGTCATTTGTTAAAAAATGTGCTCCTCAAAAAGCTCTTCAAGATTAACTGTAATAATTCAATATTTTTCTGACTTTTTATCTTTACTTTCTAAAACCCATTCACATTGGCCTCAACGGGTTGATAATTGGCAAATGTTAGCAAGTAAACACGCTAAACAAATTGTCATCTATAAACCAGGTTATTAAACCCAATAAACATTGGCTGTGTCCAAACTCACACCCTTCTACACTCTATAGTGAATATGACATTTTTGTCGTGATGTCCCAAAGCATTGTGAAAAGATGCCAACATTGTCATTGCTAGCCTGTTAGCATGCAGACATCAGAATTTAGTTAAAATCACTGCATTTGAAAGCCTCAAATAGCGGCTAGCTTGCCGTCTTCTTTTTTTTTAATTGAGAATTATTAGATATTTACGGAGCCCCTGAAGACTAAAGTAAGAAAAATACAAAGCTTTTTTTTTTAATTCATCTGTGTTGTCCTTATGGTATTAGATGTTTTCAGAGGTAACTTTTGTGAGTGAGCTTTTAATTGTACATATTGTACTTAAGCTGTTTAGCCTATGAAATCTGCAGCAAGCGCAGACGGAGCAGGCTGCTCTGCAATCAATCCGCTGCGATCCACAAAGAAGCATCCACAAAGAATGAAATAAATTACTTACAGTATTGCCTTTCTAATGAAAGGCAATACTGTAAGTAATTTATTTCATAATAAAAGTGTTAAAGAAAAGGTATTAGTAGTTATTTTAAGAAAAAGTTTATTAAATGTATTGTTTGGTGTCATCATGTAAATGTACAATATAACCCCCTCTCTGTCTGCCCACTGATCTGTAATCTGTGCGCACTGATTCCCTGCCTTAGATTGCAAATCAGCTGGCTGTAAAAGTGTGTGCACAGTTAACTTGTCCATGTGCACAGTTTGAGAAACTGCACCAGATTATTAACCTTAATTTGTTAACCGTGGGAACGGATTTAAAACGTTCATTTCATTTAGCCAGGCTGGAGTCTATATAAATCCAGCTCTCTTATTTCAACCTTCATGGTGCCAACGTGCTAGATCCGATGGAAGAGTGAAAACCAGTAACAAAACCAACTGCTGACACAGAGTCTATCAAACTTATATTACTCTCAGCGTTTTACGAGCCTGCAAGGGAGGTTTGTCTGCACGTCTCGTCTCTGTGGAGCAACATCTATTTGTTTAACTTTGCGGTGAGAAGGGCCTCTCACACACAACAAGCCAAGACTCCTGATTTCCTGCAAACTGGATTACATAAAAACGCCTCCGAGCTGCGAGGCGGTCGAGCTGAGGAGGATCGGAGGTCGCTGGATGAGAGGGCAAGCGACACAAGAGACATGAAATGGGCCGATCTGTGGAAGGAATGAGACAAAAACAAAGATGAAGTCAAATGCAGCTTCCCCCTACAGGGGAAACAGCCTGGAAACAATAATTGTTGAGAAGAGACAGAGGAAAGCCACTAATGACAGCAGACAATAAAAAGTGGCTACTACTGTAGCGTCTTCCCAGGCAGCAAAACAATAATGCAGCAAGGTCTACAGAGGGATTGAACAGCCACAACCACAGCACCTTTAAATAAGGCTTTGTCTGGGTTTGGGCTGTTATTAGGTCGTCTAAACACAGGGTCAATAACGTAGTAACTGCACCTCCTAAACACGGAGGAATGACTAGGGTGCTAGCTAATTGGGTGGTCAGGATTATTTTGACAAGCAGTGAATAGAAATCTAAATAATGAGGCAGAATTACATGTTACATGTGGTTTTTAAGGGGGGGGAATATGGAACAAGTCCCTGTAAATACACATTTACTGGAATAGGAAACATTGTTTGCACGCTTGACTTTAGTCTGAAGAACAATGACCCAAAAGTTCAACAAAACAAGAAGTGCTTCTCCGCTGTGATTTCAAAACTTAAAGGAAATAAAATACACAGAGTAAATTTTTTTTATTACTAAACACTCTCTAAGGCAGCAGTTTGTGTCCACAGGTTGTTCTAACATGTTGCAGTGAATAAAATAAAATGGTACAAAAATCAGTCTTGCTGTTGCTAAAAACATCATTAGACAGCTCTTGGTAAATAAAAGTTCACAGACAATAACAACAAGCATTATAAACATTCATTTTCCTCTTCAAGTATGCTACTATCCAAAGTGACTAGTGTAAAATTGGCCGAGGAAACAAAACAAGTCGATGATTATTTACAAATGACAGGTCCAACATGTGTGAGTGTCTCAAAAAAGAAAACACAACAACTGGAAAAAAATAAAGTCCGTCCGTAATGTTTCCACTGCAGGTTTTTGTTTTTTTGCTACTTGGCAAGAGTTCACAGAAAAAACATGCACACAGAGACACACAGAGTGATGCGACTGACTAGCTTCCAAGTTTTAAAATAGCTAAAACATCAACACAGATTAAAAACATTTTAAGACGCGAGTGGATCCAAACAGAGGCATCAACAGGCAGCATCCAATATCCTCTGCTGACCTTTACCAAGAATGTTGTACCTGGAGCAGAACTCAAGAGCCCTTACACCAGTTTTTCCTTTTTCCTCTCTTTCGGGAGAAAAGGAGGACACGTGCTTGGAAATGTCTTCAAAACTTAAGCATGAAAGCTGATGCTCAACCTAGAACACAAGTTTCTCCAAAACAAGCCCAAATAATTTTCCATCGAAATGATTTTGACCACATCACATGGTCATCACAAGAAGAGGATGCTGATTTGTCATGACATGCAAGAAATTCAGTTGGTGTGATTTGATTTAAAGTATTAATTGACTTGATATCAATGTTGGATTTTAGGTAAGTCACTAGTTAAACTATTCTGACAGGCTGTATGATTAGTATGAAAGCTCTGGAGAAAAAAACAACATGCAAGGGAAGCTTAAGTTTGAATAGTTTTTTGGTGAAATGTAAAAAAACATGCCGCTTTTAACATCAACATGATTCTCTGTAAAAAAAAGAAAAGGTTTAATCACAGAAACAAACAACAAAGCCTAAAACTTAAGACCTGGAGCTGGATCTGAGCTGGACTACATTGTGCTGTTTAAAAAAAAAAACATTTGTTGAGACTCTGGAGGATGTTTTGAAAAGTATAGTATTTTGTGGATGACCACACAACCAGCACAGTGTCATTTATCCTTCATAAGAGCGCACAGACAGGAACCCTGTCAGCCAGATGTGTCTTTGGTTTAACCAACTGAATCCAGCCGATGGTTTCGTTTTCACGACTGCTACATAATCACGGTGAAACATCAATCATGAACTGCAGGAGAAAGACGACTTACAGTTAACCTCCACTTCAATGCTACATCGACATGTTAACATTAGATATGCACAACTTTGTTTTCAGTTCATCTTCACTAAACAAATGACTGATTGATGTTTCTTTAAACTGCCGCAGGTCTCTCCAGGTGAAGCGTACCGTATCCTGCATACACAGCCATGTGTGTATTTTCAAATATATTTACAAGTCTGCACAAAATCACTTTTGGCTTCCTTTTGCATCTTGATTCGCGTAAAATAGTTCTGGTCCTAATACAGGTATGTGTATGAGGACAGTCGGTGCAGACGATATCACATACAGTATGTACAACAATATACATAATAACACACTCAGAATACATCCAAGTTTAAACTCCAGCAGGTGATCTTAGCCTCCGAGACCAGCATATTTGGTCAAAGATAGAAAAGCTCTTCTGACATTTTTCCCTCTACAGACACTTAATGTATCAGTGTACTCGCTGTACTTCAAAAGGTTCTCATGTATAAACCAGTGAAGGAACATCTCTACATTTCTAAATGAAAAAAACATTAAAATTTAAGACAACAGATTTTGTTTTAGGATCACTGCACTGGTCACAGTACCACTCGTCTGTCAGGAAATAAGATCCAACTAAAAAATCACAATGCATAAATCAGCATTCAATAAGACAACGTGTCAATTCAAACATTTTCATAAATACAACAGCGACTTTTTCATTTCCTGACTCTGGTGAAAAATTGGTCCAAAGTGGAATGATTTGTAGAACTCATTGTGATTAAAAACTATAAACACTTCATGCATTTTTTTCTAATCTGCACATTTTGGCCTTGCTGTGATTTTTTTGTACGACTTTGTCTCAGACATTTTACAGTACTGTACTGTACAGTACAATCGTTTCACTAAAACAGTAACAGAGGTGTCTCTTAAAGATATAGTGAAGAGATTGTGAATACTGAGAACAGCTCCCTTCGTTTAAATTCAGAATCCTTACAGCATGGATAAATAATAAGTTTTTTTGTAATGTGCTTATCAAAGTTTAAAAACCAGTGAAATGTTTTACAATTATTCAGCCTTCTATAATGATTAAGAAAATAACACAATTAAAAGTGAACAATCAAACAGCACACATTTAGTCCATAAAAGTTCATTCATTTGTCTGGAATGAAGTATTTACACTGTGCAAATGAAACACCGTTCAGAGTGTTCATGTGAAGATTTGAGGCCAGGATGCACCTCTGACTTTCCACGCTCCACTCTCTCCTTCATATTGATCCTTTCAGTCAAATCTCCTTCAGCTCACATGTCTTGTGTCTTTGGATTGATTTAAAACTTTGACACTCCTTCATGATGCCTTTGTTTTGCCAAAGACGACATCTTTTAACATGTTGGTATCAAATGAGAAATTAATAAACAAATATGCAGTTTCAGTGTTAAAAATGTCAAAGGCTTTGCACTCTCTTATGGATTGGAGGCTGATATTTAAAATCCTATAACAACACTGCACCTGCACACACTGAATGAAGCATCAACATCACATAACCACTAATAAAAGACTCTTTGAAGTGGGACACATCTTGAACCAGCAACCATCCCATAATTCTTTTGTTTTGGTGATGAGTGGTTGATCTGAGGGCAGCAGACTGAGGTTTAGAAGAAGATGACGTCCTCCTTGTTAAGGTCCTCTGTGTTGATTTTGTAGGGTGGTGGCATGCTGTGGCTGTGGGTGAGCCCGTGAGCAGGCCCCTGGACATGGCTCTGGCTGTTTGGATTGGGGCCCTGAGGCTGCAGATGGGCCTGGAACTGGAGGGACCCGGTGCTCTGAGAGTGGGAAGGAGGGATGCTGGGAGGCTGCACTGAGGGTTGAGGGTGGGGCTGTGCAGGAGGCATGGGGGGCTTCTGAACATTTGGGGGATGGGAGGCGCTCATGGAGGAGGTGGACTGGGTGTCTGGTCCGGTGCTGTCTGGAGGACTGTGTTTATCTATGGGACATAGAAGAAAGGCTATTAGATAATAAGGGATTTGTTTAAAAATAGCAGAAAACTAGCAGCAGATTAGCATTTTGTACCTGTTTAATACAGCTGGGTTAACTCAGCTTAACTGAAATCTAACACACTAAATCCTGCCAGATTTTTTTTTAATTATTTGGCAGAGGCAACTGTGAAGGCAATGGATTAAAGTGTTAAGATGTGTCAGCAGCACAGCCCGTCATTAATCACAATGCAGCGTGTGAAATTGATGTGTGTTTACACAGGGTGAGGCTGGGCATGAATGTAAGCTTTAGAGAGGAACATAATCAGGCGGGGTCGGGTTTGCCCAGGTGGAGAATGTGTGTGTTTAATGCTTGTGTCTGTGAGAACCAGGTTTAATAATGCAGCAGGCAAAGACAAATGAGATTGTGTTTGGGTTTGTCATGATGGAGCAGAAAAGGAAGTGTGTGCAGTGTGTGCAGTGTGTGCAGTGTGTGCAGTGTGTGCAGTGTGTGCAGTGTGTGCAGTGTGTGCAGTGTGTGCAGTGTGTGCAGTGTGTGTGTGTGTGCTCTAGACATTTTTGTGTGTATAAATGGTACCTGAGAGGTGATGGAGGGAGTGAGGCTGAGGAGGGGCTGACAGAGGGAGCTGCTGGTGGGGGCTGATGGAGCGCTTGGCCTTCAGGGAGCTGTCGTCTCTGGCGGACAACTTTAGTGGCAGCATCTGCTTCATATCCACTGAGGCTGAGGAGGAGGAGGGGGGGGAGCAAAAAGAAAAAAGAGAGACGGCGACAGAAGGTGATTTAATTGTAAAATTAGATTTCACCGGTGAACTAGAGAAGCCTAGCTTCTGTCAGGACAC
Organism: Labrus bergylta; assembly: GCF_963930695.1. NCBI lineage: Eukaryota > Metazoa > Chordata > Actinopteri > Labriformes > Labridae > Labrus > Labrus bergylta. The sequence goes on from NC_089200.1 coordinate 17,057,385, forward strand.
TATTTGATATATTCGAGGGCAGACCCAATTTAGACCGCTAATGTGATCCTAATGAGACACTTAAATCAGAATCAGGTCAAGTTCATGTTGGGCACAGATGGCTGGTGGATCAATATCAGTGAGCAGGGAAAAAGTCAATTTTACAACCTAGAAGGATGCAGGGTTACAATCCACCTGCAACAGTGAGCAAGGGGAGAAAACCCCAATGCAACACTTATAAACACAATACATTTATACGTCAATAACATGTTGAATCACTGTAGGAAGCCGCTTTTTTAAAGATTACTTTGGGATCATGTAATTTGTCAGTGTTTCCCACACATAGACGATACATGGGCGGGCTGCCCAAGTATATTTCCGACCGGTTTTATTTAATTTTTCATTTATTCATAAAATTGCTGCATGCACGAGAGAGAGAGAGAGAGAGAGAGAGAGAGAGAGAGAGAGAGAGAGCAGGCGAGTGAGCAGGGGAGAGAGCGCGCGTGGGACCTCACGGCATGCACATAAATTAATTAACAGGGAAAAACACATTTGATATAAATACAAACCTAATATTAAAATATACCCTAAGATAGGAGTAAAAAAAAAAAAAAAAACATGTTGATCTCCTTTAACTTCAGTAATTTTTCACACAGAAAAAAATTCCAACCTTTAAAATACCAAACATTTGGTTTCTCAAATCAGAGAAGTACCGTAGTTAATTTTTCCCATCATGCATGGTTGTAAACTGAACTTTATTGGATTTGGATATTGGATATGTGGATTTCAGCCACAATATGTAACTGATGATGTCATTCAAGCTTTTCACTGACTGTTTATTATTATAAGATGTTTATGCACGGAGATGGCAAGATAAATGGGTATGACTGGAACAAGTATGGACTCGTAAAGGCAGCCAGCATTTTTAAACAGGAAAGGAGTCGGACCTTTTCATATTGAAAGGGTAAAGTGTTTTTTCTAGTCTTACAGACTTATGTGAATTAGACTTGTAAACATTTAGACTCCAGATAAGTGCGTATAACAACTGGGCCACTATCCAACCTGCTGGTAATGTGAAAGTCAGGGCCTGAGGTCTAACTTCTTACCTGTGCTGTCAGTGCGATAGGATACTTTGCTAATCTTTCCTCCTTTCCCTTTGCCACTGCTGAAGGCCGCCAGCTTGGTGGGTATCTGCTGCTGCACCCCCACAGGTTTGTGCAGCTGATTGGTGGTGCTGAAGAGATGGAGCGGCACCTCTGTCTTCAGTGGCAGGGTGGAAGAGCTCGTCTCTCGACGCAACATCACCTCAGGCCGCTCTGGGTAGTCTGCTGGGGCCACAGACATGCTGGCGCGCACCAGGGGCTTCTGGGGAAGGGGTAGGTCTGAGACGATGGAGGAGGAGGCAAGGCCAGACGACATCAGGAGCTCCCCGTTAAGACTGCCAGATAGAGGAGCCACCTGGAGAAGAAGAGGACTGATGGTTATCTGCTGAGAGGGGACCAAAGTCTCCTTCAGTTATTACAAACATCTTATTAAAGAATTCAAAATCTGTAATTTACTTCGAACTACGCGCTGTGATTTTCCAGGTTTATCGCTGATTCTGTTTGAAATCTGAGTTGTTGAACCAGTCATATTAGCACATTGTGTGTGTGTTTGTATGTGTGTAGGAAGTCTGCAGTGTTTCTGAAGTTTATTTTAAGAAATAAAAATAAACATGCTATAAGATCTTGTGAGTACAGAATACACACACATAAAGATAAACACTGCAAATGATCTGTGAGACGCCGTGCCATAAACACAATCTGTTGAGGAGCAGGATATTTAAGGGCTCAAAAGGAAATCAGAAACACATGCGTTCTGCTGAGCACAGTTTGGTAAGTTTGGTTAACAGGCTTTTGATGTATTCCCAGAGGCTCAAGGACAATGTGTGCACACACACACAAAATGGGAAACAGAAAACTCTTAATAGCCTCTGTGCAAATACAGGCGTGCCCAACAAAACAGACAGGCCTGTTAGACAAGCAGGGGAACAAGAAAACGGCTCTCATGACATCAGCGGACAAAGACACTAACTACATGAAAGAAAAAAAGTGAAGGAAATATCTACATAATGACTACGTGATCATCACTCAATTTGATTTAGGTTTCTGTAACAATTAAGCTGTGTGGTGTTTGTGTAAGTACTGAAATAAGTGTTGCATTACAGAAGGCACAAATCAGACTGTACACTATGTTTGAGTAAAACATGAAAAGCTAAAGCCCTTCCACCACCTTTTGTCAAAATGTGGTGGACAAGTTAGATTTTTTTAATGCAATCAATCTAAAGGGTTGTTTTTATGTGAGGAACCATTGGCTAATACTTAGTGTCAAAATACATGTTCTTACGTTTGTTTCTTTCAATTGAAATGCCAGCAGGTTCAAAAGTCTCTGAATCATGACAATTAAAGTATCAGCTAAAGAGACATCAGGATGACTAAAGGTAGTTGCTTTAAATTAGATGTCATAGCAATGACTAGTAAAACAACCTTGAATCGATGAGCATGTCTCATTGAGGGGATAAATAAAAAAATATATGAGTAAACCCACATCACAGAGCTAATGACCTCTGACCTATATCAAAGCTTGAAAAGAGATGAATATGACCCAATAAAGTATATCACCAACCAAACATCAGTCAGCCTTACACAGATTTGAAGTCTGTATCAGTCAGGTATCAGTCTGTTAGTCCTCTGTTTGGTATGAAGTGCACATGTTACATGATTGATGACGATGCAGAATACTTCCTGTAGAGATGAGGAACATGTGATGTGACTGTAGCTTCCCCCCAGCTATAACTGAAGAGCATGACAGGACGACCCGAGGCAGAGAGGGGCCCTGCAGAGGATACAGTCTCCATACCTCGTTCACTGAATCCCCCTTTCCATCTTTTAGCACTCACTCACCTCGGCAAACAGATGTTCCATTGTTCCCACAACAAGGTGATCAGCTTTAAGCTGCATAAACATCGGGGTTTCCAGTCAAGTTAAATGTGTGGAAGTTACAGCGCAAACAGCTCTGACTGACAGCACATAAACAATTAACACTGGATGCTTTCCAGAATCTTCGGTTAATGTCAGGCTTGGACCAGCTAATTATACAGCCAGGTTCCTCTCAAGCTGAGAAGTGCCAGGATACTCCCATATCATCCAGATCCCAAACAACACTGCACAATGTGTTGCCTTGTACGCACAATGGAAACCAGTGGGAAGGAAATTACTGGTTATTCAATCTTACCTCCACTGTTTACAATTTTGACTTAAGGACAATTTTTATTGGCCATGTGTCATTCTGATCACGTGTAGTAGTTGTGATTAGCATACGCTGTGCTACTAAAATGTTGGAATGACTGTTAAAGTTTGATGTATTTACGCTTGCTAGTTTTGTCTCTAAACCTGGAAAAGATGACATGATAGTCTGTTTGATTCATTTTTCTTTTTGCTTTCGGTTTCTTTTTCTTTTCCATGACAATGAATAAACCTACTATGCACTCTGATCCCGGAACATTTAAATTCACGGTGTCAAGCAGATTGAGTGGACTGTCATACATGCTGGGTATGTATGACAAAATAATAGTATAAAAACTTCAACTAACGCCTGTAAAATCCCAAATCAAATGTGAATCATTGATACAGTTTATTAATGTTATCATACAGAGTAAATAAAGTGTTGTATGAATATTGGTGATGAGCACTGATCCAGCATCAAGTCTGCTGGGAATGAACATCACATTAAAGCTCATTTGAAGAATTGATTGAGGGATCTTTTGCCTGATTCATTAATCATTACACTCCAAACATTCAAGCTTTTCCAATGCAAAGGTAAGTCACCTCAACTCTCAAACAATCGCAAATGGAATAAATGTAGATTTAAAACTGTGGTGCTAGAGAAGAGGACATTTGAATTCACATGGATTCTGGGGATCATTGATGCACACTTGATAATTTCTAAACTTTTAAACATTTAAGGGCTCAAATGATTAACAAGCAGCTTTCTGGAAGTGTTAATTCTGAGTTAGTCAATGAATATGGGTTTAAATATTAAAAATACTAAGAACTGGATCATTTTTCATAAATGTGAAAATGTGTCATTTTGTCTCATCCAACAACATGGTAGATCAATTATTATTGGACGTTTGGTCGGTAAAAGAAGTCATGTGATTAATCACCATGGGCTCGGTCAACTTGTGAAAAATGACCATCAAATTTGCCCGAGGCTTTGTAAGCAAAAAGGTATCCTTAAATATACTATAAAAAGATGTCCTGGAACGGACAAGAAGCAACAAAGAGTGTAAAGTCTACATGGAACAATTGTTTTTCTCCTGCGCAAACAACTGGCTCATTTTCTAGTTGGACAGTCATGAGCTGAAAGAAGAGCACAGCAAAAGGTGAGAAAGCTACAGTAACAGATGGTGCGGAGAGAAAATACCTGCCCTCCAGCTCGCTTTCTGCACTGCACTGCACTGCCTCTGTTGTCCGCTTATTACAGAACAGAGCCACAGGTATCTAGGTGTGCCTGAGCATAAAGGTAAAAAGTTACTGCATGTTTTTGTTTTTTTTGCAGACCACAGGAACACACTCAGACAACAGTATCATAAATCATCCACGAGACTGAAGCCAAAGAGGGGAAGACATAGCTTAGAGTGCAGAAGACACAGGTACAGGTCTGTTTTACAGCTGACCTTTAAAGGTTTCTCTAGAGTTTTGCCAACATTCCCATGTTCAAACAACGACCTCTGTCATGTTCATGTAGTTACTCACACCAAGAAGCATTCAAGTTTTATAGTTTTTGGCTCCCGAGGAAAGAGCAGCAGTAAGGGCTAGCTGTTAAATAAAGTGCATTGCCTGAAGGCTTCTCCAAAAATGTTACTGAAGTAAGAGCAGTGCTTATTTGTTAATGCAATCCCCCCCCCAAGATTCCATCAGGAGGTCAGGCACTATTCCTTTGACCTTATGGTGATGAGCTCAGTTCCTACCTTAGAGGTTTCTTCCCATTAAATACAGTTGATTTTTGATCTTATTTTTTCAACATTTACTTTCCTATTTATTGTCAATCACAGCCCTAAAAGCCTTATCTCTAATCTCGATAATAAACATGCTGTACGTCTTTACAGTCTAATTGAGCAATCAGACCCAAGGCTCCATCCTCTGGGAGAGCCAATCAAAAAGCCTGAGCCCAGTGCATTCCTTATCACAGGGCCAACTTTGATCAGATGAGATAATACATGAAAGAAAATGTCCTCTGAAGTCAGGACATGCCGCAACTAGCACTGCTGTTTCGCAAACACTCACGCATGCTCCGAAACACACAAGGAGGCATGTCTTTTTTTTTTTTTTATGAGGTCCAACAATAGCTCCACGGATCTGCTGATGAGTCTTAAAGTTGGCTGCTGGTGACTGAATGTCTGTTGATATCAGGCTGGCTTGAAGCCTGGAACGGATCCTGAGCTCACATCTGATGAAAAGGCTGTTTGATGTGTTCGACGCAGAGGGGGAACAAACCACTTCTGAATCTTCCATATCCACAGCCAAGAAAAGTCCCACAGGCAGAGCCAGCTGTGTAAAACTAAAGCATGGACATCTACAAGTGTGCAAAATACACTCGTACAGAACTTATCTTTTCTCAAATCAATGTTTTGGGCACAGTTTAATGGGGTGCAGCAGTCTACATCTCAAGTGCTTTTATCTTGTAGTCCATGTACAGTAACAAACAAACAAACAAACCATTCGGCAATCTTAGTCACCATGGCTGACTTTTGTGAAAGCCTCTATAATTACCAGGGTCTCTGTACTGCTCATCAAAAAGATGAGGTCAATTCAGCCAGAGGGTATTTAAGGAGATACTATGAGGTGTTCAAGGTGCAGTAATGACATGGTTAATGCAATAATGTCATGTCAGCGGCTCTTGACTTCAGACACCAGTGAAGGATCTTGTTATTGTGAGATCGTTAACACAGTAGGCATTAGGGGTGAGACAGAATATCAATATGGCAATACATCTCTGTGTGGACTCATGTGACACCATAATCAAATCGCGAGTACCAAATACAGTTACGAAAATAAACACGGTGCTCTGAACAGATTTCCCTGCCAATGGACCGACCCCACCACTACCTCATGACCCCCTTGCAGTGGAGATGACGGGATTGAGGGTAACATGAACGGAAGTTTATGGCCAGTGAAGAAGATGGTAGCAAGATAAATGAAGAGCATGATGTTGGACAGTCAAAAGAAGTGAGGGGATGCAGCATGATAAAAGGTCAAACTCACTGTAGCGATAAAATACATGAATCCCACAATTTACCCTTTTATGGGCATTTTTTATTCTCAAGTCAATCAGATATTGTGATGCATCATTATAATGATTATCATACAAAGTATCCATTATCACAAGTATCCTGATATTATCAGTATCCTGGGCCATATACTGAATCATGTTGTGTATTATCCTGCAATTCCCACCCCCAGTCGACAGATACACAGATCTCTGAATGTGCCAAGCAAAACATTTTAAGTAGATTTATACGAATAAAAAAAGAATTCACAGTTGAACAAAAGCACTGCAGCTTCTTCAGGGGACAAGTCAGGACTTGATCGGATTGTTGTTTCATCCGTCAGTTACACGGCTCGGTGTGCAAGATGAAGAAAAGATTGCCAATCAGAAATAATTGTCAGGCGTCAACCAGGTAGGGAAGTCTGGCAGCAGAGAGAGGGACGACTGACATCACTGAAGAGGACCTCAATAAGAAGAACATGTCTGCAGCACATGTAACAGTCTTACACTAAAAGGGACAGCTTGTCAGAATGTGGGTCCAACTTATTAGAAAAAAAGTCTCCTACTTTGTACGGAAACCAACAAAGCAGGACAAAATAAACCACGCCTTGATTGGCTTTTTATTAAGTATTATTCAGCATGAACAATCCCATCTATAGGTGTGTTAAACATGGCCTCCATCCTGATGACAGGATCTTGTGTGTGAGTCAGGTTATGGATCTTGTGATCAGTCTTAATTGCTTGTTTGTCCAAAATATGTACTGAGTAGAGGGACAAAGATTAGTGTGTGTTAAAAAAAGATTAGTGTGTGTTAAAAATTGATTTTTAGGTGTGACTGAAAGGCACTGCAATGTAAAGTTAACTTTAAAAGGTGGCCTAAAAGATGTGAGGTGATACAAACATGAACCTCCCAAAACACTAGAAGCTGATATTACAGTAAGTAACTTTACTGTAACTGCTTGATAGATCTTTTAGCACAGGGCATGAAATTACAGTCAGTGGATCTTTCCCCACTCTTCTTCTCCCATGAAACTCACAAACAATGGCCAACATTGTTCTGCAAGGAGAGAAGACGGATACAAGTAAGTCAAAGCACGGAGAGAAGAGGAAGAGCAGAGGTGAAGGAAGGTTAAGAGAAATACTGCTCCCTGTGTACGTAGGTGGATTCCAAGTTTGAGTGGTAAGAGATGTAATCAGTTGTATGTGAGCTCATCATTGAGCCCGTCAATGAAACAGGCTGTGGGAACAGAAAGCTTCTTTTCTACCAGGAAGACAACCTGAACTACATAAGCCCCGTTTCCACCGAGCGGCCCAGTATGGATCAGTACAGTTTGGTTCGGTAAAGCCTGATCCTGTTTGCGTTTCCACAGCAACAATGGAGGACATCCAGTAATTTGTGGTCTTTCTCATTGGCTTGTGGTTCTTTGTTACAAAACGCAATGAAGCTTTGTTTCAGACAAGGCTGTGTGCCACGAGGAAAAATACAGCCGTCCTTTATTACCGCTGTCGCACAGGAAGGGAAGTGACGATTCTTTCGACCAATCAACAGGCTGCAGTGTTCAGCTGCCCTTTTAGGGTCAGATCGGTAGACTTGGCACCCCAACAGGAGGGTAACAAAAAGTAGGATGTTACAGGACGGTAATTTGGGGACCTTTCCCGACTTTTGATAGTGGAAACGCCACAAAATGCGTGCCGTGACGAACCGAACTGAACTGCTTGGTGGAAACGGGGCTAGAGAGAACTAAAAAATCCTGCAGCGGCAAGGGAAGGAAAGTAAATAGATTTGTTTTGAAAGCTGTTCAACTCAGAGTACCTTAGATGTGTCAGCACGAGATTTATGACGATTTAAATTATGATATTTAAAGATGTAAGAAGAATGGGAAAACTCCTCCTCATTCATACCCCATTTCTTACAACCATTTGTCAATAAAGCATACATTTTCTTTATAATAATACTAGTTAATACTCAATTCAATCTCGTCTTCACTTATAACAGCTACTCTACATGTGTTTGTTGAGCCTTCCCAAGTAAGAAATATTATAATACCTTGATTCAAGCTAATTTTGTGTATTATCAAACAACTACATATTATGTTTATATTGGAGAAACAATCTCATACTAGCCTGCTGATGTCCATCATCTCCACACACATGCTCCTCACCTCAATAGTCTTTCTCTTGATCTTTTTCTGGTGTTCCAGGCGCTCCTTCTCTTTCTCCACAGCTCTGGTGGACTCCCTCAGCCTCTCCAGGTCCTGCTGGTAAGTTTCCCTCTGACTCTCCAGCTCCTTCCTCTCTTCAGCCAGATGCTCCTACATCAAATTACCAATGATGTTAAATATGTATTATTGAAATGTTTTTTTTATTTAATTTATATACTGTTTATGATCTTATTTTTAATGACAAGTGTGTGACATTTACTCATTGATCTGATGAACAATCATAAATAATGAAGCAAAAATTTTCCTAACAAACTAGGTGTCATTTGTATTCAAATCATACAATCTATTTCTTTATAGTAACAGTATTTAATCTCTTGACAAATGATAATACAACTCCGTCTTTAGTGTTTAGCCAGCAAAGACCCTTCCACAGCTCTCAGGTAGGACTGAGCACCTCACCTCTAGCTGCCTGCACTCCTCCTCCCTCTGTCGGAGTCTGGCCTCAGTGGCCTCCACTTGCTGGCGGTGCCTCTCTCTTTCTCTCTCCCAGCGCTGCTGCTCCTGCCGGTGCTGAGATTGGAGCTTGTGGAAGCTGGCCAGCTCTTCTCTCTGCAGGGCCAGAGTTCTCTGTTTCTCCTGCTCCAGGAGCACATTCCCTCGGTGGCGGCCAGGCAGGGAGGCACGCTCAGTCAGCGAGGCCCGCTGCAGCTCAATGTGACTGTCCTGCTGTGATATTATCGCCTGAGGATGGAAACACGAGTCGTAGCGAAATACCGTAGTTATTAATAAATTTTAGCCGCATTGACATTTTTCTATTGAATGAATGTTTGTTTATAAACCAAATAACAGTGAAACTATTTTTCACATTTTTATAAACGGTATTACCTGCAGACTATAGAGCCTTTGTGAAAGCATCAGCACTCGATCAAAGAACTGGTAAAGAGACACAGGAGAGGTTATCACAATCATATACAAACAATGCATCATTCCATTGGATTAGAGAACTTCTCAGAGTTGCATATTCTCATATTAGCAGGCATACTGTAGCTATTCAATATCAAATCCAGCAGTGCCGTATTGCACAAGGTGACTGATCACCAGGGACGGAGAGTTTACCTCAGCCTCAGGGAAGGAGTTGGACCAGATGCGGTTCCATCTGGCAGGAAAACAGCAGCTTTCATCAACCTGAACAACAGAGACAAATGAAACAAAATCACAAACAGACTGTGAGTACTGCTACATACAGTTAACCAACATACACAATAATGTAATACAAAATATATAGTGTTTTTTTTGTTCACTTGTAAACAAAGAGTACTTTAGTCTACTACACATTATGGCACACAACACACAGTTAAGCATAGGTCAGAGAAGAAGAATAAAATAGTTTAATTTAAAAAATGGGATTTTGGATGGTCATTATGATTCTATGCACGCTACTTAACTCAGGAAAACTAAGTCCCATGTGGTTCTTTTTTGACCACCTAATCAGTCTCAATGGGGTCAATTGGTATGTCAATGAGAATATTATTGAATCTAAACAAATTAAGTGAACTGTGTAATGCATCGTTACAGTAAACATCAGGATGTGGAATCTTTTCAGATGACTTGGTTTGATTATTACTATTTACAGGAAATAACAGTGACTCATCCCAAGACATACAGAGTGTGTGCGTGTGTTTTTAGGTTATGTCCCTACCGTCTGCTCCAGGGTGTGGCTGCCACACAGATCTTTGAGCTGAGGGTCAGAGCTGGCTCTCTGGCTTCTGTCTCTGTTTCTGGACTCACCAGAGAAGTTCTTCTTCACACTGCCATCTGGCGCAGACACATCAACACAAACACACACAGAAACAGGAACGTGACATACACACAAATGATTAAAACAAACAAATACACAGGAATATGGACAAGAACAAATTCTGCACAGACCTAACACACAAACACATATAAAACTGGAACATAGCTGCCAGGAAATGCTTCTATTTGTTTGCTGGCTTTGCTGCAGAGAAATTAGTTTTAAGAAAAAGACAAACATACACACATATTTCAAAGATGTATCCAATTTATTTTTTAATTTAATAGCATAAAAGTTGACTGAAATACAGCTGCCAATCTGTTAAAAAGTAGACTTCATTGGGGCATGGCTTATGCAGGACTCACTCTTACTGAGGATGGTGGGGCTGCTGTCATAGCCCCCAAATGTATCTGCTCGCCTCGGCAGAACCCCAGAGCCGCACACTTCCTCCAGACGGGGGACTGGAGACTCCTCCCTCACTCCAGACTGCAGCAGGTTTTGGAGGTTCTCCACTGACATGAGAAAGAGAGAGAGAGAGAGAGATCAATTTCAATTTAGGATTGTACAGAGATAAAGCTTTAGGTTAGCATTTTTTAACAAAGCTATAAACTGATGATGTATTTCAGAGCTGCAGGGTGCGGAACAGTGACATAAAGGTGACAAAATTAGTAAAGAAATTTTACCCAGAACCATGTTCCCATGCCTCTAAGCTGGTGCACATATCATGCAGCATTGTCTCACCGTCAGTGATAGCTCCTTTGAGCAGGGTCTCCCCCTGCTGGAGGTCTGAGGCATCTCCTCGAAGCAGAAGTCTGGAACGTGAAGCTGTGTCCTCTAGACCTGCCACCGACTCTGCCATGTCTGCAAACAGCTGCAGCTTTTCAGTAAGAGCCTGAACAACCACTGCATCCTTTTGGCCCAGACGTTCTACATGGAGAAACATGAAAATGGAATTAGAGGATTCCATGGATAGAGAGGATTTGGTTTCCTAGGAAAAGAACAGTTTTTCTCATAATGAGCTACATTCTTTAGGTATATTCTACATAAAAGGTGTTTGAAACAGGTTTTTTCCCCCAAATAATAAATAAATACAAACAAAAATTCTAGCGTATTTAAACATTTTTTTAATACTAATTTTTTTTAAAAGTCAAACCCACTTGGAACATTGTAAGGTCAATACGATACATGATCACCCCCTTGTGGCTGACTATATGGTATTTTCCTGTTATTAACAGCGTGTCATAGCAAATTTCTTACCTTGAAGTTCTTTTAACCTGAAGGCTCGTGCCTCTTCCTGCTCACTGAACAGCCTCTCTTCTGTGTGAGGACAACTATTGTGACAGGACATAACGGGTGGGGGGAGAGGGGAAGCAAACCGAGTAAAGCTCTTGTAAAGTTACTGTAACTGTTTTCCATTTTTCCATCAAATCTTATCATCATGTGAAAAAAAGAAACAAACATTTGTGTATTTCCTCTGTGTGCAAATGCAGCTACCTTTCAACGGCTTGCCGAATCTGTGTCATCCAACTGTTCCGCTCCTCCTTGGAGGTGGTGTGAATCTCGTACATCTCTGGCTCATTTGAGGAGGCACAGATTAGAAACATGGCTTTCTCCTCATGGGCCACTTCTCTGACAATCAGCTTCTGAAGAGAGATCACTGACGGCTTGTTATCCTGGGTGAAGGAAACGGAGGAGAGATCGAGAAAGGTTAGCTTTTAAATTGCTGGTACTAAATGTAATTATATCTGAAGAAGGACATTTACAGAGCTGTCATGAAAAAACAGACTAAATTCTGCTCCCACTCACACACTACAGCCCTTATGTGAGTGTTCCTCTTTGATACTCAAATGGTATTCTTAAAAAGTGTCATACTGGTAGATTAAGTACATAAAAAAATACTTACAACTGTAGCAAATACATATCTCTGATCCTTTTCTTGTAGCAAGAGCAACACATCAGATAGAAGCACTGCAAGAATATCTGTAAGGACACATTTACAAATAACACATCAAGACGTCAGACATTTTTTTCATGTTGAATTACTCCTAAACTTTGCAAAGCACAAGAAAATAGTTGTTCTTTTAGTAGACATTGCATACATATATGAACATTTCTACACAGTAAATCAGTAAAGAGATCTGCATCAATATCCTGAATAATTGTACATCTGTTTTCATTACTCCTAATGCACATATTTGTATTAATATATGGTATATATTTTATTCTTTTTATTTCATCTGATTTAAGTCCAGTGACAGCAGGGTCCGTTTATATTAAACTTTTGAGTTCAGTCATACCTTTTAGCCTGCCAGAAGCCGCTTTCCAGTTGACTGTGCCCTCATGCAGCAGCCGCCTCCTCCCCTGTGCCAGGTCCTCCCTGCGAAACACTCGGCCATCTTTGATTTTTCCCAGTGCCTTTGGCTCCATCTTGTTGTGCATGTCTCGGAGTCGAGAACTCTTCTCGTGAAGATTAACAAGCGCGTCAACCTGAACAATGGTGCCTTTAATTAGACCCAGCGCCCGGATCAGATCCTCATTCTCCTCCGTACCAGCTAGAAGCAATATAGAGAGGTTAAAGCAAAAGTGATTTGTCATGAAAAATGTTTATCTAGGATAAAAATTCTGAAAATTCTTGAAATCTTCACCTTCAGTGTTGTGTAGAATACGCTCCACTAGTACTGGGTACTTGGTTATGCGCTGTGTCACCAACAGAATACATTCGGTCACTCCTAATCTCCGCACAATGGGCAGGTTGTTAATTCTCTGGAAAAAACAAACAAACAAAGATGGACACATTTTGAATATTTTCCAGACTTAATGTGGTTTTGATTTGCAGTACTACAAAGATAGTGTGGATAAAATCTGACACAAACATCAGAAGCCTGCTTGTGTGGCCTACCCGTATGATGTTTTGGAACTTTTTGTTGTTATGTAGCTGTTCTTTGTAGTAGCTGACAGCCTCTGTGTGGTGACTGCAGAAATCTCCATAGCCATCCTTCATCCTTTCCCCTATTTCACCTGAGAACTGAAGCAAAAAGAACACGTCATCTCTGCCTTTTCTATGCATGTGTGATTTAATTGGACCTTCTATCTGCCTCCTCTTTACCTGTGCGATCAGAATGTCTGCCACTCGGCTGATAGCGTAGTTTCTCTCGTTGGGCGAGACAAGGCTTTCTCGCTGCCGCTCTTTGAGACGCGACAGGAAATGTGTGTGAAGCTCAAGGAGGTTTTCCAGGCGGGGAAACAGACACTCCAGCCTCCCCGAGTCCATCTGGAGGTTCTCCTTCAACTCCCGGAAGTAGACACGCAGCATTATCTTCAGCGTTCGCACATGGTGCATCTCCGTTTGCATCAGCTCTGAGTAGTGACAGAGTAAAAAAGTGAATTTTTCTATTTAAAGTACAGACACTGACAATGCATTTAAAATGTAATGAACACAAAGCAGGTGCTTCATACCATCCAAACCCTCCATAGTATTCTTCATAGCTCACAAAAATTATCTGATCAATAAGCTACCCATTAATCAATCCATGAGACATCCTACTGATTGACTGGACAGGGACGGTGTTAACATGATCTATGTGACTTAAACTTACCATATATCACATCCTGCCTCTTCACCATTTCTTTAGAGTGCTTCTTTATATACTGCTGGTCGACTGCCAAACTCCATGACTCTGCTTCCAGGTCCTGAGCATCACACTCCAGATCAGCCCGCAGAGCATCTGAGGAGAGAAGGAAAGGCATGAAGAGCTGGGCTGCATTTTGTCATTATATAACATTGAAGAAAACTAGATGTTTAGTGAACACTCTCTATACTATAACTGAAGATTTCAAAATATTTGGGGCCCATGTTTAAGTTTATCGACAGAAAGGGCAGACTTTAAGGTCTGTTAAAGGTCAGTCTACTCATCACTTAGGACACGTTGCATCCTGAAAAGAACAGTTAACCCAAGTCTTTGATCAATTATTAGCAACTCAACATGAACGTTATTATGCTTTAATTGACTAAAGATAACTTGCGAGTTAGAGAAGTCACTAATAACTTATTAGGAATCAGCCAAGGCCAAAATAGTTAACTGCTGACTTAATGTCTCATCTTTTTCATTTGGCAAGGCTGAAAATAATGAATCAATAAATTGACAAGTGGATATAAACTAAGTATGCTCCTTTCAGACTGACAAAACAGTTAGTATCAGAAATGGGAATCTGGTGCAGTTGATTTTTGTAAGTGGTTTGCTTGTATCATGTTAGCGTGTATCTCTCTCTCTCTCCCACACACAGCAGCTTAATGAGAGAGGGTGAGGTCACTCCTGACTTCATTAAACACACTCCACACTCTCTCCTCCCTGGATTTAAAGAGAAACTCCCTGAAGACAAACTATCACTGTTCACTCAGTGAATAATACACCACAACGGTCGGCACGCCAATCAGGACTCCAGCTCAGAGAATAAGGAGCTCCAGCTCCCCTCTGCTGTATCTGTGTGGCATAACAGAGTGTCTGAGTGTGCAAAACCTGCAGCTTCAGGGACAGACTGTGTGATCACAGACATGCATCATGCAGTCAGAGCTTTCCAAGCCAAGCTCCACCTGTGGGAGACTCAGATGCAGGAAGGTAACTTTGTGCAACTCTACCAAACAGTGACAAACCAGGTGTGACCCAGTATGTTCCCAACTGCGCAATGTGTAGATAAACTGAGCACACTTGGGACCCAGTTCAAACAGCAATTTTCCGACTCGTCGCTCAGAAATGCTCAATAATCTGTTTGCAGTTTATGGGGAAAGAGTCCTTTTACACATCCAAACAGAGCAGTTAGAACACTGATGTAATGGCAAACTCACGGAGTCTGTGGGTGCCCAACTCCCACAAGTCATCCCTGAAACAATGCCCCAACTCTGCCTACAAGCTGCTTGGAAGTACTAAACTGTGTGAGAAAGTTTACTCTGTGATGAAGGTGAACAACACCTCACACAGGTGACTCTCACTAAAGCACACACTTCATCCTGAGACAAATGGCCAATGTTCATAAAAGCAGAGTTTCACTTTAATATGTGTTTTCTTTTTCACTTTATCCTGTTATCACAAAGTAGAGCATTTATGCGTGAAATATTTGTACATTTTGACTAGACATTTAAATATTTTTATTGTGCTTGATGGAGTTTTTCATGTTAATGAACAAAATATTCTAGATTCAGATTTTCTTCAGAAAAATAATAGTTTACTGTCAAGTTTTTCATACCCGTTTTAAAACTGCCCATAGAGAGGGCGACAACAAATGAAAGGTACAGATGTGTCTTTTAAAAAATGACCACTTGTTTGATGTATTTTTTTTTTATACATTTGTAAAAAATGTGTCCGCTCCCAATGTGGCATCAATTGAACAAATCCAGCCCACTATCTAAAATGAGTTTGTCACTCTTTGATCCCTTGTAGACTCTGTCACCACCTTTAAAATGTCTCTATTGGAAACCCATTTCAATCCAAACTAGAGCTGTTCAAATTCAAAGTTCTGTCACCTCCTCAGACAACTCACCTTCAACGATGATGGACTCGGTGGTGGAGAGAGCGAGGGAAATTGTGTCTTCGTTGCAGCGTTTGGAGCGGTGAGCATCTGTCTCATCCATGTCCCCGGGAAGGGATCTGAGGGACGACAACCACATGTCCAAGGTAGCATACGTGCTAACACTGATACCCCTAAATCCCACTAGCTGCTTGCAGCCTTAACAGCCAACATATGCACTTAAAGTTTCAAAATATCAATGAATCAAAACTGGACAGAGAACTTTTACCCAGCCAGCTATATTTTCTTATCTGCTTATTGTTGCCCATCATGGCTCCCTAACTTCTGTGCCTGTTTAAACCTCCACTGTGCTTTGTCTGTCTCTCCGTCTACCTTCCCATCTCCCTGCATACTTTTCTTAGAGATGCACAAGACAAAATAGTCCACTTCTGGGAACTGTCTCAGATTCAAAAGGCTTTTACACTAGAAAAGACAGCCGGCTTGAGATGTCATCTATAAATACACATCTTATGATAGCATCGAGAAAATTGTATTCTAGGAGCAAAGAAACTAAATATATCCAGTATTAACATAAAGCAGGTCCTGCAAACATCTACAGAATTATAGATGTAAGAGAAAGAAATCTACTCTTTTTGTGTTTTTCCCACTTCTCAACCCTGAATCTTGTCATTCAGGTGAACACTTTTTAATCTGAACTAGTTGCAAAGAAATAGAAATAAAAAAAGTACGTCTTCTGCACCCTAAAAGGGCCGTAAGTTGACTACACAGTAACTGACAAGGAAGCTGTACTCACCCTGAGTTGTTGTGGTTACGGAGGCTGGAGGAAGGGCCCGTGTAGGAGCTGGTGTTATGGGTGGCAGTCGGCTGAGAGCAAGGTCCCCACTGACTAATGGTCATGCCTGGGGTGATGAGAAAACCTGGGTGGCCATTCAGGGCCTGTGACTGCTCCTGGTCTCTGTCACGTTCTTTTAATGCTGGGAAGGAAATACGAGAGACAGCTGAGCGTAGGAAATGGGAGGATATGCGGGGAGAAGTTGAGGAGAAATGAGCAGAGGATACAGAGAAAAGAGAATGTGACCGTTGGGGAGTAGAAGAGGAGGAGGAGGAGGAGGATGAAGTGGAAAGTGGATGCTGCCGCGCAAGTCGACCCCAGTTATTTTTCGGCCTATATTGACGCACGGATCGGAGAAATCGGCAGGTGATTAGGTCACAGTGCATCAATACTCGAACATGAACAGAACCGGACAGACCCCCTGTTGAAGAAGAGGAGGATGGTTTTGAAATCCTGTAGCAATCTCTCGAAGCCCCTATGGTTTGGTTAGAGTTTTTTCTAACTGCTAGCTCCATTGTCAAAGCCTCAAGATAGGAAAAGCAAATATGTTCTGTAGTCCGTCGCAGTGTCAGTCAGTAAAGCCAATGCGACGTCTGCTTTTATAATCCCCTCTCTTGATCCTTCTGGTCTATTCTGCTGTTGAAAGCTCTGGGAAAAAAAACAACACCACCACCTCAATAGGTACTGATTGGCCAGAGAAGGGCATGAGGAGAGATGAAGTGTGGCTGGAAGGACTCCAGCTGTTCAAAAGAGAATAACAAACGCTAAAGGAGATTAACTTAAGCTGCCACTACTGCAGCCACTAATATCTCCTGGGGGTTTGATCACATGTAACAGAGCCTGCTTAAGGATGCAATTAACACTGATTGAAATGTACTAGGGTACAATAATTACTAATCATAACACATCATGTAAGCATGTTTATTTTGAGTCAAATAACCTGAAACTACAAGAATAAAGTAGGAAGTATTTTAGAAGAGCGAAATCCTTTAAAATAAATCACCTGACAGTCTTTAAAAATGGCTTATCATTACCTCTGCTTACAGCCTGTCAGAGACTTCTCCTTCCCTTGACGCTTGGTGTGTGAGCACACTCACACATACATAGGCGCACACACACACACACACAAATTAAGAGCAAGTAATAGGATATTTAGATATCATGAGATTTTGTCTTTTTAATCCTCTGAAAACCACCAGGGAGGCAACCAGCGTTTTAATTCTACAAATTGGGACTTAGCCACCAATCAATCCATCAGTGCATCCCCCTCCTCCATGGATACTGTGGTCAGAGGGATTCACAAAGGGCACATGAACGTTCTGCTTACCAAGGTTTGGAGATCCTGATGAACCAGCCCTTGGCAAAGAGTCTCTCTGTGAAGAGAAATAAAGATAGAAAACATTCTCACAATCTTTCTGAGAGACAGATTAGAAAACATACAAAAATCACACTCTTTCTCTGTTCTCTGTCCTAATGGACCTGACTGCTCACATGACCAAGGACTTTGATTAACAGGCAAATCTATCTCAGGCAGATTCATTCGAGTAATCTTCAGTTGTGTTGGTCTTGCGGGGTGAAAAAGAAATTCTGCACAGCTCTCCCTGCCAAAATTAGACTTAAGCTTCTCCAATGAGGTTTTGTTGAAACATGGAAAGAAGCATAATCCACCTAAAAAGAGTCACAACAGCTGTGGTTTCAAGCACCCTTAGGGTTTGTTAAATATGAAAACACGTAGCTAGATAAAGATTAAAATCACTTAATTAGCACATCTGCAAGTCATTGGCAAATTTTGTTCATTACAATGATCATACTATAATACAGAGTGAATGAAAGAAATACAACCTAATCCTAAATTCTTTTTTTGCATATAATAAAGTAACAATGCTATGATAGTACACAATCACTTGGTGTACAGCAGTGTGATAACGATCCAAGGGACAATTTCTGGCTATTTAATCAGTTCAATTTTATGCACAATTCTAAATGAATGAAACCTCATGTCAGCACAAGATAGGCCAAGAGGTGATACTCCAACTCTGTGAGGGAACTAAGAAGTCAGCTCTCTGCAGTTAATGAATGATCCCCGTCTCTTTCACTGGAACCAGGATTGCTACCGTTTATTAACCTACACCTCAGAGCACTGGTATTCACATCAGTCCTGAAAACATCAGAACGATGCATCCTTTATCGTCTGTCTTTTTGTTTTTCACTCTCAAATTCATTGTCTACTTATCCAGTTTGACCATGGACATGTGTGTATAATAAGTCGATGAAAGTAGCAGTACAAGGGTGACTTCACATTAACACAAGTTAGTGTAGAGTTTACCTTATACTTGTTGCTGGTGCAGTCACCCAGCAGAGACTTGCAGCTCTTGTGAACGTTCACAGCACAATCTGAAAAAACAGGAACAGAGTCAGTGTCGCAATAGATACTGAGTACACTGAGGCAGCCGCCTAGGCCTTTGGGTGGACTAAAAAGACGTCGAACAGTGAATCTGTAAACCCCATTTGAAATTTCAGAACCAACCACACGACGCCTGAAGGCACATTCAAATCCATAATATTTCCTAATTGTGCAACCAATCTGTATGTCATAATACAAGCGGGAGAGAGGAGAGGTGTGTGTGATGGCAGGAAGATAGCAGGAGGAGCAGATGTGTGTGTGTGTGTGTGTGTGTGTGTGTGTGTGTGTGTGTGTGTGTGTGTGTGTGGTTGGCTGAAGCAGAGCAACAAAGAGAGCACAGTCCAACACGATAAAGACCTTGAACAAGCTAACAATCCTTTGCCCAAGCAGTGAGTGAATCATGTCTTCATGGTATCATTATATCCCTCAGATTGAGGCTTCCCTTTAAACAGATGTATAAGAGAGCTGTTTGATAGGTTAAATCTGTAGCTCTTCTGTAGGGCCTGACCAGTAAGGGATTTTTGGGGCCGATACCAATATCAATATTGCAAAGAAAAATATCTTTCTTAGATCTGTAAAGATAGATATACACATTTATTGTGTTAATCACTCAATTGCAGTTATCAAACACTTGGGGGAAAAGATAAAGACTAACTGAATAAGATTTAGGAGCGAAAAAGTTTTCTTAAATAATGACTAAAATGTAATGACTTGTAATGACTTAAACTGGACTAACATGTTTTGTCGTTGACTAAAACTAAATTAAATTTTCAAGGTAAAATGACTAACATAATGCACATTTTCAAGACTAAATCTAAAGTAGCTGCCAAAATTAACAGGAACTCCCTTTATCTTAGTATTAACTCTCTCTTCTGTCTTTTCTTTTCTTCATGTAGGGAAAACAAGCAACACATCAGCTTCAGATGAAATTCCTGATTATATCTTTGTTGATCAACATAGATAAGAGGTTTTCTTTTTTTTTTTTCTTTTTTTTTTTTTTAAATGGTTCTTCCCTCCATGTCCAACTCAATTACTCGGCAGAGAAAACAAAACAATCTCTCAGCCTGGCTACATACTGTATAAGGTATGCAACAGAAGCCTTTTCTGAGGGACTAAACAAATGAAGTTATCACTATGCAAAGTCGTATCCCAACCATGCTAGGAAACACCAGGCTGACGTGGACAAGAAAATCATGGCCTTCGATGCAAAACATGTAAGGATGTACGCAAGTGCAGAAATGCATATTAACACTAAAATGAGAGATGCTTGTCTTTATGTCGACGCTGGTCAGTGGAAACAGGGTCGGAGAGTTCAGCAGTCGGATCTCAGGCAGAAACTATTGAAAGCAGACTTCAGCTGACTTCATCAAGGGTTCACTCCATTATGGAAAATACTGCGGTTAAAAAAGACATTAAGAAACAAAGTACGGTAAATACAGTATCCTCAACACTGCCCCCTTTACATCCCCCATGTTACACAGGTCAGTATGGATCTGACTGCACGTTGACAAAGGCGGTGCTGCGGTGAACAACATACTAGCAACTTCCACAAAGTGCTCTACAGTGTACTGTAAAGGCCTCTATTGCATGTTCCTCTACTATTTGCTGCTACAAAGTTAACAATGACAACAAGCCTTTTTCTTAATAGGTAGGCATGAGGCAGTTGAGACTATAATAGGGATAGTAATAGGGATTAAAGACTAGTTGCATTAATGGTATGATTGTGTGTTCTAGTCTTTTACAACATTTTGTTCATTAAATCACTTGTGATATCTTACCATCCCCCCTTTTTCTGGTAATAAATGAAACACTGCTGGCTGAGCTGAAGGAAAAGAAAAAAGAAACTGGCTTCTGCATGATCTCTGCTGGAACTGGATCCAGCAGAGCTACATAATTCCGGGCCAGTGCAGGCCCACTAAATACCAATGAAGACACAGACAGCTCGCAAACCAACATGCAGAATTCCAGCCTGTCTGCCGGCCTTGTCCTTTAACAAGTCATCATTGTCTAATAAAGTTTATTAACGCTTGCAGTGCCTCTTCACCAAAGCCAAAATACACTGATGCGCAAGGCTTCCAAAGGCATTAACAAGAACAGGAAAAGAAAAGAGGACCTGGTACGTAAGCAGATCTAGATCTAAAAGTGTTGTCGGGGCGCAGATGATCTAGCGGTATAGGCGGAGGCGCACGCCATGTGCGGAGGGTATAGTCCTCAAAGCAGGCATCCCAAATTAAAGTCCGACCTGCGGCTCCTTTCCTGCATGTCACTCCCTGCTCCCTTTCTCCCGGTTCCCTACTCTTTCCTCTTTCCTATCCAATAAAGGCAAAACGACCAAAAATAGATCTTGGAGAGCAAAAAAAAAAAGCTTTGAAAGCCCTATTCAACTGCCAGTTCAAGACGAAATAATAACACCCCTTTAGTGTCTCGCCTTCAATCTGAATGTCAGAGAGGGGTTACGTGGAGAGAAATTCATCCCACCTCATTGCCGCCATCGCCAGTACTAACAGAGGAGTTACAGGGAAGAGATGGATCGGAAGAGCCAGCAGGGAAGAACAGCCCTGTGTGTGTGTGTGTGTGTGTGTGTGTGTGTGTGTGGAGCTCCCACTGTTTGTTTTATATACTGTGCTTTCGCAGTGCTTTAGCACAATATGAATTCACAGACTGCGACACCAACAGAACATCAAGGAATCAATATGAAACAAAGAGGTAAGACAGCAGAGTTTCGTTGCGGCGCTGTCACGAACCTGCAATCTGAAAAAGGCTATTACAACAACATTGCTTGAGGTCATCTCTGGCGAAACCAAAAGTATGCTATTTATGTTTAGCAATGTGGTAATTACACTCAAACTGAATTCAAAAGAATGTTTGCTTGATAGAAATAAAAATATCTTAACACTTTTTTTCTGTTTACTGATACCACAAAGCTTATCAGCAATGACTCATTCTAACCTCAGACCACCTTAGTGTTTGGGGAAACGCAATCGGTGTGAAAATATACCAATGACAACCTCCCAAATAAGTCACAAACCAACAGATTCAAAATGAACCCACAGTGCAGACATTTGCTCTGTACATAACTGTCTGCAATTTTATTATCAGCTGGACAAAATAGATGAGCATCAACCAGCTCTGCCAGTGGTGAGTGGTGAGATCATTTTTAGCCGTTCTGTTATCATGTCAGCACTCAGCAGTAGCGGTGTGGTTAGTTGCAGCAGCTGATCCACGGGAAACTTGGCCTCCATCAAAACCAACACCACACCCAACATCTGCTGACTGGTTCCTTCCCCATTACACAAGAAACACATACCGGTATGTGTTGTACAGCAGTGTACAGTTTGGTGAGTTAGCCACAAAAAACATCATTTGTTTTTTTTTTAAAGATTTATTTTTGGACTTTTTCTGCCTTTATTGTAGAGATAAGATCGTGGATAGAGTCGGAAATCAGGGAAAGAAGTCATTTAAGGACACCTTTGCGATAGAAAAGGACATGACGTAAAGATGATGATGTTTGATTTGATTTTTAACTTCTATTTTTAATAGTTATATTCCCGTCCCCTGTTTTCTTGAGCTGCTGTAATGCACAAATTTCCCCCCAGATCAATAGAGTTTATCTCTATCTTTATCTTTAACCCATGAACACCGAGACTCCTTCAAGTGTTTGTGTCCCGAGGTACACAGAGGACACACACAGAGGCTGTTAGACCTTAAATCTTGTTCAAGGCAAACACCCAGAGAGGCAGGCAGGCAGGCAAAGCAGTGATGCATGGAGAAGTGGTGTGCTAACAGGGTGAGATGGGTGAGAGAGACCCAGAGAGGCAGTAGAGTGGGGCTGTTATGCACCGGCAGACCTGCCAAGCACAATTAGCACCATGTGACCCCTGTGTGTGTGTGTGTGTGTGTGAGAGAGAGAGAGAGAGAGAGAGAGAGGGGAGCTCAGTCAAAAAGACAAGAGCAAGTAATACAGGAGGAAAGCGAGAATCTGACACTCCAGAAGAAGAAAGAAAAAAAAACACATGTAACACATGGAGGATTGGAGAGTTGCATAATCAGCTGTGTCCAACAATAACAGGGTTTGGAGATCATCAAATACTGGAGACAGTGATTCACTCAGAAGAGACTCAGCTAATACACAGCAACTCTATCTGTCATGTGAATACTGTCACTTCTTAAAGCCCCTTTTAAAATGTCCAAAATAACAACAGAACAGCTGACTTCATTATAAATAAGTTATCTCCTAGAGGCTACGCTCAGCTAGCATCCACCTGTTGAGCTTCGCAAGCAAAATATGAACTGCAAGGCAAAAAGATATCGAGTTAGAAACTACAGTGGAAGTTTCAGGAAAATAAACAACAGTCTGCTTCACTCTCCGTGTGATTTAACTACAACTCTAAGCTAATTAAAAAAGGTGCTGACTAAACTCACCTGGTTGTTGTTTTTTTTTTAGTAGAAGCGGCTGTGCTAAACGAGTTAGCCTTAAGTGGCTAGCGGTTAGCACGTTTGTAAGAGTAACTGAGATTGAATTTTTTGGACCACTTTAAGACAAATAATAGATCAAAGAAGCTTGAGAAGTTGGTTCAATTGTTAAAAAAGCTGATGTAGCCACACACACACACACACACAAACACAAACACACACAAAGCCTATGCAAGAAGCTGCTGGTTGGCTATGGTTAGCACTTTAGCTGCTAAGCTAAGCGGTCAGGATGCTTGTGAAAAGTCCATTGAGTGAAACAAACGGGAGTTATCCACCTGATCCCGACACACACATCACAAGCTTACCGTTCAAACAAGACCCGAGTTTATCCCACTGCGTCCGCAAGATGCTGTAGTGTGTCCGTCAGATGGATGAATGAGTTCGTGCCATTCAGTTCAATAACAACAAGTATCCAACATTTTCGGTTTTGTCCAGTTTTGTGCGCTTCTCTCTCTCTGGGAACAATCTCTTAACAAACAGCGCATTCCTCAGGCTGATTCTCGGCTGAATCCGCAGCTCGGGGCTTAAAGGGCCACTCACTTGTTTTCTATTACTTGTGTACATTTACATTTTATGTGTGAGCTAACGCATGAAGTGTACAACTTCTTCCCCCCCCCACTGTTAACGACCATTGCTTGATGAATGGGATCGTTTCAGAGACATAGACGTGTTAATGGTTTCTGGTTAATGTCTAAAGAAAGTAGTGCAGTCTGAATCATCATGGATGTTTGGGGCTCCGTGTGCCTTGTGAAAACATGCCAGAACAACTTTGTTTAATAAGCAAACTACTCAAATAAAATAAAAAGTCATAGTCTACATTTATACTCTGCCGCCAGACTGCTGTTCTTGTCTTGTGAAGTGATAGCACTGAATAACTAACTGTTCCTGCTCCCAGTTGTAAACAGTCACTCATACTGAGAGCAGTGCCTGTGTCCTTGTTCTTTGTTTTTAACTCTTTTTGTTGATGTGAAACACAACAGACCACATAGGAGAAATGGATCTCCAGTTTACAGTAATGACAAAGTTGTCAACACATGCAGCCTATTGCAAGGCCGTGCAGCTGATTAGACATCATTTTGTTCCTCTTTCATGAGGAAATACCCAGTGCAAGTAAAAAAGTATCACTTTAAAATAACTTCTGTCTTGCTCTTACAGAGCCCATGGAAGTTCATCAGAAAAAGTAAAAGTTTAACTGATTATATGATAAAGAAAAAAATAGCTTTTTTATAATCGTGATTATTTTTACATACTTTACATACTTACAGGACTTAGCATTATCTGTATACTCACACTACATGTTGAAATATCCTGTACAGGTCTACTAAAAAGCCTTTGGTTGCCTCCAAACAAAGTTGGAACTATACCTTGAAACTATACCTTCCAACACACAGAAGACACAAGGAAAAGTGAAGAATCGTTCAAGCCAGAAGACCAGAGATGAGACATGCTGATGAGACACAACTCTGATGACGCTAACACGTCTGATAACACATCCAAACAAGTGAGCTAAATTGTGCAAAAGTGTGACATATTGATGCAGAGTGTCACTGTGGTCTGTTATCTAAAGCTTAAGTAGTTGTAATGCCTTTTTTAAGACAATTGAAACCACATCTTCTATTTAACAGCATGATGTGAGAGTAAGCCCTTTAACAGGAAGAGCAAACTTTTTTTTTATGGGCTGTTGTTATGTCACAAATATGCCAAAAAATATCTATTAAAAAAAAATGAAGTAAGAAATAGTTAGTTGTGACTAAAAAGTTTACCAAATAATTCATAAATGTGTAATGATTATTTCCGGTAATAGGTAGTATACATTTGTTTGTTTGCATGAGTGAATGATCAAGTGAGCATGCATGCTGCAGCATGGGTAAAAATAGATGTGAGTTTGTGTGTGAAAATAGAACAGTGGTGCACATGTGTGTTCAGCTGAGAACAAGCATGGGTGTGTGTACACCTGCGGCTGTGGTGTTACTCACTCATGCACTGCAGGCCATGCTTTTTCTGCAGGGTCTTGCTGCACAGTGAGCAGGTGGCACAGCTGGAAAAAGCACCCGGCACCAAATCATGGCTTCTCCTCCTTCTGTTGCATACTTTCTCGTTGAGCTCTCTCTCCTTATCCTTCCCTTTTTCTTTTGACTGTTCTTTTTCTCGGTTCTTACCCTGCAGAGACGCAAGGAAAGCAAACACAGAAGTTTTAGTATGCAAATATGTGTGTACTATTTCAATGTGGCACGCTGGGTATGAAATGTCATAACCATGTCAGAAGCAGGATATATAGCACGCATTGTGTAGGTATATTAGTGACTCTGCATTCCCATTATATTAGCTCAATAAAAGCAGGCAGCACGCTAATGAATTTATTGCAACATTGTGCACTTTGTCTCTGTGAGTTTACCTTATCTTTATTGAAGGAGCCAGTCATTCTGTTCCTCAGAGAGCTGAGAGTCCTCTTCACTTTTGTGCCTTTCTCCACCTTCTCTGTTCGATCCTCCTCCTCTTCATTCCTAGTTGAAGAGGCCGCAAATGAAATACAAATAATGTCTCCTGCATATTGTATTATTATTGTCTTTGTGCTCTTACTGTTAAAAAAAAAAAAAAAAAATCCAGCTTTTTCCTTTTCGGAAAACAAATCGGGAGAGATAATGTGGAATGACATGCGGAAAAGGAGCTGCGACCTAACCGCTAGGCCATCATTGCCTTCACACTTGATATTTGATTTAGAAATCATAACAAATTACTGTAAAGTAGTTTTGGGGAACAGGCTATATTATTAAGTAGGGACAGCTGCATTGTTACATTACATGGGGTTGTTACTATTGGAAGCCAGTTACTGCTCACATCAAATATAAAACTCTGCTGCTGGATTACAAAACAGCAACAAAAACGGTTCCTCCTTACCTAAACTGTCTCATCCAGGTCTACAATCCCTCCCGCCCACTACGCTCTGCCAATGAAAGGCGCCTGATCCAACATTCACAACAAGGCCCTAAGTCTCTAACTAGACACTTCTCATCTGTCGCCCCCCGGTGGTGGAAACTCCATTCAATCTGCAGATTCCCTTTGCACCTTTAAGAAAAATCTAAAGACCCATCTCTTTCAAGAACACCTACGCACTTAATAATATTGATGATGAGGATGATGATTTTGATGATTATGATGTTGGTTAATGATTGATAATGACAATGACGTTATTTAGGATGGTTTTGATGCTGATTGGAACTCTCAAGATCCGCTGTGGATGTTGTGCTTTGCCTCTGAGCACTGCCTGTCAGCACCTGTGTGTCAGATCAAACTTAAGCAATTTGTTTGCACTTACTGACATTGTCTCCTCCTTGTTTGTATTGTTTTTACTCTCTGATGTATGTCGCTTTGGATAAAAGTGTCTGCTAAATGAATTGTACAATTGTAGAATTGAAAGTATTACTGCATAAACAGTTCATGTTTTGCCCCTTTTGGTTTTGATCAAGTCCGATAGATTGTTAGCAAAAAAAAACATTCTGCAAGTAAACAAGACACACTATTGAGCATGTAATCACATATATTTTTGTATTTTTTAAATTTTCCTTCCAAACAACCTTAAAGGTTTACTTACTCATTTGAAAGAAACTCGTACCAGGTGACACTTCCTGACTCTTTGGTGTTCCTCTGCTTCGCTCTGTAAAGGAACATTACTGTAAAATGATGTCATTGTGAAAAGCGTAACATTTTTTAAGAGACAACTTCCCAAAATGATAACCATAAAGAAACAAATGAGACTTTTATCACAGCACAAGTGAACAGTGTTGAGAAAAATATATCCTATTTCAGAGTATTACTGTATATTTGATGAAAAGACTGTTTTCACTGTGTCAGCTCGTTTTATGGCGGGCGATTTTGATGTCAAGAAATACTTTTGTGAAATTAAATAAACCCTATAGTGCTCCCCAGTCTCTTTCCAGGGATAAGGGAACCTTGTGTCCGTGCACATGCACCCAAACGTGCCAAAATCATGCATGGACATACGTGTAAACACACCCAAACAGTGCTCCCCTGCGCAGTCATAATTATCTGGATCTGTTGTTGCTCTGAACACTTGGTGCTTCAGCTCCCCTTCTGTTTACTCACCCATGGTAGAGCTTTAGCTCCTGCAGAACTTTCTGTACCTTCAGCCTAAGACAAACAAGACACCAAGGCTGAGTGAGTGGAGAGGAGAGGATAGGAGAGGAGAGGAGAGGAGAGGAGAGGAGAGGAGAGGAGAGGAGAGGAGAGGAGAAGAGAGGAGAGGAGAGGAGAGGCAGAGACTGCTGGGAGCTGGATGTCAAACCACGATTAAGGGACGCATCCTCCCTTGTCTGCTGTGTCCACACAATCACCAGAGCACACATATATTACACATAGACACATATACTAAGGGGCCATCTAGGGAGCTGGGAGAGAGAACTGAAGGAGGAGGAGTTTGCAGACGTATGACATGGAGCAGAAGTGTCAGGAGGGAACAAGGAAAGCCCCTCTGTAACGTGGGAGTAGGAAGGCTGTGCTAGAATAACATGATTTACAACTACAGAACTAACAAACAAAACAAAAAAAACCTGCAGGTAAGATGAACAGGATCAGTTCATCAACATTTGTCTACTCTGATTCAAACCAGAGGAGAATTGTTTCTTTTAAGCCTCATTAAACCTGAGCTTCTCAAAATAAAGTCGTACAGGGGTGGGTAACCTCATAAATCTCTCTTTTGTATACTTACATATGGCTTTGTCCTTCAGTAGAGTGCAGGTTTTCTTCAGGGTCAAACTCCTCTGCTGCATAAGAGAACAACGTAAGAGGTCAAATGTGATTGAAAAATACACTGAGTGTAAAACACATACAAACAATGTGCTCTACAAGCATGGACACTCTGCCCCACCTCCTGCTGCCCTGGCGGCCTGTTTGGAGGTCTGGACTACTCGGGAGATGTGTGCAGCACGGGAACATTCATCTGTGGCGAGGATCTCTGAGCGTGAGTACAGATGCCTGCCAGACACACCACTTGCCTGGAAACATTGCACAAACAGCAATACAGAAATGTATATTACATGCTCATTTGATTGAATTCACACATTCAAACACACTACCTCTGATGATAACTTTTTCTTACTTTGCCCTTTTTAAGGAAGAACTTTAGTCTACTTCTACCATAGCAGCCTGTTTAAACATCACATACGACTAAGAATTTTTTCGCTGCTGCTTTAATAACATTTCGTCATTTCGTTACTCTATACTTGTATATGTGTAATGACAATAAAGTTGAATCTCATCTCATCATCTCATCATCTCAACATACTACTGACCCTGGGTCTGTGACAGGAGACCCTCAGTCTGGGACTATCCGTCTCATCTCCAGGAGATGCTGTGCAGCTGTAGGTCTCCTGCTGGCTGGGCTGGATGAGATATTTGTGTCTCTCTTCATCATCCTCTCTCTCTCCATCACTGTCCATGTTCATGGTGTCCAGACTCAGTCTGACACAGGTGACACAGTAAAGAAAGAAATAACTACACAGAGCAGATGATTGACCATGCAATGACATGTATCCAGTAATCAAACCAAATTGTTGAGCAAGAAGCTATGACCTGTGTTTATTCTTGAGCTGCTTTTTCAGTTTCTTATTTTGGTGCCCTGTTCTTGTTCTCACCCTAAAGTAAAGGCTGACTGTTTAATTTAAGAAGCTGTGAACAGCCTGCTAAATCACATGAAACCCTCAGCATGCATTTGTTTTGGAGAGAGACAATGAGCAATGATGCTGAAGAAAATGGTTAAACGTTCAGGTATAATGAAGTGATTTAATCATAACTGATTATATAAAGGCAGTTCTGAGGACTAAATTTGACAGTATGAGTGTTATCTGACTTGTTCTTTCCATCTATCCACCTTACCTTCTCCCCAGGTTAATCGGGGACATAGGGACACCCCAGCTGTGCCTCCGAGATGTTGACATGGATCGGACCAGTATAGGAAAGCTGTCCAGGTCTGGCTCTCCCTCTAAATCCACAGTGGCTTTGTCTTTCATTACTTCTGATTCCGTTATTCCTTTTTCTGTTTCCATTGATCCAAATAGTCCATTCAGATTTATGGTCAAGCTAAGTCCCACTGCAGGGCCTGAGGAGTTAACACTGTCAACGATACAACCTGTTAATAATTTAGGACTTAGCTGTGAGACCACAAAGTTGTGATAAGGTTCCTCCACAGGGTGTGCCGAATACAGGGGAGATACATTGTCCTGAGGAGCATGTGTGGTCAAAAGAGTTTGTAGAGTTTGGTTGATGGCAGTACTGTCTGTGTTTAGAGAAGCCCGTTGCCCAACAGTGAGGTTTTTGCCCTGAGTGACTGTGGTTATTGTAGATGCAGTAGACTGTGGAGCAGGTATCCCGCCCTCCAGGTCTTTAAAGTACTCCGAGTCTTTGAGGGAAGAGCTGAGGCCCAGTAGATCTTCTACGCTGTTGTTCTCTTCTGCAAAGGGGCAGTCATAGTCACTGACTACTGAACACGCATCCTGCAACTCAAAGAAAGAGGATCCAGTAAACAAAATGCTCTAAACATAATCTACAGGATTATATCAAAGTAAATAAGAACTAACTCCCAAAAGGTAACTCCTAAATTGGACTGTGAGACATAAGCAGCAATCTCCTGGGCTGAAAAAATAAACCATTGCAGAAGAGCCCAAACCTGCAGTTCCTTTTCTGGCCACTTGAGGCTGGCTCCAAAAGTGAGTCAATCCCCATGGAGGTGAATGTCAAAATGCCCAACTTGACATTCAGCAGAAATAAACACGTTTTAACTCTGGTATAGGTTTTGGCCCCTATAGTCCATGTCCCATGTCATCACAACCATATGGGAGTCAACATTTTATATAACTCACAAGATAAAGTTATTTTTAGGCTTCAAAGTTGAGTGTTATTATGGGAGCGGCCACAGTCTATGCTGTAAGTGATGCTAACATCAGCATCCTAACAGTTACATAGTCTACAGCCAACTGGCAATATGTTAGACATCTGTAAGAAGACAAGCATGCTGCTATTTACCTTTTAAGAAGTTAAAACAAAAATGTTGAGAAAGCGATAAAGCATCGAGAAAGTTATGGCGAGGAAATGGCTGTCGATACCTGACCCAAATTATACAGCAATCTGTTCTAGAGTTCTTAATGGATTTT
The DNA here is from genome assembly GCF_963930695.1 of Labrus bergylta. NCBI lineage: Eukaryota > Metazoa > Chordata > Actinopteri > Labriformes > Labridae > Labrus > Labrus bergylta. The sequence goes on from NC_089200.1 coordinate 17,088,028, forward strand.
CAAGTTTAAAACAAAACAGTTCATGGAACCAAAAATTAATGTACAAAAAAAATGCCGCTCAGGAACACAGGTTGAAATAACAATGATCAAGCTTATAGAGCTTTACCTGGTCTTCATTGTTGGTACCAAAGAAGACATCCTCAGGTATAGAGGCAGGGGACAGTGAGGAAGACGACCCTGTCCCACTGGGAGGTTGGACACCGAGTTGACTACCTGGAGAATCACAGGTTTGACTGCATGGCTTGCACTCTGATGCTGAAAGATAATGGATGTGATGCTTGTCAATTACAAAATTCAAATAAATGTAACTTTTCCGTAAAGAAAAACAAAGAAAGGCAGACGTAGCTGAGTTTAACAGCTGCACAACACCTGAGTAATCATTTTGAGTGATTCTGGGTTTGGTGGGAGAAAAGCTCAATTACAGCCCCTGCAAGCCTCAAATGAAAGCTCCTTCCAATTTCCACTGCCTAAACAGATTCCTGTATTCACTTGATGCCATAAACCACTGTCATCACTGCAAACTGCCAAGTGAGCCAGCTTTATTCTACATGAGAGCTAGAGCTTCACTGAGCCTCCAATGGCCTGAGGACTTGCCTGTGCTGAATAAATCCAAGTACAGTAAGAACATCCTATATGACAGAAATGGACATGAAGACAAATACAGTGTTTGGTTACATGCATGTGTGATCAAAAGTTTGTCAATGTCCTGTTGATGAAAACCCAATTATATTAGTGTCTCACAGCTAAACTGTCTGTGAAGGCTGCCGAGTATAGGTTTGAGCCACATCATGCCCATCTGAGGAGGGAAAGTCATTGCTATGACAGGTTACATAAGACTAATTTCATAAGGGACGTCTCCTGTGAATCCAAGCCTCAGTCTAAGCCTGCCTGGCTCCACAAGGGCTGACTTCATTCTCCTTGAAAAGTAATTTTTTGATTCTGTTTCCTTGAGAGGGTAAAAGTTCTAAACATAAATAAATAAGCAAGCCACACTTATTTGGTTAGCTTTATAAGGTTAGCAACATGTTACATGTTGTTGACAGGCAGTGCTGGCTGATATATGGTAGAATTTAAGTTGCAAGACATTACTGTTATTACTACTTCTACTCTGGCAACTTACAGATGACATTTTAATACTCCTTTGTCATCTGCTACTCTTTGGTGGCAATTCGTGTTTCCTCGAAATGTACTTTAGCTTGGTTTTGGCTCCAGCTAATACCGTGATGTCATTGTGATGTAGGCCCTAAAATGTTCTATAGACTTCAGGTATTGATGTATGTTGAGATAATATGCAGGCAGACCACACTCTGAGACCTGCACTGTATCTCGATATAAAGCAGCAGCACCCTCTTCTTCAGTGCAGCCAGAGGTGCTCTTACATAAACACAAAGACAGACATACTGTAGATCTATTTTCTATATTAATAAATCATCAGAACGACAGTGTCCCTGCTGGAGGGAGAATTTGTTTGCATCCAAATACCGCTCATGTTAAGTGTAAACTTAGTTGTCGGTAAAGACACTGCAGGGGCTGCTTGATGCTTTCTTGTAGTGCCGCTGTAGCCTTTTATGGTTGGCCTTTCATTTCTGCTAATGCATCACACAAGGATGAAACATCTGTGTGTGTGTGAGTGTGTGTGTGTAAGCTTGCTCAGGTGTGTGTGTGTGTGTGTCTCCATAATGGTTTGGCACTGTCAGTGCCAGCTATTTTCCACACAGCTTGGCTCCACATAACAAAGGGAGGTCTGCTACTAGAACTAATGACAATAGTCAACCAATAAATCACCAAAATACACTTAACACCTCACCTAAATCTTTTAAAATGATTACTCCTTATGTCCACTCAGTATAATAATTTATGCACTGTATACAGCTCTTTATGAGTTTGAAAATGGTAGCTTTTATCTTAAGGTCCATAAGTGTAACTTCTGTCTGTGCGGCAGAGGAAGGGATCCCTCTTTTGCTGCTCTTTCTGAGGTTTTACCATTTTTTCCCCCTGTCTTTTGGTGTTTGGAAACTTTTTCCTTTCCAAATAAAGGATCTGGGTGTAGAGGGTGTCAGTTGTCTCATATTTGTTAAGTCCTCTAAGCAACACTTAGGATTTTGGTCTTTATAAAAACGGCTAAAAGCTCCTGTGAGGGACTTTACGTTCGTGTTGATTTTGGTCTTTTCTGATTATGAAGTAATGTTTTCTGATGGAAAATCTCATCCTACTTTTTTTTAATAGGTAACTTCAGCATTCATTGAGAATCTTTGCTTTGAAATCGTTAAAAACTATTATATGCAATATCATGTCACTGATGGGTATGTTGACTTTTGTAGGTCTTAAAAGAGGTATCACTATTCATTTCAGCATGTTTCATGACCAGTTAAAATCTCCTCACAACAGCTTAAACAAAAGCTCTGCCAAATAAAATGTTGTACTGAATGATACTGAGCTCAGGAGGATTTTCAAGGTTGAAAAAGTAGTCATCGTTTATAAATACCCCAGTGTTCAAGAGTTTCTGATTTATTTCTTAAAACTTTGTGTTAAACAAATCGAGAAGAACAATTGCAACAAAGCAAACACAATTTTCATTCGATGTAAATGTTCAAGAGGAAATCTTATGTACAATCATAACTTAAATATGTAACAGTGATTTTGTAGAGTGTAAAAGACAATTGCTTGTGCCAATGTATAGTTAGTGTTTTAATTGACTTCTTCACAGACACATGAACAGGAAATGAGAACACGTGCTCACCACAAAGCTCACCGTACTGCGCACACATCTGCTCAGCAACATGGCAATCACAAGAGGAACACGGGCATCACAAGATATGGTCAGTTGATTATTTACAATATGCATGATGAGTTGACACAATGCATGCAGATTTAGAAAAGGTTGTCTAAAGCTTGGAGAAGCTACTATAAAAAAAAAACCTTTAAACACACGTGCACACTGAGCCAATATAAATCATGATGACAGATGACAGGATAAAAATCACACATTTTCAAATATCTCAAGTAAAGTTTGACTTCTATGCCCAAGGGATAAAAATGTTTAGGTGATGGTCACAATGACCATTCAGTATCTGATTTGTTCCCTGACTGGTAGAGTGAGCCTGTGTTTGTGTGTCTGTGTAAGGTGGATGTTATACACAGGTGAAAAGAGAGAATACAGAGACCGTTAGATCAGAGGTCGAAAGCATACAACAAAAAAACTGTCATCTCAGATCCTCTTTGATCACAGATTCATCTCTTTCAAAGGATGCTGCTACACAGAAACCACTGCTGAAGCAAAACGTTAGCCTCCCCCTCAGTTTCTTTGAGTCAGAATTTGAAAAAATAATCCTCTGTAAGAAACAGCATGAAGTAAGAGAGCCAGAGTAATTCAAGTTCTGAACATTATAATGCAAAAAAAAATCTAAAATTATGATAAAACTCCCAGTTTTTTTTTAACTGAACTGGGATTTTCTTAACGGATTTACTTGTCTTTCCAACACTGCACTGAACATATTAAGGAAACAATATATTTCGGCTTTTAAAGACAGATTAGAGTTACACAATTTAAGTCAGTATTATCACACCATATACAATGTTTTCAATTAACACTGGAAGGGTTCTTTTAAATAGAAATGTAACCTGACATCTGTGCATTCTCTCATCTTATACAATCAGAGTTATAGTGACTCACTGAGTTTTGCCCTGATCTGATATACTGCAACTTCCAATCACCACAAACCCAAATCAGGTCGAAATTAACAACACCCAAAACACATACATCGGACCACATCAAGTTCATGACCTTTTCTACAGCTGCTGCTCTCTTTATACCCAACTTAGTCTTTCCTCTGTGCCATCAAGCAGACCCAAACCACCTGTAGTATAACCAAAATGTCGAAAACCTCTTGTCGAAAAATGTCGTACCTCTTTTAAACGACCATCTCTTCATCCAGAGTTTGGAGAATGATGGCCAGGAGTGGTTAAGAGGAGATTCAGCCATGGCAGCAGAACAGCAGGAAGGCCAGCTGAGACTGGAGCTTGCTCACACTGGAGCTCTGGCACCCAGCGAGAGGAGGAAGGGGGGGGGGGAGCAAAGAGAGAGGGCAGGACGGGGGAGAGGAGGGACAGCGGGGGGGAGGCGAGAAAGAGTAAGGCAAGAAAGAGGAGGCTGGCGATTTAGAAATCACCCCCCGGAGGAGAGACAAAAAGAGCAAGAAAGCAAAAAAGGGGGAGAAAAGTTGACAGGGAGCAAAAAGGAGGAGTGATGGATGACGTACTCCACGGAAAAAGCATTTTGGGCTCCTTCTCAGATGTCTGCGAGTTGTAAGCAGTTCCATCCGAGACATCCCCCTCTTAGCCCCTCTGAAAGTTTTATTTGAATGAACTATACGTAAACGGGGTACAAGAGAAGGAGGGAAAAAATGACGTAAATATGTGAAGCAGATTTCTTTCACTTTTCATAAATCTTCTCACCACTCCCTAAACATTATATTTGGAGGGTCCCGGTAACCAATGAGCTAATAACCTGTCTGTATAAGCACTAGTTGTAGCTGCACCTGGATCACCTTCAACAGTAGGCTCATTTACCAATTGATCAGTTGCAGCAGCCATGTAATTTGCATATTTGAGGTAGTTTTAGGACTTTAATATGCAGAAATGTTATCTGTTTTAGAGAGTCTATTTTTTTTTGTACTGTTGCAACATTTCCAACACTGCTAAATGCACGTCAACAGAGCAGGAGGAAGATCAGCCATGGATGTTTTTAGACGCAGCAGTAAACAGAGAAGCAGTAAAGGAAGGCATTGTGTGCTTTAAATGTCTAATTTCTCAATCAACACACAGAAAATAAGTTAAAGGCCTAAAAAAAAACTAGGGTGTAACTTTTCCAGACCAGTTTTAAATGTACTATTGTTTTGAGGAAACAAAGCAGAGACATAAAAGAGAAGGAAGTATACGCAATGAAAGCATAGGGTAAGGATGTATTCCGTTTTTTTTTTCTTATTTTGAGTCACAGGGGCACAAACTACCACATCCTTTGTGAAGAAGGAACACAAGCGAAGTCTTTTAAAAATGCAAAAACAAACTGTGCAGATGAATGATCACTTCAGAGGAGGGAACATTTCCCCTAGCTGCTTCAGCTTGTAGACACAGAGCCTGACAGTGGTTGCAACCATTTTTGCTTCTTAATTTGCACAAGTGTAACTATGGATGACCATCAAGTTCAGCTCACTGCACATCGAGGGGAAAAGTCTCCTGACTTTCCCACAGACAGAGGAGGCAGTGCACTGGCACGAATAATGCAAGAAGTAATCTATGAAAGGCAGAGTATATCTCACATTTCAAACAACGATGAAGCATGACGACCACTAACTCAGAACCAAGACAAGCAAAATAAACTATACTTACATAGAATGATAGATAGGAAAGAGATGGCAGCTTGTAAATCCAGGAACAGTGGAGAAGAGCTGTTTTAAAGTCATTCAGGGCTGACTGTGTTTAGCTGTGTGAACGCCTGTGCCTACCTCACTCTGACAACAGAGAACCAGCTTCCTCTTTTCTCTTTCTAAACAGCTGAGAAAGACGTGCAGCTGAGCGGCCCACAAAAACATGCTGCTATGGAAAGTATGGTGGCTGCTTCACACTCTGAATAAAGCAGCACCTTAGCACCAATGCCACAAAGTGGAAAACATGTCATTGTGTTACCAGTTAACAGGTCAACACATCATGGATACATTAATTAAACTTACATTAATGTGTGTATTTCTTTATATAATGTGCAAGAATGTTTAAATTTGAGTGTGTGTTTTAGTTTTTTGGGTGAAAATAACTACGAGGTACAAGGTGTTGTGTGTGTGTGCACGCATGTGAGCGTGCAAGAGACAAGGGGGATACATGTTGCAATAAAATAAAATGAGAGCACAAACACCAGTCATTGCATTATATTCTTATCTCATAAATCCATTCAGCTTCACTGTAAGACGTCATGTTCTAGAGAAACAGGAGGTGATGTGTCTGTCTGTGGTTTTTGTCAGAGTCTTAACTGCAGCAGTCTCACATCTTGACTTCATGTTGACTGTGTCACTGCCCTGTCTGCTCTTATTCTGAGGTCCGTTTGTGTGAACTCTAAAGATCACATGAATAAGGTGTCAGGCCTGATGTTTCCATATGACATGTCATTTACAAGCAGCTAATGTGTACCATGAAAGAAAAAGGGACCCTTTAACAATGTGTTGTAGAAATGAGGGAACTTATTATTGTGAGTAGGTGTCATAACATTTGTTGTGAACTTCACTTTTTCCTTGAGGTGTATTTTCATGAACATGAAGTAGATTTTGACTCAAATAATCACGTTTGAGTTTTGTGTGTTGATTTTCTTGCTTTTTTTTTTTAAATGCATCTTTATGTGGTGTGTGTTTAATTGTCATGAACTCAATGGAACAGACATGCATTTTCTTCTGATGCCACATAATCATTGAACGCCCAACAGCAAACTCTCAAGATTAGAGTTCTTCACTCTCTTCCAGAGTTTAGGATTTTGATTTCTAGCCACTTTGTTTCAATTTTTCTTTGGAATTGATTATAATGTTTGTTGTCTTTTTTGCTCGTAATCTCGACGACATTGGAAATGAGAAAGACCACAATGGTCTTAAACTGCTGGCAGGGGGGGGGGCAGCTTTTTGTGTCTTCATTGGAGAGATATGACTTTGGATGGAGCCAGGAATAAGGGAGGGAGAGAGTGGGGAGCAACAGGTCGGATTCAAACCTGAGGACCTCCGTGCATGGGGCGCACGCACTAACCACTGCACCACCAGCACCCCCTGACAAGACTGCTCTTGAGCACCCAGGTCATGTGATATTAACATTTCAGAGGTAAGCAGAAAGGGCTCTAGAAGAGTAGCTCGCTTGTTTGAAAGAGAATAAAGACTTTTCTGTCTATATAATTCAATCCACAGGTAAGAAGCGCGAGAAGACACATATTCTCCAATAATTTTATTCATAATTTTAATATAAACAGTTAATTGTTGAATAATTTACACACAGCAAGATTTTATTTTCATATCATTGCAACATTTTCTGTACATGTCACTACTTGGCTCTCCTTTGAAAACATAGAAAAAATAAATTGTCAAGCGTTCATTTAGTCATGGCACATTTTTGATCCTGTACAATATGCATGTATTTCTGTCTCTCTGTGTGTGTGTGTGTGTGTGTGTATGTGTGTTCAATATGTTGATATACATAAAGATAATGGCACATTTGGATCCAGTGTGAGGGATGAAGCGATCTCTGCGGGTTGCGGGTTTTGGACTGTACATACACACATATACACCTGCTGTCTGCATACGCATCGATGTCTCAACATAATGTATACATAACATATTCCAAAAAAAATTAATACATCAGCATATTCATCGGCAATAAATGACATTTATAAAGAGGTATCCTGCAAGACTACACACAGCATTCTGGGGACCACCTATGTGCACTGAGGAGAGAAAGAGGACACAGAAAGGAGGAGGAGGAGGAGGAGGAGGAGGAGGAGGAGGAGGAGGAGCAGCAATCAGAGACAAGAAAGCTGTGATAAAGACTTCAACCAAGGACAACACAGACAGGACTCCATAGAATTCAACAACACACAGCACAGGGAACAGGACAGAGATAAATAGAAGGTATCTGTGTGTAAACTGGAGCAGACCACTGGACTGACAGATGACTCCTAAAACTGAAGAAGAGGCTGCTTTTCCTCAGACTGTCTGTCAACGGTTGATCTCTCCCTAATTGATAAGACAAAATCCAACAGGTCATCATTACACTTCTGACAGACAGCACTCACTTCAATCTTAACCTGAAGGTGGATCACCTTTACGCTGAGCCTTTAGAAGGAACAGTTTCGGAATTAAGTTGGATTGCTCGTATGTCAGTCACATTAATGTCTCAACTAGCTGACTCTTAGCTTAGCATAAGGGGAAACTGCTAGCCTGTCTCTTTCCAAAAGTATTAACGATTTCCTGGAAACATTTCTGGACTAACTTATACACTTGTTTCACCTTATTATTGTTTAGGCCCTTTAGATTAAACACACAACTACAATGACATTATTTGACCAATTGTCTGGCAATTTCAAAACGTTTTTTTCTTACATTTAGGAGTTTTCACATGTTAACTTTCCAGTCACCATAACACTACGGAATCTGGTAGAGAGATTTTAGAACTTTTTGTCAGAGCCACACTCTCAGTTTCTGTCTTTTTATTCAAAGCTAAAGCTAATGAGAGGCTGCCACTTATTTTCAATGTCCTCTTTTTTAAAAATTTTTTTTTTTTACCTCTGAGCAAGAAAACAAATACCGGTAAGCATATTTTCCAAAATGTCTCACCCTCATCCTGAAACATCTCCAACTTTACAGCCTAAACCTAAAGACATACGGTTGTTGATCATCATTGAAATATTCTTTTTTTTTTTTTTTTTTTAGCTTATTAAGGGTTTTATCACTAATGTTTCCTCTTCTTCAAAAAGGATGTGCAGTGGTCTTTCCAGTTTTCACATACAAAATAAAAACACATTTGCAAACAAAAACACATCTTTTGTCAGAAACAATTTCATATAACAACATCTGTGATGGGTGACATATCTGTGACATGATAAAAGGCTTTTCGGGTGACATGCTGCTGTAGCGGGGCGGTTGGGGTAAATGCACAACTTCCTGCTGAACGACCAACATTTGGAACATGCATCAGAGCTGGGGTTGATTTTGAGTGATTCAGGGCCACATACTGTTAACGCCTTCTTTCAACAGAAGTAAGCCCTCAGAATGCAGCTGTGCAGCTCCTGTTAAAGACACGGGCAGACTCCACTGCTTCTCTGTGTAGTGGGTTGTGATACGAGAACAACGACAAAACGAAACAAAAACATCCATCTTTAAAATTAAAAAAAAAAAAAGTTATATACACATCGATAACAATGTTAAATTCATAACGTACAAGAGTAATAAAAGTACAGTCAGATAAAGTAATTGGATTTGCCCTCCATACTTTGGCAAAAAAAAAAAAATAGAAATCAACATCTCTAAAATGTAATACTTTTTTCTTTTCTTTAAAACAAAACAATAATACATACAATGCTTTGTCCGCACCCTGCGCTTTCCCTACAAGCATGCTCTGTCCAACCACTTATTAGGTCATCAGAGGTGAACAAAATGAGCCCAAACTTCCCTAAAGTCAAGTGCTTTTGTTTTCCAGGGGGCAAAAGGGGGTCTCTTTACTTTTTTTTTTTTCAGTGAAGAGCTTATGAATCTAATCGCAGAAAAACTGAAAGCATTTCAAATAGAAAGATCCAATTTTAATGCAAGTATTCTAATCATGGAGTTTGTGCATGTGCTTTGGGGCATCGCTGCTGTCAACAAAGACTGATGAGAAGCAAAATCAGTAAGCATGAAATAATCAAGCTACCTGCTGGTAAAGATCATTCATTTCCATGCACAAAGCAAGCTAGAGCTTACCAAAGAAGAGACACAAGTTCAACACTTCTCTATTGGAGAAAACATCGGTCCTATCACCCAATTTACAGTATTTTCCCACCGAGCAGGTTGATAATTTTACCTGCAGAATACTTAAAATATTTTTGTTTTTTTCCTTTTCATGTCAGGAGGAGGAAAATCCTCTTCAACGATTGGTGGAGACATGCCAGTCAGCGGCTGTTCTGCTCTGGGCGGGAGGGGAGTCAGGGGGGCTGTTAAGTCTGAGCAAGGCACTATGGGTCATGGGAGGCCCTGTTTGCTTTGCCACCCCTGAACCTGCTATGCTCCCATCCAACCTCTAGAGAGCAGTCCAGACCACAATCAAATCAGAGTCAGGGAAAGGAAATGATCTCATTGGGGCAAAAAGATTTTAGATATTTTTGGAAATAGGGATCTTTGTTTTGCTCTTGCAAGGATGCTGGAGAATTTCCGTTTCAGTCAGAGAAGGTCAAAGGTAAGTAGATATCTTCTTCCTCCTCATCCTCCAAAAAAAAAAGACTCAGGCTGCCCCCATGAGACAAGAAGTTACAATTTAGATTTCATGTCTGTTAAAAGTTAATATGGCACACAGGATTGTCCCAGTTCAGCTTTTTCTTTTCCCTCTCCCTCTCCAGGGGAGAGAGGGACAGTGAGAGGGTGGGGAAGTCTGATCAGCCAAAACAGAACCAACCCATGGCATTGACAGAAAATAAAGGTCATCTCTTGATATTCACAGTAGAAGAAATATATATACAAAACAAAAATCAGAACAGAGAAACAGACTAAACAAACAAAACCAACAAGGACTGGAGGAGACGTGGGAATTGAACCCTAACTGTTTAGAAGAGGAGTCGAGGCTTTCTGCAAGACAACAGGTTCAGTTTTGATGTGATATAAAAAAAACTCAGTGATCACAGATATGCAGTGAGAGTAAGGATACTCATGCCAGAAATACAGTTGAACCGCTACACTTAAAGCACAATCGTGTATTTGGAGAAGGGGAATACAAAGCCTCAAGCTACTCTGCTTCTTCCAGTGCCCAGGGGGGAAGCCTCTTGTGAGTCATTTTATAAACAATACAAATAAACTTTGTAGAGGAAGTCAATTTACTGCCCAATTTCTCTACTAATGTATTATTCATAATATTATAAGGGCCAGGGCTAAAAATGATAAGGTTTAAGGTATCCCTGTTAGAGGGCTATTTGTCAGCAGTAAAAACATCCGACCAACCAACAACCAACAAACCAGATAACGAGAGGGATACTGATTGTGTATCCTGAAAGTTGTTTCAGAAATCGGTCACATCTGACAGGAAATGAGCTTTAAAAATCAAGCCATTTCAAACAGAAGCAAACCAAATTTTAGGAGTCTTGCTCCAAATAATTTCCACTTCTTCCAGGGGTCATAGAAAGCTTCCCTCTGGGGCAAAAGATGAAGAAAAAACGACTGAAACAAGGAGGAAGGAGGGGTTTAGATGATACCACAGGTGAAAGGAATTGATCAGCAGTGTTGGTAATGTTTGATAAGGTGATATTTGTCATGAAGGGATATATTAAGTGACTGACTGGGGGAATATTTAGGCTCTTTAGACTGATTCCTCCATATGCACTGAGGTAGACTCTGGCCAAACACAAAGACAACAACATTTCAAAACTAAGAAATGGACTAACTAGCACTCCTGCTGCTCACCCACCAGCTACTACACCTGTACAATAACAAACGTTTACATCGCTTCACTCTCAAAACACCTTAAAAATGCGTGACTAAAAAGCTAACTGTGTTTTTCTTACACAATGACAATGATCATAATAAAATAAATATCTGGTATTTCAAAGATATGGGCACCATCGTAATTAAAAATTGCATATGCGTGTGAAGACCACCACAAGATAAGCAACCTAGGTCGAGGTGGAGACGAGAGCTGTGTCCTATTTCCATACTAAATACTGAGTCTACGTTGACTATGTAGTGAGTTTGACTGGAAGATTGAAGGCGTACTAAAACAGTGTACTTTTAAGATCGAGACTAAGTATATCGTATGAAAGTTTGACACAGCTAAGTTACACCATTTTTCTGTCATGTATGCAAACTGACGGGCATCGTCATTTCTTCTTTTTTTTTTTTTCTATAAATCTTTTTTTCTGCTTTTATTTTCCAAACTATGTCACAGATTATTTACAAAGTACAAAAGCCCAAAGATTGTAACTCCTTGGAATAATTAGCTTAAAATCTACATCATAACCTCAGGCGCCTCTAAGTGCCAACAGCTCAGACTCTGGCCGCTCTGCAGTGTCACTGCACGAGCACAGGGAGAACATAAACGTTCAAACCTTACGCTGGCAAACAAGCCCAGATAAAAAAATTTAAAAAAAAGTTAAAGAAGAAAATCAACCAATACAGCCAACAGGGATGACTTCTCTTACAGCGAGGGACACACCCTACAAACACAAATGCAGATGCAGCTTGGATTTTATTTTGTGTCTCTTGCCTTGAGAAAAAAATACAGAGAGAGCATAGAGGCCTTTCTATGTTTGTGTGTGTGCGTGTGTTTTACTAGCCAATGCAGCTAGTCTGGACGTGGCTCTGGGTTGGAGAAGGCACTGTTATAGTATGGAGGCAGCTTCTCTGCTTTCTCTGATTCTGTGGATTCTCCTTGTTGACAGAAAGCTGCCCTAATTTTGGCTAAACTATACATGCTGAGCGCTGCTCGGATAGATTGGCAACCTCATGGTTCTGTGAGTCCAGAAATGGAAAAAATAAAATAAAATAAAAAGGTTCATCTCTACATGTCATATGCCATATTTCACTTCCCACGTCATTGAATGCTGTGGTTAGACAGTGAGAGGAGAATATCTGCTGTGTGACTCTGAATGAAGGACCTTTGTCATTGTCAAAATAAGACTGAGGACAATGAGTAAGGGTACAGATAACAGGAATGTTTCTCATTCCCAGAGGGAGGGACAAACTAAAGATTGAAGAAGAAAAAAACAAAGCCTTTTGTGGGTTTATTCTGACTCTGATGGTGTGTGTTGATGGCATCAGCTTTACGAGCAGTCAGGCGAAAAAACAGAGGAAATGAAGGAACAAGGAGTTCCAACATAACCCTGTAATGTCAGACCTGAGTGAAATAGCTGCTGCACACTGTGTCCTGACTGCATGTGATGGCAGAGAAAATAATAGGATTAACAATTGCTCACACACTCCCTCTCTCTCTCTCAGACACACTGAAAGATAGAGACACAGAGAGAGAGAATGTCCCCCTTTCTCTCTCACTTCACTACCTGCTGTGGACTGAACACAGTTGGAATTTTCCGTATATTTCTCCAGCCCTTTCTACATCTCTCCACCCCTCGACCACAAAACGTGGAAATTTCCAGCAGCCTGATTTTGAGCAGTGAGCTCAGCAGCCAATGGGAAGAGCTGAGTAGGGGAGAGTGTGCAGGAGGTGTGTGTGGTGCAGAGGAGAGCTCTAACAGGGAGAGGAGAACATTATGTGTCAAATCAAAGAAAAGCAACCATCTTAAAGGTAGATTACAGGTCAGATGGGAAGGGAACGCTACTGCTCTCTGATTTAAATGAAGAAGGCTTTTATAATAAAGAGAAAATTGTCCACTGCACCTGCACTTTGCTTAGGGCTTAGGTATTAAGCCCCCCCCCCCCACACACACACACACACAACTGATAAGCCATAACTGTTACACTAACACACAAAAGTACATTCACCAGGCCAGGACAAAGCTTTCCACACTCTCTAACCTCTCGGAGAGTTCACAACAATCACGTGAAAGACGCAATAAACCAGCAATAACAGACACATAAAAACCTCCCGCGTGACCCGACCAGAGAGAGAGAGAGAGAGAGCGAAAGAGAGAGAGAGCGACAGCAGACTAACACTCATCAGGTGCACTTCTACCTAGAAAGACCTCTTTCCCATTTTATATAGCTTTTTTTTGGTTATTCCATTTTTAAACTTCCTGTCGATGTTGTAGTTAAGGTGCCTCCAAATGCTGAAAGCTCTCAGTGGGGCCGAGGTTTATAGAAAAGGATGCAGTCAGTTGACAATATCTGAGGGCTTTGGAGGCCTAAGACACAGAGAGCACTGATGGTAGATTAGTGTGATTGTTGGGGCTATAAAATTACGAAAATTTAGAAAACCAGAAAGAAAAAAACAAAAAACTGGCAAAACAAAAATACCAGCAAAGCTTCTGATGAAAAATATTACAAATATGGCCAACACGCACAAACTATTTACAAAACATCAATATGTCATATATTATATATCAAATATTGGTACTTAAAACACCAATATTCCATATATACTATATATATTATATTTATTTATATATTCTATACCCACTAAAATATATCAAAGCAGCAGCTATTGGTCAGTCTGAGGAACTCCTTTGTCCAATTCTTAACTGTTTAAATATCCTTCAGCCATATAGTGAGGACACAGAAATAAAACTGAGAAAGAAGAGAAGAAAAGAGAAAACAACAATAAAAGCAAATAAATTAAAACCTATTCACCAAACACCCGATGAATCTGTGTGTAGTTTGGAATTCTGCAGAACAAAAAAAAAGGAAAAAAGAAAAAGAAAACATTCCTCTAGGAATAGATGTTTGTTCTAGGATCAAGTCTTTGCAAGTCATCCCACCGTTCCAAACTGATTAAGTCACTGTTCAAAAAAGGAAATTAGTATAAGCGCTGTAGACACTTATCTTTGTTTATAGGCCACGTACAAAAAGGCCACTATCTGAGTAACAAGATTTCACTTGGAGAAACAAACACAAAGCAGAGAGATGTGGAAATGCAGATTGATGATGGGGAGAAAAAGAGGGGACAAGTCTTGAGGAGGTTGAGCATAAGCAGCCATCTTGGTTGTCTAAGGTTTGTTGTGTTCACAGTTTTTCTTTTTCTTTAAATGTTTCCCTCACAAGGAGTCCTGGAAACGTGGCATTAGTGAAAAACAATAGATTGGTAATATTGTAATAGAAAATCCGATGTGTTGTGGAGGAAGTAAAAAAAAGTGTTACACCATGTTTGCATCCCTTGCTTGCCTGTGTGTCGGCAGCTGTGAGAAAGAAAATAAAAAGTCCTGAGATCTGTGTTGTTGTTTTTTGACGGGTTCTCTAAGAATAATCAATCATTAGAAAATGATGCGAGGAACATGAAGGATACAGAAAAAAATGGACTGGAAGAGAAAGAAGGATGGGAAGTGGAAGGGGATAAGTTTAACAAGTTCTTCTAGGAAACAGGAAATGTTAGGAAGGGCTGGATCTGGGCAACGATAAGATTCGTCCGTTTTTCTTGCCACCGTTCATGTGTGTGTAGGGGACATGTTCCTCATAGTTCCCCCTTAGGGCCACCGAGGGCCCGCTGTCCCTGCCTAAGCTCTCCTCTCTCTGCGAGTAAGAAGACGGGTCCAGAGGGATGCTCTCCATGTTGTCCAGGTCTAGATCAAACTCCTCTGTCTCTGGGACTTTGTTCTCCTCGCTGTAGAAGAAGGACAACTCCTGGAAAGACGGGTGCAAGTCCTCCCGCAGCATCTCGATGATCTCGTGGAACATCGGTCGCATCTTGGGGTTGTACTGCCAGCACATCTGCATTAGGCTGTGCCTGGCAGAGCGAAGAAAGAACACAAAACCTTAACATGTGGAAAATTCCTGAGTCCTATCTACTTGTCTTTTTTTATTCAGTATAGCAATTGGCTCCCTGGTTTTATCTGGAATTTCAATGCAAGTCATCATGTGACACACTGTGTGTCACTTTATCTAGGCAGGATACAGGGCAGCAAAAAAGCCCAGTAAAAAATACCCAAACAATCAGTTGTTTGTGTTATTTATTTAAGAAATTGATTTAATTTAGTTTGTAAAATTACCCATAAAATAAATGTTTTTTTTATTTTTTATTTTTTAAACATTTTTATTTTGAAAGGGTAATGCTCAGTAAAAGGCAGGTGTATCTTCAAAATCAGGGAAAATACTGTGCTTCTTGTTAATTTAGTACTTGACTACTGAGGGCAAGACGTTTGCAAATCCTTTGTTTCTTAAGCAGACTAAATGTAGTGACTTAATAACCTCTGCTTGTAGTTTTGTGTATGAAAAGCTAGCAAATTGTTGCATTAGCTTTATTTATTATATTTATTGATATAAATTGATTTAATTCATTGGCCAAACAAAACAATGCACCATGATTATGGTTGTGTTATTTGCCATATAGCTCGTAACAAGTTGACTGCACTAAGAAATGCTGTTAAAGAGGGTTTGTTCTTTAAGACAATCTATTGAAATGCCTCTGATGATGAATTAGTAAAAAAAAGTGACCAATCACTTAAACATCATTTAATTATGCTTGACTGCAGCACTGACTATAAGCTTATCATGTTGTTAAAACACATTTGAACTCATGATGGTGCAAACAGAAAATCTATTTTGTGTTTTTTATGGTGAAACATTTCATTTGGATATCCAACGATATTTAGATTTCCTAAATACTATAGTGGTATTTTAAACGTCAATCAAGATTTTGTGAACCATCAGACTTCGAGCATTTATCCTCTGGGGATTCTTGATGCTCCATGGCACTTTGAGTAAAATACTGCCGAACTGGGTTTCTGTATTTACTCACATCCTCTCGGGGCAGTTCTCTGGCCGGTCTAAGTATCCTCCATCCATCACAAACTTTAGAACCTGTTCGTTGGATAAACCCTGGTAAGGCTGCTCTGCTAGCGTACTGATCTCCCACAGCACAACGCCAAACGACCTGCACACACACAAGAACAAGCACACGTTATTTAGTGCACCAGTAATGTAATGCAGCATTGCAGGAAGCAGTCAACAACTGCTGAGGTGAGACTTGCCAGCAGTCAGAGTGGGCAGTGAAGACTCCGTCCTTCAGAGACTCTGGAGCCATCCACCTGACCGGGAGCAGACCCTTCCCTCCTTTACGGTAGTAGTCAGTCTCGTAAATGTCTCGGGTCATACCAAAGTCTTTTTGAGAAAGAGAAAAGAAGTGAGTCAATTTTAACTGTTAGCAAACAGTCTAACTTAATAAAACATTAAACCACATTCAGTACAGTACCTCCAATCTTGACGGTATAGTCTTCTGCCACCATGCAGTTCCTGGCTGCCAGGTCTCTGTGCACAAACTTCTTGGCATTGAGGTACGCCATGCCGTCTGCAATCTCTGCTGCCATCTGGATCATGTCCTTCAGCGTAGGAGGAGGACGGCCTGTCGGGTTGTTCTGTAAAAAAAAAAAAAACACAACAGAATTGAGATTGGTGGTAATGATGACCTCCACTAAGGTAGATTTTTAGAATGCAGAGACTTACCTCAGAGTCAGGCCTTAGACTACGCAGGTAGCTCTTTAGGTCACCGTGGGTCATCAGCTCCATCACCACCAGGCTGGGCTGACCTTTGGAAACCACACCTAGCAGACGTACCTACAGGAAGAGAAGACAAGGATACATGATGCACCTCATGATATTAACACATGCACTGGCTGACAAGGAAAGAAGACAAACATGTTCTAAATGAGTATTCATCTATTTAAGTCTGTGAAATTGTCACATTAGTACAGGTGGGACAAAAAGGAGTACAATCCCCAGACTGTTAATACCTTATAAATACTGGCTAAGGTTTAAAAATGTATATCATTTCAGTATTTCGCTAAAGTATGGGTAAGGTCAGTATGGGTCAGGTATTACCCCATCTTTTAAAAAAACTCTTACTGTTAACCACGCAGCCAAGATTACATATTTATAAAAATCCTCCCTCTTTTTGTTATTAAACTAATAAAGAGAGCCCACGATGTGATTTCTGAACATGACAGAAAGACACATGGCAGATCAATCGGTGCTCAGTTCAGCTTCATAAGATATAATTGAGTTAAAAGGTTTTTTCCCCCCAAGTCAAACTGTGTGTCAATATGGCTTCCCCAACACATTAAACAAGCTTTGAATGTATGAGTCACATGTTCATGCTGGGTTGGACTACATGATGGGAAGCTGTGATACACTGCCGTTCACAGGCTGGTATTTGTGAGTCAGTAATGAAGCGGTGTAAAAACTGTTTGGAGGTTGTCGTACCACATGGTGACAGCTGAAAGCCTTCATCACAGAGGCTTCGTTGAGGAACTCGATCCTCTCACGCAGGCTGGCTGATTCATTGACCGTCTTAACGGCTACGTGTGTATCAGGGTCTCCTTTGATGATGTCCTTGGCAATGCCCTCGTACACCATGCCAAAGGTGCCTTGACCCAGCTCTCTGAGCACCTGGATCTTCTCTCGGGGGACCTCCCACTCATCAGGAACGTACACTACACAAATAAAGTCAATGTTATGATTAGGATTATTTTCACAAATCCTCATGAGGCAGCATTTTGTCTTTTAATTTTTTTAAAACAGTTAATTTTTTTCTTCCTTTTATCTTCCAAGCTTATGCTTTAAAAGCACAATGTGTTGATTTTCCTAAACATAGCAGTGTTTTTTTTCATGATACTCTTCTTACCGTCATTGGCACTGAGGTACTCAGGGTTTGAGGAGGCGATAAGGGGTCCTGTTGGGCCCTCTGTTTGCCTATAAACAACCAAAGAATGACATTATTGAACTTTCTCCTGTCTGTTTAGACCTCACGGTCAACGTCTTCAAAATAAACATCCTCTACTTCCAATCCAACTACTGCTTTGTATAATGAATAAACACCATTCCTTCACTGGGGTCATATATCGTGACATGCATGTTTTAAGCAACAAAAAAAAGCTCACTTCTTCTTTAAGATCACAAAGACTCCTCCTCCCACGAACAGCAGCAGGATGAAGCAGATGACTGGGCCGATGACTATCCAAATCAAACCTGGGTCAGCTGTAATAAAACGCAGGGGTAACAGGTCAGTACATTTGAAAGACGCAGAGTGTGGACGACAGAAAAAAATGTGTAAAACAATAAAAAAAACTCGAGAACTTTGTTTTTAAATATATAAGTGACAAGTAATCTTAATGAAGCTCTAGAAAATGTGCATGTTTGTTTATTTTCAAGATATTCAATTGAATTGAAGTAAAACAAATGATAAAAAGTTTGTTGCAATGAAAACATAACATTTTAGATCTTTTAATTAATTGGCTTGTTTGGACCTTGCTAAAACATTCAAAGAGGAAATGGAATCAATGTGGGGAGCAGTTTTATGGATGACCAGATGACTATGAATAATGAATGACGGGTGTGAAGTTCTATGTCAGATATAAAGCCCCGCCCCCACCAGTCTTACGGTTAGGCATGAAGAAGTAAGTGGTATCTGTAAAGGAGCCGTTTCCTGCCAAAGAGGTGGCGCGGACCTTCACGCTGTAGTTTCCAGGCTGCACAAGCGAGAGCTTGGTGCCACCTAACTTAAGGTAGGCCGGCCGGGACACACAAGTTATGTGAACCTGTGAAAAAAAGAAGAAGAAAAAAAAGAAGCCGCATGAGAGGTCATTAAAGATCAAGAACATGAAGTGATGATTTACCACTGATACATGATTCAACTTCAAAAACGTCAAACTCTGAGGGCAAAGTTCACAGATATTTCTCTCTGGACAGAGCATGTTTTTGAGAACACTCATTGCTTTGCATAAAACATCAGAATCACCAGGCATGGTCCTGACAAATCACCTACCGAGTTAGCAAAACTATTTTTAAGCTCTTATTTGGTGTTGTAGATCTGACTACATGTTTGTAAACTACAAAGGAAAGGACAATAAAAAAAAAATCAGTTGTATGTCTTCTAAATGGATTTATTTTAAAGCACAATATGTGTAACAATGCTGCATGGGTTTCAGAATGTACACCTTAGGGGACAGGATGTAACACCAGTAAAAATAAAAGATCACAATTTAAACAACACTGAAGTCTGTGAATCTTTTGCACCAGTGCATTATTTGAGGTATCACTTCTACCTTCCTCAGGATGTGAATCAATCAATATTAACCAGTATTGGAAGGTTGAATCAGAAAGAAAAGATTTATATTGCGTTTCCACAAAAAACATAAATTAGGTTTTTTGGATAAGCAGGGTGCAAGTTGTACTGTAAACATCATTTTAAATAAAGCCAGTAGACTTTGTTCACGCTGAAGGATGAGAGTGAATGGTGTGTTTTCAGTGCAGTGTAGTACACTGGAGATGTCGTTGGAGATGCCCGTCCATCTCTGCCACTGCATTCTGCTCTTCCTTCCTACCTCTGTCACTATGGTAACAGAGCTGCTACTGGCTCCTGGGGTCAGGCGGTGCAGCAATGAATAGCAATGAGAGATGAATTCTCATTTACAGCAAGTAAACAACAACAACAACAACACACTTACATTCACACAGTGCTACTGATCCTCACCAAATGCATGAAAATAATAATATGCAAACCCACTAACACACACACACACACACACACACACACACACACACACACACACACACACACACACACACACACACACACACACACACACACACACACACACACACACACACACACACACACACACACACAGTGGGAGCATTAGGAATAAATACTTCCTTTGTTCCTCTCTTTTTATAAAGACTCTAAACTGACCTCCGAGTCCCCGACCCTCCTGTAGAACACCTCGTACATGATGATGAGGCCGTTTGGTGAATTAGGTGTGTTCCATTTAATCATCACATAGGGAGGCTCAGCCGTCACTATCTCATGGGTCACAGGGCCTGGGATGTCATCTGCTTTCTCTGTGGGTACAAGACAGAAAGAAATCCACTTAGAACATCTGTATTATTTGAGCACTTACTTGAGCCTTACTTTGAGCTAAATATCTTAATGTGAAGGCTCTTATAGTTCTGTCACAACATATATAGTAACTCAGCTGCCAAAATGACTGTACAGAATATTAAAACCGTCATATGAGTGTTTTGCATAACTTTGAATTTGATTGCTGCATTCCTAACTGCTAATAAACTCTGTGTTTATGAAAGCTGTGTAGTTTTTCTTACCCTCTGGCATAGTCCTAGCACTGACATAAGTAGCCATGCTGCAGCGTTTGAAGTCCGTCGCATGGTTGCACGCCATGATCTCTATCTTATAGCTGGTGAAGTGGTGCAGGTTGGAGATGACCGTTGTCTCCTTTGAGATCACTTTCAGCTCCACCTGAGCAGAGAAGACAAAAGATCAAATTACTCGGACAGCAAGAGCCAGACAAAAGTTAAGGTTACATTCCAATCATATACATTTATAAGAGAAATGTTCTTTTGAACACAAAAAAGGCTTTGTGCAACCTGTAAACAACTAACAGTATTTACATATTCTTCTCATAGCTCCAAGTTTGAAATAACTGGCAGCAAACTATGAATACCATTTTTTTCTACAAACAGAATCCATGTTTGCAAATAAATGATGATCAAAATGTAAACATTTGAGACCTTTGATCCCTCATCTTCTTGGTCTTCATCTTCAGGGCTGGCTGTGCTGGAGTCGAATGATGGCAGACTTGCGATTGTGGTGAGGAAGAGAGAGTTTTGGGTGGCGTTCGCAACTCCAACCGAGCGCCTTCGACGAGATGGTCTGTAGAAACAACGTTAGTTAGTCTAAAGATAGAGGCATTTAGTGTGAACTACACACTGACACATGACATATGGAGGGTACTCTGAACGTAATATTAACAGAGTGAAGCAAATCTGCATGACATTTGTCTACAATACCAGCTCCTGTCATACTGGCAGAGCTACCGGCCCTCACCACTGGGTGGTGCCAATGAGCAAGTCCACTTCAGTGTCAGTGATAAGAAGTGTGAGCGCACAACAAAGGCTATGAACTTTAACTAATGAAGACAAAGAAGATCTGCAGTGCACCTCTGTGTGAGGACAGAGAGAATCAAAGCCTATAAATAAGAAAACCCTTCCTTACAAAATGATCACATTAAGTGTCCTTGAGAAGTAGTGCCCTTTACCCTGAGCCTCTTCTTCACTGTCAGGAAGTGGAGCACTGAGTAAACATTGAACCAGCACTTGTTCAGGTAGGAGGAGAAACATAACAACACTTCCTGAATCCCTTTGCGTGATGGAAAAAGAAAGCACGAGGAGTTCTCCGTGCACCTCAGTATGTGCAGCTGACCTTGGTCCATGGGTTCAAAATGCAGCTGGGGTTTGTGAGAGTTTGAGTGTTTGTGTGTGTCCAAATGGCAGTCTGCATGACTGCACCCCTGACTGGCATGAATGATAATGGGCAAAGTAATCACTCCCCTAGGGAACCAGAGGGAGAGAGTGTGGGTGTTTGTGTGGTTGTGTACGGGAGAGGGTAGGAGGCACCAGGGTCTAGACAATCAGAACCTCCCACCTTAAGCCCCCCACAGTCGTGTCCTGTAGAAAAACAAGGGTTTGCATAAACACCACACACAGTGGTGGCAGACAGGGATGGACGGGAAAGAGCTGGCACAGAGTTTAGACGCACATCTTATTGTGTAGAACAAAAGGTGAGGGATCTAGTCTGGTTAGATAGAGGGGCTTGAGGGTGACTGCTACACAGTCACAACATAAAGAAGCTCCTTTCAGTGTTTGCTTGGCTACTGTTAACACTCGTGTCTGACTACAACAAAACTTGTAGAATCACTAAGAAGTTCAAGGGGGTGAGTGATCTATCAAAACAGTGCATATCTGTTGAGAACACAGAAACATTGTAGTTAAATGATACTGGGATGTGTACCTGCTCTCAAAGACTTCATTGTGGAGGTAGTTCTCAAAGGTCTTCCGGTACTCTATCTCCTCCTGCTCTTTCTTTAGTTGGATGTCTGTCTTGGGGCAAGCGCAGCAGCCCCCCCCTGAGGTGGGCTCATCTGTGTGGTTCCACTTCTGCTCATCCTCGCTGTCCAGGTGGGTCGGCGTGCGCGACGGCACCTTCATTCCTGAGCGATAGAAATAGGTGTGAGGCAAAGTCAGACAATCAAATGTGCAGAGAGCAGCAGCTGCTTTGTTTGGCAGACTGAAGTGAGGCAGACTGTGAATACCTTGGAGACAGTAGTCGAACTTGTAGAGGTCGCTGTCCTCAGGCTGCTTACGGCAGATGACCCGGTAGTGGGTGATGTTGCCATTGGGGCTGGTAGGGGGCTTCCACTTCAGGATGATTTGAGAAGAGGAGTTTGAGGAGGAGATGGGATCCAGAGGCACAGAGGGCTCTGAGAAGGACAAAGGAAAAAAGCAAGACATTGGTCAGAGTTTCATCAGTCCTATAACACTGGACCAAAGGTGGAATTCTAACTAATGTACCATGTTGTGAAAACATGAATCAGGCCTATTTGTGAATGAATGAAAACAGGGTTGTGTAGTAATACAGTTGAACTAGTCTGAAGTTTTGCCAACTTAAATTTTATGTTATCCAGCTAGGAACTGTAGCAGCCTATCAAATAAATGCCAGTATATACAGAACAGAAGACCGTCAATGCTGCACAAACACTGAAATAATAGTGATTTTCTACAGAACACACATTAAAAGAATAGAAAAATACAAGATACTCCCACAAAGTATGTTAGAAAAATCTGTGTGTTTCCTGAAGTGGTGTAACTCACTTGTGGCGTTGGTGCGGACATAGATGATCTCACTCTTGGCGCCATGAACCTGGCGCTCGTCAGACGCAGACAGCTGGGTTTTCACCATGATGGCGTACTGAGTCCAGGGGTTCAAAGAGCGGATCAGATGCCCGGGCTCGTCTGCCTTTTTGCTTTCCGTGTTACGGGGTGGAGGGTCAACATCAGCGATCGCCCAGCTGTTAGAGCCACATGCGTCCTGTCCATCGAACTCTGTCACATTCCTGTACGGACTGCAGCACATGGATGGAAAGATTTTAGAATGAATCAATCATCAGGTTCAATTGTTAAATGAACAATGAGCAGCATCAATGGTCATTTAATAATGATAGGACTTATGCACAGGTATACTCAAAATGCTTAACATTACAATGCAAACAGCAACAAGTGACTTATTTTTCTATGTCTTTTTAATGCCTTGCTGCAAAACTTTCAGGGACAAACAAAGTTGAAGTTCAAAAAAAGGTGACATCAGATTCTAAAAAACAAAATACAACATAAAACTTCTAATAACTTTCTAATAAACTAAAGGCTGTGAGCAGCCTATGTTGGTGGTTCTGTATCAGACTGGGAGTCACTGAAGGGTTTGAGGAAGTGTTGTTTTTTTTTGTGTATGTGTGAGGCCTGAAAGAGCTGGAGGCTTCCTATCGTTTGTTTTGGTAATGCAGTAAGAAAAGTTTATTGAAATTGTAACAGGTTCAATAAAATGTATGAAAGCAGCCTCACACGCTTGACTTGAAATATGATTCCCACAAATGTTTGCAAAGGGATAAATGAAGGGCAAACAGGTTTAAGTTACTGACATACTTTCTGAGTCCAAAACAGTCTGACCAGACTTGGTAATTGTACTCCAGAGACAGAGAGTACAGGTATGAAGATATGTTGTTTATCTACATGTTGTCTTCATTCAGCTGTAAAAGACTTCTAGCAGTAAGTAGTTGGTATTGATTTAAAAGCCTTGAACCTACTTTAACTGTACCAAGATCAAAAGAAATTAGTTGGGTTTTATCCCTATATGACTGAGATTAGAAATGAAAAAGTCAAAGGTCCAAGTGTTGAGCCTTGGAGAACCTCAGAGAGAAGATTGATTGAAGCAGGTAAGAACAGGACCCATAAAAACGACTGAATCAGAATCTCTTGATTCAATAATATTCAGAGTAAAATTCTCCAGACAGATAGAGCAAGGTAAACTTTGTTTTCCTGCATGCTGTGACTTATTTCAACAGTTCTGTATGTTAATGAACTTTGATGTGTTTTTGAAAGTCAAATGAATAGACACTTACGCTTCTTTGTAGAGAACCATAAAGCCCAGCAAGTCTCTGAAGTCTAAGGGCCAAAAAGCCTCCCACCTCAACATAATCATATTCGATGAGGTTTTGATGACGGTGAAGTTCAGAAGCTTGGTCTCACCTGATGGATTAAACAGACAGTGGTCAGCACATGCTTTTGGAAAAGGGTATCATACTTGGAGAAACATAAAATCACATATATCGGGGGGAAAAAAAGTAAAGTGACACATCACATTGAGTAAGACGTCTTTTAGTGTTTTTTTATGGCTTTTTCTTACTTACCGTATTTTCCGCACTATAAGGCGCACTTAAAAGCCTTTAATTTCCTCAAAAAACGACAGTGCGCCTTATAATCCGGAGCGCCTTATATATGGATCAATTGGTTAATTGGTTGATCCATACTGGTTGTACACGGCGCTCAGCGACACTGACTCGGATAATGACGAGAGGGAGCCGGGCATGTTGGATGCCGTACTCGCAAAACTGTTCAATTCGGACACTGAAGAAGAAGAATTCGAGGGATTCGTGGACGGGGAATGAACTGAAAAAGTGAGCTTTACGTGTTATACGTAACTGAACAATGTTGAGTTATGCACTAACGTTTGAATTAGTGGTATCAGACTGTGTTTCTTTGAGTTTACAACTGAACAAGGCTGGGAGATATTGTGAATATGCACATTAACGTTTGAACAACGTTGAGTTATTGTGAATGCACAATAACAATTTCGAGAGTTACTATATTGTGAATGCACTAACGTTTGATTTAGTGGTATCAGACTGTTTCTGTTACGTGTTTACTGAATCAGGGAAAAGTTCCCCTCCACGTTTGGGAGAAGAGTGAGCAAGGCTGGGAGATATTGTTGATATGCACATTAACGTTTGAACATCGTTACCATGGGAGTGAACGGAGTTGTCAGAGCGCTTAATAAAGTTTGACTTTATCTGACTGTTTTGTTGACATTCCCTTTTTCCATCTAGTGGATGCATAACGCAACCCCAGTCAAACGTTTGACTGCAGTATCTTCTATTCTATGCGCCTTATAATCCGGTGCGCCCTTTATATGAAAACAGTTCTAAAATAGGCCATTCATTGAAGGTGCGCCTTATAATCCGGTGCGCCTTATAGTGCGGAAAATACGGTAATCTGATTTGAGTCTTCTGATGTTGAGTCTCTTCTGGTATCAGGCTTATTGTTATATTTTTCTATTAAGTTATTTTCAGTTAAAGCAGCTCCACTAAGTGTATTTGAATTAAGAAGGCAAGAGGACCTACATTCAATTGAGTAAAGTGATGTAGTGATGTAGTGAAGCAGCTGGAGGGGCTTTGTATATGTACACAGTACATTTCTTCTGAAGTTTTCTACCGTTGGAATGTTTGCAAACCTTGGTTGTCTATATAGAAACAGTATTATTTCTATATAGACATACTGGCTGCAATTATTTGTTAAAGCCCCTCTGCAGTGCATTTACTAAAAACACTGTGCATTTTGTTCCTGTGTTAACATTCAGGATGTAGTGAAGGTGAGACATCAACTCTGACCCTAAGTAGCTACAATATGTTATGTACAAACCAATGAGAAGCAGGGGAATCCTTTTTAGTAACTTGAAAATCTCCAAGTTAACTTACAGGAGGCTTGGTCCCCGTTGTTGCGCACAGCGATATCATTCTTTTGGTTGCGGTCCTTAGTTCCCGTCACCTGCTCCATCTTTTCGATTTCAGACATGCAAAGCTTGGAGTTGTAGTGGAAGAACATTCGACCATGCTGGATGGTCAGATTGTGCTTGGACCAGTCCCAGAGCTCCCGCAGGTTTTGGTTGTCCAGTGCGTAGAAGGCGTAGACACTGAGAGAGACCATGGGACGACAGAATAAATTACACACAGTAAAAAAATACTATTGATATAAATGTATAAACCAGAATCGCAGCAGGAAAAAGAAGAAAAAGAGGATTTACTCTGCCTCTAGATGCTCCCCCCTGATGATGCGCAGCTTGCGGAGGAAGGAGAGGGAGACCAGAGCGTAGGCTCTTCGAACAGTGAGGTAGCCTGTAATCTCCTCAAGCTGGCCCAAGCTAGCCTCCAGCTCAGCTGCAATGTTATCTGCAAGGATACAAACATTTAATCTGGTAGCCATGTGGACAGATAAACACGTACATTCCATTTTCCACTGATCAGACAAAGTGGTAATGGAGAGTAAAACACATAGTGAAGAAGCTGAGTGAAGGATAGAAAAGGAGACGGACATATAGTATGAGACACAGAGCCAAGACAGGAGGCCCATAGCAGGTGGTGTTGTGTAGTTTTACTCACTTCCTCCTCGAATCTTGATGATCATGTTGCCGTGGAGAACAGTGCAGCCTCTCAAAGCCTGTGCTGAAGTAACCGAGTCGATCGTCTTATTTCCAACACACAGTTTGGGACACAGGCCTGCACACGGCGAACACGTCAAGCTGCACAGAGAGAAATACACACGCAGATTAGGGCTGTCCACATCTTAATGAATGTCGTGAAGGTGTGTGTCAATGAGTTGTTTAAAGAGCTATTACAGGCCCATCAAGAGGGCGGAGAACCTTATTGATGCATATCAACACAGACAAGAACATTATATGCATTTAATCCAAATAAGATTATTGTGTGTGACACATTCCCAAGCTGCCAAACAGATGAGGCTGCAATGTGCATAAGAGCTATCAGTCGACGTCACCACATCTCTGACACTGCGGAGCAAATTGACAGGATGCCCTGAGACAGTCGCAGCGACACAGCCGAGCGAGCCTTAGGTGGTTTTGAACGGGAGAACAGAAAATACCATGAATGTTTCTGTGTGCAGATATCAGAAATGGAATGAAGCAAGATTGAATGTATGAGGCGGGAATGCTCAGTAACGTACTGGTGTGGCGTGGACAGGGACCGGAGATGACATAGCATATTGAAACAACAAGGCAGAATCTGTTGCAAGGAATTTAAACTGACATACATTCCTGCTCCGGGACTCCTTCCTGTTTGTTATATACGAGAAGCTTCTGGCCTTATATCGATTTAGGGATAATCTTAAATTCTCTCTACTGATCTGTTCTCTGAAGAAAATGATTTAAGTGTTCTTATTTCATAGCACATCCTTTATTCTACATCTCTAAACACGAAATAAAGATTTTCCAAAACAAACCGGTAGCCTAAAGTGTGATATTTACCACACACAACAACCTCTTTTACAGTGGGAAACAGTTTAAATAACAACACTAGTCAGTGCAGGGTTCTTCAAAATGATTAACACAAATGAGAGGCAATCAAGCAGATTTATAATTAAGTATCCGTATAGTTCTCTCTCTATATTTCCTAGAATGAATCCATAGGCTTTTATGAGGGAAATTAGATTAGGTAATCTCTAATTCACATCTGAGCCTTCTCTGGTTTTATTAACACTCTGGGATGGAGGAAAGAGAGCCGTCTTATCCTGTGCTTCAATTACTTCTGGCGTACATACAACACACACACGCATCAATGCACGCAGAGAGCACAATCATAGACAACAAAAACAACTCAAGTAAAACACCAGCTGCAGTTCCCAACAGGCATTCCTCTGTTTCTTCCTCTCAGCGCAATGAGTGGCATCCTCTCTCCCTGCAAACAAGTGCTTGGGCACGTAATCACATACACACACGCTCGCACATACACACACATAAACACACATACACACACATAAACACACATACACACACATAAACACACATACACACACAGCGATGAGGCCTTTGATAGTGCAGCCTTTCAGGAAATTCATTCACAAAGGGCAGGCCTTGTCTAGCAAGCAGCCGTGTGCCCACCACACAGAGACAAGAGACCTGAAGCTTCATTCACAAATGAGCACGTTTTTTTTAAGGATTTTTTTAAGCCTTCTCAAAGGAACATAATCCCTCTCTTTAATACCACCTCTAGTCTTAACATCCCTAACAGCAAAGCGGTACCTTAGACATAAACCTGGAGGCTGCTTTCAAATGGTGGTTTGCTACCTCCACAGAATAGAAGTCTTCCCCATCCTCCATATTTCTGAGAGAAGCAAGACATTTCAGTTATGCTTTTTCTCATGAGAATTAAATGTTGTAATTAAATGGATACAAAAAAAAAGTCCAACCATGGTTCGAAAACTCAAAGTGGGGGAGACAATGATATCAAAAAGCACCTTTTTTAAAGCAGCTCCTGTTCACAGGGAACAGTTAACAAAGGATGCTGTTGTTGACAGCGGCACCGGGGACCACGCAAGCTCTGCATGAACCGCTATTTGCAAGCTCACCCTGATTTAATTCTATGTTTATGCAGCTTTTATAATAATCCCCCTCTACAGGAAGCACAAACACACAACACAGTACACACAGTCTTTCTCAAATCATGCCCCTTCTTTCCTGTGCTATACCCACTATTCACCATAGTGACATGACACACTGATTCTCGGTCTTTTCTTATCCACACTCAGAGTGCCAAACAACCCATTACACACCTGACTTCTCCTAGTTTGCATCTTATCAAGCTCTTAATAATTTACACCGATCAGAGGTCAAATAATTGTTGCCCCTTGATGTCTCGTGGAAACACACTGTAATGATCTCTCTCTAGTTTATGTCTGTCTCCCACATGGAAAATCGTACGTTCAGCCTCCAAAAGTAATGCTCTAGTTGCAGTGTAGAAAGGGAGAATGTTTTGGGACGTTGTACTGAAAAACACAGACACACAGGCAGACAGGCTGGGTCCAGCGGCAGCTCTTAAAGGGACAGTGTTTATCTGTCCGGCTGAACCCAGTGACTCCAGCTCCATGGTCTGCTAGAACCATCTAGAACAGAGGCCGCAGCTGACGCTCGGGT
The DNA here is from genome assembly GCF_963930695.1 of Labrus bergylta. Taxonomy (NCBI): domain Eukaryota; kingdom Metazoa; phylum Chordata; class Actinopteri; order Labriformes; family Labridae; genus Labrus; species Labrus bergylta. Next base: position 17,117,215 of record NC_089200.1, read on the forward strand.
TTGGTTTTGGGCCTCGTCCTGGCTGAACAAGACCAAGTGCACTCACGCGCACACTCACACCCTCTCACACTCAAACATGTTGTACTACTGGGCTGCCACAGAGTCCAGGAAAGATGAGCATACTGTTTAAAGTAGATTTAGGTGGTAAAAGAATGTCAGAGAGCAAAGCTACCTGTGTGAAGACACAGAAATGGTTTAGCTGCCTGTTCCGGATGATGTTGAGACTCAGGCTGTCACAATTTTCTATACTTTGATACTTGTCGATATTATGTTTTAAAAAAAAAAGATACAATACTTATTATTTTAACGATGGGAATCGCAAGAATTACATTTTTCAAAAAACTTCTGATCGCCCACAAACCTGTGTATTTAAACCGTGATAATGGTGTACAAAAATCCATGTCATAACAGAACGTAATACCAATGCTGGTATTGATTAGGTTTACCACCCACATCAAGTTATTCTTGCACCTTGATAATAAATATCAAGACTCACATTACAGATACTTACATTTGCATTTTACTACTCAAAGACACCACATGGAGGTAGGATTCTAACAGCTGGTAGTTTATATTTGCATCATAAAAAAAGTGATGCAAACCTTTGGTCCCCTCTTTCCCTACTCCAGAACATCCTGTCTTCATGTCTATATTCATTGATTTGAGTCTTTTTGTGTGTCTGTGTACAATGTACAGTTTGTGATGTCTGCCTGACTGTCTGGCTTCTGCAGACTAAGTTGCAGAGAGGATGCTTGTTCTCCATAATAAATTCTCCATAGCAGCAGAAGAGATGCACAGAGCCCCTGAAGTTCCAACTGCATCAGAATTCCAATAAAAAAACAATATAGTTATCAAAATGTGTGCACAAATACATGTTTAAGTAAGCAGACACACACACAAACACACAGAAAGGATGCCTTTCTGTCTTCTGCCTCGGGGTTTACGACTGAGATTTAAAGCAATGTTCTTTTCGGTCTAAGCACCTGATAATCCCTGCAGGCTGGCAACATGCAAGGGAAAGTCAATCTCCCTCTAACACACACACACACACACACACACACACACACACACACACACACACACACACACACACACACACACACACACACACACACACACACACACACACACACACACACACACACACACACACACACACACACACACACACACACACACACACACACACACACACACACACACACACACACCATTTCCACTCTCTTTACATGTGAGTTAAGTGTCTATTATACCTAATAGACAACCTACATGTGAATATACACCTCTCTATCTGGAGACATAGAACACACATACCTCCAACATGCACGGGGAAAAAGTAACCCGATCCAACAAGCTAATGTGGTCACAAACACATTCTCTAATGCATGAACACTTTCACAGGTAAGCACCTATTAGAAAAACACAGCAATGCACGTACGCTGGTATACCAGCAACATAAAAACACCATAAATCATTCAGCCACCTGCGGCTTCAGGCAACATCTCTAGTACACATCCTGCTTCTTATTGGAGCAAGTTCACAGAAATACAACCGCCCTCTGGGCTTATTCTGTGCTCTTATTGTCTCCCTCTACATTTACCTTCTTTTGCAAATCCAAATAATGTCATTACCTGTCTTTGTTACATAGACTAGATGTGAGTGACACCATCCATTGGTTTCTGAAGAGGACCTTTGAAGCCCAATGATGGCGGTCACCATGTTGCAAATACCGTCTCTAACTTTCTGTCGACCTCTTAACAGACATAGATATGAAGTGTAGGCTGGCCTTCAGCCTCCTAGCAAACAATTACAATGCATCCACCTACGCATAACTCTAAGCCTCAATATAATGTAAACTGATGAGTTGTTTAAAAAATTCACCCCGTACAGAGTGTCACAATAAAGACATTGGCTATTAATACCAATTTTGTTTACGCGATTAGGTTGTAAACAAGTTTATTTCTGCTGACAATATGGACATTTAAACATTGGTGTAAACTGGACTTCCTTTTGCAGCCAGCCTCAAGAAGACACCTAAGGTAGTTTTTTGCACTGCTGCATTTAATTTATTTTTCAACACCAGATGTTATACCCACACAAAGTGGTCCCATACTTGGTTAAGACTACTGGCATGGCTTAAAAACCCAAGCTAATACTTCTGTATATAACCTGGCACATTATAATGTTTTTTTTTTATTGATGCCAGCTTGTCATATTCTCACTGCAAAAATGTTTTATCCTTATTTGCCAAACATGTGCATTAGAAAAGAGTGCAAATATGCATTTGTTGCTAAATATCATCATTTAGCAACAGCTCCTTAAGCTAAATGAGGGAGCTAGTTGTGTTTCTCTACTGCCTTAGAGTACAAGTAAGAATGCTTGCATGCAGATAAAGCTTTGTGTGGAGCAGGACAAGGTGAGGCACAGGAAGTTTTTATAAGTGCGTGAGAGTGTGTGTAGGGACAAATGTCTATAGCAGAAACATTGAACCTTAAATATTATAAGTGACTTATGACCTGAGTCTTATTGGTAATAATATTTAATGCTTTCAATTCAAATGAAATAATGTGATTGGACCAGTAAACATAAACTAAACATAGTTCACTGGTCGGTTACGCCCAGCAGTCTTATGGTAGTTCACAGACTGTAAAGTTCAGCCTGCTGTAAAATCCTTTCAACAGCTAAAATAATTGTCTATTAAGAGCATAAATACCCAGGCCTGTTATTACCTTGAGCGCACCATCGAATGCTGATGCAAAAACAATCAACACTTTGGAATAATTAGCGACTTAGCTGCATGATGACACAATGTCATTTTTGTATGCAACAAGAAGTTGTGGGTTTGTTATGGCTTTGAAAAGATGCAGCTGTGTAATCACTGAGAACAGAATGGGTGTGAAAACAAGGCTGTGAAAACATCGGCGACCTATTTACAGCCAATGTTATTAGAGGACTTATTTGCATATGAAGTAATGTAGAATCATGCCTATATGAAAACGATGTGTTTGATGCTACTACTCATTCAAATACTAACTGACATCACAGTCATGATCATTAGCTTTTTCTTTGGAATGCTGCTGTGAGTCAGAAAAAAAAAAAATGACTGCAGTTTTTTTTTCTTTCGCATATATAATATTTTTGTTCCATTTGCTGGCCTTCTCTGCTTGTGATGTGTTATTTGCTAACCTGCATGTTTTAACAGCTAACAGCAAACAGAGACTCAGGTGATGTTTTGCCCTTTTTCTTTGCTCCTCTACAACATCATTTTCCTCGGCTGCTTCTCCACAGATGACAGGAGTCTTTCCATAGCGTAAAACGATTTCTGCCCCTTTGTTTGATCAACTTCCAAACACCATAATCCCCTGTGTGCAAATGTGATTCAGCGAGTTGAGTGACTACTTTTTGTACTGCAGTCACAACAGGACGGTTTGTTATGTGTGACAGTCACGTCCCCGATAATGTAGAGATGACCCTCATCAACAACAGGGCAGTGTTTATTGTGGCATTAAATGTTTGTGTGTGTGTGTTTGAGTGTGTGTGTGTGTGTGTCTCATGGACATACGTAGTAGAGTTGATGGTGGTGTATCCAGAAGGACACTCTGGAATACAGGCCCCGTTGTGGATGACGTATTCGTAGCAACCCGTCTCCCGGTCCTGGTTGAACTTCTTGGTCTGCTTACACTGGTTGTGGAGCTCCTACATAAAAAAAAAAAAAAAACCACAAAAAAACAACGAACACACATATTAAACACATTCAACATTTTAAAAGTCTATATTTCAGCTCAATATTACACCAGTTAGCCTTAAGATTTCAGTGATTACCAACCTGGCAGAAGGAGAAGCTGACACAGCGCCAACCCCTGAAGACGTAGTATCCAGGAGGACACTTCTCTACGCAGGTGTTCATATGCTGGAGGTTCCTGCAGGCCACGCAGCTACTTGCGTTACCAGGCTCAGAACAGCCGCCCAGGCACTGGTCATGGCAGCACCTACCCTTAAGGCTACATGCACCATGCTTACAGTTGTCCAAGCACACTGAGAAAAGGCAGAAGAGGAGGGGAAAAAAAGCAAAGAGATGGTCAATATAAATTTTGATACATGTTTTATTTTGCCCCCCATTTGCCATTATGACTGTATTTGCAACTAATCCTGATTTATATGGCATCTAGAGACACATGGGAGACCAGTGGGACTTATCCAGAGGCAAAGTAACAAAATCACAAATAAAAGCTGCATTGGGTCTCTGTTGGTCTCATTCACTCTGCCGAGCAGCTAAAGGCCCTGACACAGCAGGCAGACCGCAAAGAACTAATAGCGATGAAGACCAACTTTTGTCTTGGCCAAAAAGTTGCACTTGAACACACAGCAAAGACTACAGCCGACAGCCAACCACCACCTACGTCCTGGCCATGCGTGAGAGGAAATAACTCACCATGCCAGCAGGCGGCGATAGTCCATTGTTATGATATGAGAAGACCATTTTCACATAGCGGTTTATTACCACTCTTAATATAGGTACTTCTAATCGAGAATAATTCCTGATAAAATATTGAAAATGGCACTGGCATTTCCTGAACCTATGTCAAGAGCTGGAGTTACATGAAACACCTGAACAGCCAATCAGAGTGATTCCTCCGACCGACGGCAATTCAACATGTCGAATCGGAACATGGCTGTATGAGCTACACACAGGTGTTCTTGGTAAGATCTTAATGTACACACGTAATCAAAGAATAAATGAAAATACACTGCCATCGTAGGGGATACAAGCCTATTATTTGACCCTCACTATTTTACACAAACACACATGATTAGACAAAAACTAATTAACACACAATCAAACCCCCTCCAGCTCTACAGCTGTGATTTGCATGCAAAGATGCAATTGGAGGACTACTGATTGCTTCACCTAGCATCCACCAGGGAGTCAGTGTCCACAATTCAAGGCTGATGGCCAACCGCAGCCGTCTGCAGCGCCATGGAAACAACCTTAATTGCTAATAGGGTGGACATTATATGTCACTGGCTCATGTCAGGATTCATTTGACCCTTAAAAGGAAACAGCATTCGGTGAAAGCAGCCGAGTGTCAATCGTGATTGGATTAGCAGACAGGTTTGACCAGTGCCCTGTAATGATCTAATAAACCAGCTGTTACTGCCTTGTCCGAGGCGAATTGAGACTCATTAGATCTAAGCCCCTATAAGGGGTTGGTAAGAGTTTACTGATGCTGGAGGTTTCGTTTTTAGTCTAGCATCCACTTAGGAGGGTAAAACATCTGCCACTGAAAAAAAGGCAGGTAAAACGAGCAAACTTCAAGATTAGGAAGCCGTTTGTATCTTTAGTAAACAACGTACGCTTCTTGTGCTGGCTGGACTCTTGATTTCAATAAAGGCAATAAAAAATCTGAAATTTCACAGTTAATTTTTACTTTTTATTTCTTGAATTAATTGGAGAAACCAGGAATATATCTAGCCTGTCCACGACCCTGTGTATAAATCACAGTCTCTCCCCGTGTTTCTCACTATACTGTCAACTCTGGTATCATGGGCTAACTGAATCAAAGAGTATCATTGCAAGAAGCAGATGAAGGTTAATTTCAAGCTCCAAATATCTAAAGGATAATTTGATACTCTATACCACTTAGGTTAACATTTACTTTATCAAAAAAAGAAAGATTCCACACTATATACTGTATTTGGATGTACTCCCATGATATTCAAGTTATCCTTAATATAAATAAACTCAAATAACAAAGTTTTTGTTGTCGTCATTGTTCCCTAGCAGTTACAAAAAATGGAAGAAAGAAGGTTTAGTGAGGTACACTATTAGCTTAAAAGTGCAATGGGGGCACTGTATGCCAGCCTTCTGTGGATGCCCCCTCCGTGAGGACATCACATGAGCTCTCACTGCCATGAATACAGCTAGGACCCCTTCACAGGAGGGTTGCCCATTGTTTTGCCTGGGTCAAAAGCAGAGAGGACAGATGGGGTTGTAGCAGGGGGAGTGGAGGGTTGCAATAACAAGGCCGTAGAAGAGAACAATGAAGTAAGGGACAGGGGTTCAAAGCCACAGAGGAGGAGGATGATGACTGACGGAGAAAAACATTATCTCACACCTTCTGGGGTAGTTCATGTAGGGGTCTTCATGATATATTTTCTAAACTATATGCTTGTAAACCCAATGCTGCACACAGTCATCTCTGACCCAGAGAGAAAAATGCATAGCTCCTCTCCAGCCCTCCCCCTCTCATCTGTCTGCTGTGTGTGTGTGTGTGTGTGTGTGTGTGTGTGTGTGTGTGTGTGTGTGTGTGTGTGTGTGTGTGTGTGTGTGTGTGTGTACATGCTGTGACCACAGCATCACAGAACAGCGCAGACACAGCTTTGGCAGATCCAGCTCCGGGGATCCATGCCGGATTTTAGCTCCAGCCCCAGATCCACCCTCAGCTTCAGCCAATGTGTTAGCTGACTGGGGGAGGCAGCCATTCAATGGCCTCTTCCATGTCGGGGAGGAGAGACGCTCACTGTTAACCCTGGCCTTGCTGGGGCAGACAGGGGGCAGACGCAGCCAAGTAGCCAGCATGCCAGGGGAGTTGAATCTGCTGCTGCTGCTTTGGGTGAATTAGGCGAGCTTAAGACTAGAGCTCAGTAGAAGAAAAAGATAGCTGGAGCCTCTAAAGCAGCTAACATAATGTACAGTAATATAATAAATCAATGCACTACATTGGTGTTTTGTCCTCTTTTTCAGGCATTTTCTTTATTAATGCAATGTTTGTTCCACTTTTTTTCTCTTTTGTTTCTGTCGGATCCAAGTATAGAGGAGTCCTACTGGAGCATAACAACATTAGTGCATCAGCGCTATTCCCCATTCTTCTCACACACCAGAGCTACGCTACACGGACGAGCTAGCTGCTATGCCAAACATACTCCAGTCAGCTCACTCATTCATTCATCTCCTCCTCCACTGCCCTCCTCTCTATCCCTCCTATCTGCCACAGCCTCACCCTGCACCACTATCTCTCCCTCTATCTGCCTGCCTGCCTTTCTAGGCCACTCTGCCCCTCCCACTTTCATTCATACAACGCCTTGTTTTGTTTTTATGCCGACTGGATTGGGGGGGGGGGGGTTGGTAGTGAGGAGTAGGAGGAGCACGCGGTAGCATCCTGGAGAGCTTATCTCTCATTAAGCTAAACACACACGTAAACCTCACTATGTCATTCAATAATTTGCTCGGCACTTCCCTACACACACACACACACACAAAAAAACACACACACACACAGAGTTCTATTAAGGGTTTTTAAAATGCAGAGCCTGATCAAAGGTGTGTTGTGTTTACCTTTCATTTGGCCATGGCAGTAAAGAACCCTGGCTGCTCTGTCCCCGGGGAAGGAATATGGGAGAAGCCGGGCAGCCAATAGCGTGCAGCCACACATGGCAATACTTCCTGCTCTTAACACATAAAAACCTTAAAACCGCCCCTTTAATTGCCAATGTTGTCTACAGGCCGGGAACAATAACAAACACGTTTTTACCCCAGAGCCATTTACTCAGGAGAACACATGCACACACACGATCCTCCAACCCTCTTAGAGACACACACACACACACACACACACACACACACACACACACACACACACACACACACACACACACACACACACACACACACACACACACACACACACACACACACACACACACACACACACACACACACACACACACACACACACACACACACACACACACACACACACACACACACACAGCTGCTGGATTCACATTTACTATATTTGGCCACAGTGGGAGTCCTAAGCTTCAAAAGCTTTGCTATAAATGCTTAGAGTGATCTGATGTAAGACATTCACCCTGAGAGAGTAGAGGAGAGAGACAGAGGGAGGGGAAGGAGTGTAAACAAAAACAGACTGATTACTTGGACGCAGGGGGCAATACTGCCATCAGAAACATCAACATACATACATAAATATGAGACAGCGCACACTTACACCAATACAAACACAGTAAGGCAAAAAGGTGGGGCAACAAGGTGAGCTGAGAGAGGGTTGGGTAACAGATGGTTGAAAAAAAAGAGTGAGGTAAAAGACAATTTAAACAATTTTCTACACATGCTTAAGGTTAACATTAAGTTGGCTATTAGTTCTCATTGGATAGATTATCTTCACTTAATACATCATTACCAAACCAAGATCATGTATGTACAGCACTGAATTGACCCATCCCATTATAATAACCCCTGACCCATTCTACATTGTTTGTATTGGCAAGAGGTAAATGTAGTAGATAGAGAGTTGAAATGAGCAAATAAAGTGGGATTAAATACAGTGTCATTTGATGTCACAATAATGAGTGAAATGTGTCCCTTTTAATGTGCCAAAGTAAAAACCTCACTGGTAAATCCAGAAAGTTTCCAGACTTTTTTTTTTTTAAATCAGCTGTCATTTCTGAGTCTTTCTGTTGACCTTCTGAAGGTGTATCTCTGCATCCTTATGACACAAAATACTGTATATTGTCCACTATATCTTTATCATATTTCTTCTAGAGCCTCCACATGTTATTGTTAAGGTAATAGTTTGGCCAGATAGGCAGGATGTCCCATGTCATGAAAGCAAAAAACTCTAATAAGCTCTTGGGATCACTTTCAATGAATGAAGTAAATACAGAGATAACAGCCAGGAATAACATTCTGAAAGAGGAGTGTCACCACATCTCCTCCCATTATATCATCTCTATTTATATAATCCTGTAAGGCTGTCACCAAGACAATGATGGTCATGACACTGTGTGGCGTCAATTTACAGAGTGTGTATGACTCACACACTGTTAACTGAATCCAAAACAGTAAATGTTTGGAGAAGACGTATATGTATCTCAGTGTCGAATGGAGACAAGTGTTTTAGCAGGGACTGATCTTAACAAAAAAAACCCCCCACTAATAATCGCTCAGGAATGAGATTGGGGGGGACCCCAGATCTGACCACAGATTAGTGCTTGTTTTAAACTATTTGTGTCTGTCTCCAATTGGCCTAAATAACCTCGACTGAATTACGTTACTGATGACTTGATTCGGCTAAAAACAGAACAGGTCTCGTCTCACTCACGCATGAACAAACAGTGCAACAGTCTCTTTATAGTGTTGTTCCTTTTAAGCGCCGGCTCACTTCAAGCTGGCAAACCTCCCTCACCTGAACAATCGCTGACCTTCCCTTTAAAGGCTGGTCATGGACAATGGGAAATTTATGAACAGATGGCAAAAGATTGTGGATGACCAACTCGTGTTGCTCATTTCAGTTTTGTTTAAAAGGTTTTATATGTCAATAATTATATCATAATTAATCAAACACTTCTCTCTTCGTCACACACATGCAGATGATCTCACATATCATCTTCCACATATCTGCACACTTGCCTCAACATGTCTACTTTTCCCTTACACAAACAAAAGCATTCTGTCATTCTCCTTATATTAGTTATTAGTAACTAGGCTGTGCACATTCTAGTATCAAATCTATCTCACCTCTCAGAACCATCAATATGACAACTGTATTTTACAAAGGACTTTACACCGACTAGGAGCTAGGTGTAAAATTGAAGTTATAACTTGTGCCTATGTTGGAACTATCTCAGCAGTTGGGACACCTAAAATGTAAGTAGAGCGTATACTCCAATGTAAGTTAGAAGTTGCGTTCAAACTAGGTTATGTTTGAACTTACAGCTGGTGCAACCCGGTGCTGGGTATTTTAGAGTGCCATATATTAAATCTGTCCATGGTTAAAAAAGCCCACATGCCGTGTATGACCTGTGCAACAGCTTCCACCATACTCCCCAAGGGGACAGTAGGTTACCACATTGCACTTCAGCTGCAACTGTCTTCACTGCCATCACAGTCGCATGAAACCAGCAAAATCTAGATTCCAAAACATCTGAGTTCCTGTCTGCTGCAGCCCCGTCCGGTCATGTCTGTCCAAATAAAGTGTCAAAAAAAACATTATTTTTATGTAGCTTAGCTCTCTGTTGACAGCTGCTTCTTTCGATGAATATTCAGTGCCGGGTCACAGAGAGAGCAGTGACTTATAAACATACAAGAATCTACACAGACATGCAGACTAACAAAATAAAAGCCTGAATCGGACTTAATGAGCATGGTTTTCCTCCCTCCTTTTGTCTGGCTGTTCATTGATTTCCTTGTCTGTGTCTTCCTGTGTGCCGGCTGGCCCTGCTGGCCCATCTTGTTACCATGGAGATGAGTCCAGACAGAGGCTGTCTGCAGTAATTAGCCGCATGCTCCCAACAGGCATTTTCTTAGATTCTCCTTTAGTCATCATTGTGTCTTTATAACATAAAGCAACACTCTCTCCATCTCTCTTTGCTTTTAAGCCTTGCACTCTACCCGCCTCCCTCTGACTTATTCCCCTCTGTTGTCTCCCCCTCCTCTACTCTTTACCTTCAACTGATCCCCCCCCCCGCCCCCCCCCCCCTCCTCTCTCTCCACCTGTCCCACCCAGTCATGGTGTCCAGCCCCAGGTGAGAAATCTGCTTCTCAAGCCACTATATCTCATTACAGATGCTGAAGTGGGAGCTACAATCAATAAGTCCCCACTGATGGTCCTTCTCGCCACTCCCTTATTCTTTTCTCCTCCGACAAATCTTTCCTTACCCCCCCTCTCATACGTCCCTCCTTGCTCACTGCCACATTTGCACCAGCATCCCTCCCTCTTCAGCCCCTCCACCGCCAAATCCTTCTTTTCTCCCCTCCTTTGCACCATTGCGTCTTTAATTCTGTCACACTGCCACCAGCCACAGCATTTGCTGCTGGCTGCACTTTTCATGACATCTAGACGCAAAAATGACACACACACACACACACACACACACACACACACACATACACAGCTGCAGTCAACAGACATTATCTGTCTCCTTTTCTCTGTCACACACAGAAATAAAAAGCCAAATGTAGATAAAACAGCCGTAGATAAAACTGAGATCAACGCATAGTCACACACACACACACACACACACACACACACACACACACACACACACACACACACACACACACACACACACACACACACACACACACACACACACACACACACACACACACACACACACACACACACACACACACACACACACACACACACACACACACACACACACACACACACAGAGAGTCCAGCACGTTTTGCTGACTAAACGTTTCAGTGACAGTGGGAAGGTGATGGAGAGAGGCAGAGGGTGAGCATCCATCTAAAAGCAAGACACCTGCATCACCTGCATCATGATTTCCCTTCACATCATCACCAACGAGGATCACTCATACCCACGCACGCACCAACAACCAACAACAGTGCAGGGAGGAGTCTCTTTGAAGTAGTTGCGGACTAGATTGTTTGATGGAGAGGCATGATGCTTTGCTGGACCAATAAAAAACTACCCGTGTGAAAATAAATGAAAAGAATATGTTTGGACACTTGGCCAATGAAACCATCATTTAGTTCCAACTTTTACAACTGCAAAGAGGAAATTAAATGCCTGAATCATCAAATAACTCTTTGACACTATTTTCAATGTCTGCAGCATGAACGTAATATACAGCCACGAGAAACACCCACAGCCACAAAGAGCTGCAGACAGGGATTTGACATCTTCAACTGTGGTCTCCTGAGTGCAGTTTTATGGATTGTGTTTGTGTGTACATAAATACCCCCTTCATCGCGGTAATTTAATCAGCGGGGTGAGTGGCAGTCCAGTCATGACTTAGGTGTTTTTAAACCTTCCCTTTCAGCCTCACTGGCACATTATCTCCTCACGGGAAGAGAGATGGTGAGACAGGAAAAATCTCCATCAATGCACTTGCACCGTCTTCATTTGGCACAGAAAGAATCATTTTCTTTCTCTCTTGTTTTCTTACTCCATCTTTTTTTCCCCCTTCCCCTGCTTCTGGTTTCCCTTGACTCTTTCCTGGATTTCTTATGTTTCAGGGGCTTTGAGTTCACGTCGCCACTGCGACTGAGAGAAGGACTACTCAGGCAACACTTTAACCTGGGTGTGTCGCTACATCATGTGTTCACTTGGATTTGTTTTTAAAAAGACAAAGATAAAGGATATTCTTTTGGGGAAAAAATAGGACAGCTTCACTAATTGAGAATAGCCATCAGATATTTAATCCATTAAAAAAAGAAACATAATGAAAGGATGGATCGATTTGAATATCATCCTAAAAAATGTTCCCCTACAAGGAGTTTCTTTTTATTTTTAGAGTTTTGGCCATTGTTTTTTTATTGGATGGGACAGCTAAAGAGGGACAGGAAATGTTGGGAGGAGAATAGATGCAGCAAAGGGCCAAGGTCGGAGGATTTGAACCCAGGGCCGCTACAACAAGGACTATAGCCTCTGTACATGGGCTATCCAGCGCCCCTTCTTTTCATTTTTACTCTAAACAAAACTGTCACATAGATGAAAGAGCAAGCTACACAGATGCACAGGGACAGACGAAGCTGTAGCCACACGTCTGACTCTTCGGATAGGAGATGTCATTGTTGTTCAGGTAAAGAATGGAGAGAACAAACAAAATCCAAATCAAGAAACTTTAGAAGATAAAACCGGGCAAATAAAGACAGAAAGTGTAAAGTGTTACCCTCCTCGATACACAAGCTCTTTGCTCCTGTGTTTGTGCAGGCCAGCTGCACTGAGCTTCGGGCACAGTGTGGAGGCCAGGGAGGGATGGCTGCAGTGCAGATGCTAGCTGCCCTATTTCATATTCAAAGCATAGCACGAAGCAGAGCTACGGTACACAGGCAGGCACACACAAACACTCATATGCGCACACACGCACATTCATGGTCACAGAGCGCAGAGGGGGGAAAAAAACCTGACCATAAAACTTTCCTACAAATGATTGGATATTAAGAGGAAAAATTCAGATGGCAACAAAATGTTTTTTCTACAGAGAAAAAGAAGGAACAAATACCATATGTTGAATTCAATTCGAAATATTCTATCTGAACCTTTCTGTTCCTAGTTACAAAAAAAAGCTATTTAACGTTTGGCCAGATGTCATTTTTTGTGCCTGCACTGTCATTTCTATCAGACCTGTCTTAGCCCTCACTCCCACCTCCTCCCTCCATTCATATCCACCAAGGTCTCAGGAAGGCTTTCTACTCTGGAAGGAAGGAGGGAAACTCTCCATCATGACCAGGAGAAACAGGCATGTCACAAAAGGTCACAAACACATGTTTCCTTAATCGCATGTCCAAAAAAACACTCAAAAACAAAAATACAGTAACCAGGTCACATGTTGCAGACACGTGAAGCTTGAGTATCTTTCTTTTCTTCTAGGACAAGTGACCCACCCTTCCTACCTCTCAACCTCTGACCCTTAGACTTGATAACAACAAAGGTGTTGTTACTATTTCCTGTTGGAATTATATAATACAGAATATAGGATATGTAAAGCTCTGGACATCACAAATGTATTGTCGAACAAATTGGCATACGTTTCAACAGCAAGAATATTATGAAAGATACTTGGATCAAAAAATCTAAAACATGGAGGATAATATAGAGTCTTTTTTTTTTTTTTTTTTTTTACTGATTTGAGCTCTAATCATCTTCATCTCAAGCTGAAAAAAGCCTTCGTTTGACCCTGCTGAGAGCTGTCTTTCCATTGGCAGAGTGAGTGGCCAAAACAGGCAAGAAGATCTGCCAGGGGTCTCCTGAGCCAGTGTGCAGGGACTGATCATGGAGAGTGTTAGTCATACGCAAAACAGTGTAAAGTCAGACTCAGGCTCAATTTGGGTCAAAGGAATTTCTGGGGGAACATTTGGCGATCTCTTTGCTCCTGTTTGGTCCTCTTTTTAGTTCATCCATCAATCTGAACCTATCCCTTTTTACATTTGTCCTGCACTATAACCAAAACTGGGTTCGGCTGATTCTAGGGAGAACAGGTCTTAAAGTCTATGAATCAAAGAGAGCCCTGTGAGATGTCCTTCATAATGTACATTTCCAAACTGACTCATTTTTTATAGGAATAAAAGTCATGTTTTAAAGGAGTTGGTGTGATTCAATCAATCATTACAACACCTCTCATCAATATGAGAGGGAAAGGTAAATGTGTGATCAGCTACTTGAAAAGTACTGGTTTCTTTTATGTTTCCTCCAAACTGAGTTAGAGAGACACCAGAAAAAAAAAAAAAAAAACTTAATTATCATCTTGGCTATCACATAATTAAAATCTTAGTTCCAATAACTGCCAGACCAAAGAGATTTGCCATGAGCTCACACTATTAACTGCCGAGCATGTATACGTACATGAGTCCCCTTTATGGGTCAATGTTAGAAATGGATGCTTAGACTAATGTTTGGCCCAAATGATACATGTAGCAGCAGTTATGAGGAGCTATGTGAGTCGTAAACAGATGCTTCCAACACCCTGGTCATATAGTGTGTCCTGACACGTCTACAATGGAGATGGGAGGGGGGCAAATGCAGCTAGGACAGATGTAGTATGTGACAACACGAGCCCGACTAAACATATCGCTACAGATACACAAGTGCAGTGAGCAGGGGATGGAGGGATGGGGCCGGGCAGAAGGGTGAGCCTGAAAAAGGGAGGGAAGAAGCTGAAAGGAAGAGCCACAGGAAAAAGGCTCCACACGAAGGATGATACATGAGCAGAAAAAACAATGTTAAGGTGCAGCCACATAGCCCAAAGGAGGGGAGAAGTTTGCAAAAATAAAACAGAAAAATTCAGACAGCATGTTCTGTATACGACTGTCCAGGGTAAAGAGCTCTCCATTCTTGTCTCCCTATCCCTCACTTACTCACTCTGATCAGTTTGCTTGACAAACACCCCTCCCCCCCAGGCTTGTTTTTCTCTCTTGGTACAGGAATTTGTGGGGCGTCTCCTCAAAAACAAGATTAAACAGTGGACACATCAGTTACCTAAGAAGGGCCATTAAGGAGAGGAGCAACCATTCAGGATCCCTTACACTAACATTTTTATTTGTGTATAGTATTCCTCGACAGTGAGACTTAAGTAGCCACTTAACAGCTTTTAAATAAAAAGTAGAATTAAATTTATCAAACCGTAATCCTTACTTAGATATTATAAGGATGTTAAACTGATACGCTTTGATAAGAAACATCCTTTTAATGCCTTACATGTTTGATGTATGTGTTTTTCAGGTTGAATTTTCCCATCAGCACACAGATCACCACATGTGAAAATCAAGACTTAACTGTACAGCAGTGTTGTATCTCTTTTTAGTTGTTCTAACTGGATATCAGCGCCAACCACCATTTCTCACTTTTCTGTCTCTCACGGCATGCTTCTGTCTGCCGAAGCTGCAAAGTGTGAGACTGTGAGTAAGAAGGAGGAGCTGCTTCTTCACTGTGAGGCCCAGAGGATGCAAGAAAAGAGAGCCTCTGATCATGCACAACATTTTATTTTATTGTGTAAAAGAGTTCACATCAGAAGCAGAGAAGGCGTCTAGGCCTGTTGAGAAACTCCATCCTGTCTAAATTAAGTTTTTCAAAAATAAGAGGAAAGATACAGACTAAGTAACTGGGTTATATTTCAGAATCCAAAAAATTGAAATAATCTCAATCAAAATGAAACAAACACCTCGATAGTTGGTCGTAGTATCACAAGTTCTCTGCAGATTCCTGATGCCATACACAAGCACTCTTTAGATCTCATGATAACTAAATCTGCTGCTTTACTCATTTCAAACCAAACAACTCCAAGAATAAAGATCAGATAAACTAAAAATATGAACCATAAAATCTCTTCAATTTGGAATAACATGTTTTCTCTCAGATTTACTCTTCTACAGGGCCGTTGGGGCTAAACCAGCTATAATCGACCTGATCTTACATTCTTTAGGGCATAATCAAAATGTGATACAATAATTATAGCAAACAGGCTAATAAAAGGAAAAAATATAGCTCAAAGTCTTTTTTTACAAATTAACCCCATCCGGCCTCTGGCAGGGGACACCAGTGGATGAAGCCCTGTTTTATCTGCTTTACCTTCACTCACTACTGTGTTGGTTTGGCGATTGGACAAAATGTGGATACTGGAGGCAGAAATGAGAAAGAACTGTGTCCTCAGCCAGCCTCAGGCACACGGCCTCCTCTTTAAAAGGTCTTACTGAAAAAGAACCCCCCTGGCTGAGGGATTAAAACAGCGGGGATGACTGCTGGAGGAAAACGACCAACCACAAGAGAGTACCTGTTTGTAGCATGTGGCTGTATGTGTGCTCGCCTGTATGCACATACATAATGCATGTTAGTGGAGTATTAGGACAAAGGAATAAGGAGAGCAGCACATACATGAGAGAGAAAAAAAAAGGGTGTCAGGGGACTAAAAAGCCCTGCCTATCCTTGGGGGCGCAGGTGTTGTCGACTGAGACCCCCCCCCCCCCCCCCACTCCAGCAGAGGGGCAGCCTGGGTGAGTGGCACATGAAGTCTTTCACTGAAACACAGCAGCCAGATGTAAAGAGAGCTACATAAAGAAGTACTACATGTGCCTTATGAAAAGCTTTAAAAATATCACATTTTCTGTAATATAATTTTTTTTTCTTATCTCAGTTGCAGTGCGCTGTTGAATGAGAGTTAAAGTCAGAGTGCCCTCATGTCAAATTGTGTTTAACCTTGTGAAGCTTATAGAAGCTACATTCAGCATCATATCTGCAAAACAACCAAGAAGAAACCTGTGGTTACTGTTTGAGGGGGGCAACCCAAATCAAAAGCACAAATATATGTGGCCCTAATGGTACACTGAGCTTTCTGCCTTCTTGTATTTTGTCTACTTTTATATTCAGAGTATTCTTAAATGGAAGGTTATTGCTTCACCATCCTTTCTTTTGGTGTGGAAAGAGATGGACATTAACCAACCATACAGACGTATGGCATGCAAGCCAGCAAGCTAGCTTTTTGCTTTCGCTAAAGTATTGTTAAGAACGTAAACGTTGTTGTGAGTCCTTCAAAATTGAAAACTGAAATTTTAGGGTAGGTTTGTGGGAAAATGTTGGTGTTGTTGAATGCAGTTGATCAGGGCTGTGATGTCACCTTAAAATCCTTTCTACAAGCCTTAACTGGACTGTAAACCAAACCATCCCTGAAACCAACGCATCAGTGTGAACACTGTGTACTACAAATACAACATCATTAAAAGACAACTTTAAACCTAAGTGTGTTTACCAGGTTTAGAAAAGGTTATACCTTATGTGTGTAAAATCACACACATTGAAGTTACTGACCCCGGGCAGACCAACACAAAGCGGCCTGGAGCTGATTTACACACATACAGCAAACAATAAAAGACAGAGCTGGAATTTCATCTGTGGATGCTGCCAAAGCAAACACAGTAAAGCAGCTCAGAAAAGAAGATGCAGCCTGCAGCTCAGCTGGCTACTGGATGGCTGTTATTCTAAGAAATGTGTGTGAGGGAGGGAGAAGAAAAAATCCTCCACATGTGATGAGTAGGGAGTAGTTTCTGGAACAGCAGCATTTACACACTTGCATAGACACACAACAGCAGGTGTGTACTGTAGTGTAGGCTATATCTATCTGTATGTTTTTTTTTAAGATTAAAGATAGTGAAGTATGTATTCAAACTGTGTTAATCCTTCTATTGTTTTAACTTGCTGAAATCACTGAATAACAAACACACCAGCACAAACTCCATAATGAGTATGAGCTGTGCAGCAACACCAAGTTTTTGTGGTCAGCTTCTAAATATGATCCATGAATTAGCGTCACAACACCACCGTGAAACAGATGTGATTCTCTGCCATTGGACGGGCAGAAGTAAACAGCCGTGTGCATGTGTGGATCTTTGTAATACGATTCTAAAAAGTAGAATGAGGGCTAAATTACATCAGAGCAGAAAGAAGGGTCTGGGCGGTCGGGAGAACAGCGGTTAACAGGAGACAGTAAACAGGTACTGGTGATTGATGCTATCAGCAGCCATAGCCAGCTCCTAGAACATGGAAGTGTTCACTGAAGGACCTGTTGACGGAGCTGTGTGTGGTGCAAACCTTATAAATCAGAGAGGGAGGAATCAATTCTGTTGTTTCTCCTCCAGGAAAACACACCAGGAGAGTAAAACACTATTTCCTGTATTCTGATGTGATTTAATGCTCCTTTATGTTATGACATTGTCTTTGTTTTTCTTTAAAGAAACCCCAAAGTAATTACTGATTATTTTTAACACAACTTTCTACTTTTGAGCTGCACTTTTATCTTTTTTACCTTTACAGACTGAGCCCTGAGTTAATATCTGCCCCTTTCTTAAAAGTTTCAGTTTACTCACAGAAAGCCCTGGGACATGGTGTCTGGGGCTGCTGAGCTACCTGTTTTCTGTTTTACTGTAACTGCTCTTCTTTCTCAGTGATGGAGTGTTCTTGTTACCGTTAATACTGTCACTGTCTGTATTTGTATATTTGGATCTGCTCATATTCTTTCCTTTGTTACTCCTGGCCATTTTGGTGGATTTGTTTTTCATTTCTTAGTCGGTTGCTTTTTGTTGTCTGTTTGTGTATTTTGTCTTTGTTTTATTTGTTATTTTTTTCTCTTTTGAATTGTTGTCAATTTTAATCATCATGTCATATCGTGAATTGTCTTCTGTTAGGACCCTCTTGAGAACGAGATGGTATATCTCAGGGGGCTTATCCTAATAAAATAAAATACTACTAAAAAAATAACCTGAGCGTTGTTGCTGTTGCTAGCTTGATGTTATAAAGTCAGTGTTGTTTACCCTTTTCCTTTGCTTCAGTTTAAACAAAACCTGTATTGTCATTATTGGTGCTTTCACTAGACAACAACAGGAATCCTGACTGTGTGTATGAACTCCTCTCTCTCTCTCTCTCTCTCTCTCTCTCTCTCTCTCTCTCTCTCTCTCTGAAGGTTGAGCGTGCCTTCGGAGTTTGGCATTGGTATAAAGTATGTTTTACATTTTC
Source organism: Labrus bergylta (assembly GCF_963930695.1). NCBI lineage: Eukaryota > Metazoa > Chordata > Actinopteri > Labriformes > Labridae > Labrus > Labrus bergylta. Next base: position 17,136,211 of record NC_089200.1, read on the forward strand.
AGACAAAAACATTGGTGGGGACAATTCAGTGCTAGTTCAACATTGAAGGGAAACATTACCCTGAACCCTACCCAATTCATTGTCCTTACTAAAGTAATTGTTTTTTTTCTCTAACTGGTGGCTGAATTCATTTTAAAAAAGTCCATCTTTAATCAATTTTGATTACTTTAAGGACCTTTTTTTTTGCCATTTTATTTAACCAATTGACAGTCAGTAAGACAAATGATCAACGCACTAATCTACCCCTAAAGAAGAAGACATAGAAATCTGTGACTTTGAGACATGTGAAAAATCCATAGAAAAAAGATCAATTAATCATTGATTACTCACCCCAGCCTGATATAATACAGTTTAATGTTTGAAGTATGCTGTACATTTTAGTTGGTTGATAATGTAGGCTAAACTTGTTCATTTTCATTTGTTCTTCTCTCTAGTATGAACATTTTTATTATTGAATTTGACCACAGCTTGAATCAAACCTCTGCCAGCAATGACAGCACACGTTCCAACAGACCTGGCCAATAAGACACCGGGGGGCAATGCGGTCATCCAATCAGCCAATACAGGCAAAGATTGTCATGCATCACCACAGATAATTCTCTGCAGTCCAGAAAAGCTCTGTTGGCACATTTATCTCTGTCAGTGGCACACATGAGCCGCAGAGACTGGAGCATCTGTCTCAATCTACACATGCACATACTGTCCGCAGTATGGAGTTATGGAGCGCCAGACAGTCCCTCCTACAGACATACGTCCCGTCAAACTGAACCGAGAGCCCAGTTTGTCATCCAAGCTGTTCACCGCGTCCATCCCTCCATCACAGCGATCCAATTCTCAGGGGGGGTCGCACATACAAAACCAATCATGGACACACATACTGTACACCCACAACCAAATGCTGGCTTTGAACTGCATTTAAAGAAACCGCCAGGGTTGTTCAGGGGTTCACGCTGCCATTGAAACTCAAGTACTGACCCTTCTTTCCACAAAAATACTAATACAAATCAAACACTACATCAATGACATGTCAACAAGAAATAAATCAATTGGTGTTTTGGAATCAGCTTAGTGTGGCAGTATCGTGTACTTTGCATTTTCTAGATATCTGATCGTTAAATTACCTGTTTTCAGTTGATTTTTGTTACATACTTGTTTTATCTGTGCCTTGACTGGCAAACGGAGCGAAACCCAAATACCATATTTTTGGAGGCCAATAAAGATACAGTTTATCGTTACAACTGGTTTTTGAGCATTGGGTCTGCAGATGAACTGGTGTTGCTGTCATGTGTCTGTTAATGTCCTCTGATCCTCCTTCATGATTGATATTCATTACACTGTGTCACATGCTGCCCATGCACCAGAAATACTGTGGGTCTCATTAACCTAAATTCTGCGTCGGGCAAGTCAAGTGTTGGTACAGTATTAACTATAAGGGGACAACTGACAGCAAAAAAAAAAAATATTCCACTCTTTCTCAGACAAAATACAAATCGAATGAGCAATAGTCAGATGATGTATGAGGTGTCAAACATGTACACATGAACATAGGTGCACCACAGTTCATCCAAAAACACCAGCAAAACACTGCAGCGAGACTCATTTATATCATGTGAGTGAGATAGTGTGAGGAGCAGACAGCAGGGTGCAGTGTGTGCGGCTGACAAGCTGCGAGCAGAGCGCTGGAGCAGAACCTTATTTAGCTGCAACAATGCCATCACAAGGCCCAGAGCAGGAGACACTGGAGAGAGGAGGCAGCAGCCAAGGCATGCTAAATATTAGCTGGGCTGGACGTCATTCTGCCTGGTTATACAAACACATGCCTCGTAAGAAACTAGCTCATGTTCTATATTAAGGACAAGCTATGGGTGCTACTCAGTGTCATCTCCAATACATATCAGGCGGCGCACTGAACAGAAGTACAGGTTTGGATTTGAGTGCAGTGGTGAGAATTGGCTCCATTTCTTTGTCTTGTGCAATTCCAAATAGAGTTTGAGTTTGGATGCATTAATAGAAACATGTGAGCCATCTGTGTTCACTTTTTCTTTTTCTTAATGTTTAAAGATGAAAAGAGTCATCTTATTTATCAGGAAAAGTTATTAAAAAATGACATTTTACTTGCAGTCCAATTTTACGCTGCTGTCTTTGACTAGTGTTGTAGTTTGTTCTCTTGTTTACACTTTTCTGAAGTTCGGTGGAGCGACACACCCCCCATTCACACATTATGAGAAGACACAAACATGGTAGCATGCAGTAACACATGTCTCTGCAGCCAAAACTGTGCAGGAGAGGGGAGACAATAAAGAGTTAAAGTCACTAAGCAATCAGAAATTACATATGAAACTGTATCTGATACAAACAAAAACAAGAATTCACACCGTTGCCAGAAACACAAGAGCTGTAGACAAACATTTTGGGACCAATCGCATGGTGAGTAACTCAAATGTGCACCAATCGCAGGCACACACACTGCCAGGGCGGCCATCTTTAGTAACAGGAGCCAGAGCTGACAAGTTTGGTCTAGGATTTTGAGGCCCAGAAATTCCTGCATGTCTGCATACCACAGTGTGTGAGGGGAAGGAAGAGGGGAAGAGTGAGAGAGAGAGAGATAGAGAGAGAGAGAGAGAGAGAGAGAGAGAGCACAAACCCAAGGAACAGAGGGAATGAAAGGAAAAAAGGAGAAGGGAGGGAGAGGAGAGGGAGGATCCTACACATAAGGTGGAGCGAAAGAACAAGCAGGGAAGAGAAATGGAGGGAGAGAAAAAAAGAGACAAGGAAAGACCACTTATCTTTTTATCCGTATTGTTCTTATCATGTCTGACACTTCTGGGGCTTTACCACACAAAATTGAAACTATAAGCAGAGCCTTCAAAGTGTAGTCAGAGGAAAGATTGAGAGTGAACAATCGTGCTGTACAACAAACTTTAACAACATATCAATTAAGTCTGTGGAAGAGAGACAGAGATGACAGTGGAGCAGCAGCGGCCATTTTCACTGCAGACTCATAACTGTCACCACTCTCATATCAACAAGGGATACATTAGGTCAAACAGAGAAAGATTATCACAGCATTTTATAGCCTTCTTTCAAACATATATGACCACTCAAGCTATCAGGAGATGGCACTGGTAGCCAAGGGTTTAAATAAAAACGAAATGAATGAAATATTTCGTATCACATTGGTTTCACTACTGAAAGCAGCAACAAGCAGAACAAGGTGCAAGTCGAAGAGGTTCTAGTTTTTCAGATTGAAGCTTTGCCAATCTGTGTGCTAATGCCAACAGTACAGGGGCGACACAGACGCTGAGCCATGCAGCAGAAAAGACAGGAACCGAGGTTCCATGATAACTGAATACCTTATGGCACTTTTTCATTACTACGTGAGATAATAGATTACAATGAGATCTATGACATTTGATGCCAAAGCTTGCTCGACTATAAATGCAGTAGAAAAATACCGAAACTGAGCCACAAGTAACATTTAAATCTGCTCCAGAGCTGAGAGAGTATACTTTTCCATTTTAGATGTTTTTAAATATTTAGATACCAATCATCTCATGCCACTTTTGCAGCATTTGTGTTCCTGCTACCAGGTAAAAACTCTGTAAACACGCACCTGTCCATGTTCCACTTGGGCACGTCCTTTCTTTGGGAGCCCTCCTGGAATTTGTGTGTGTGTGTGTGTGTGTGTGTGTGTGTGTGTGTTATGGCCAGCAAATGGCCCATTGGTTACTGACCCCCGTCCTCACCTCTAACCTCAATAGGTCAGCCCAAGGTCACATTCTCCCGATAATACGAGTATGCATCTGTCCCACCACCCATACCGAACCCCCTCCTCTGAGCCTGGTGTTGGTAAAATGGCCTTAAATAGACAAGAGGTACTCCGGACTGTACCATTTAAGCCTGAATAGGAGAACTGATGACCATCAAAGCTCCTGTTTACTGAACATTGAGTTTTGTCTGGACAGAACTAAATGGAAAATGTTTGGGTTTTGAACGAAATTCAAGTATGGGGAGGTCATTTAAGTTTAAATCAGGAAAAAGAACTTCAATAAAAACAAAGATGATTTGTATTGAAGGCTTCTCGTGTTTCTGGTGGACTGGTCTCGCTCGGCCAGATGATCAGGGTGTACACAAAACATCAAGACATAACAATCAGAAAGCAGAATAATCATTTTTCAAGTGTTAGGTGTCAGATGAGAATTAACTCAACAACCCACACACTGCCAAGAACACATTCCCAACCTGTGGGAAATGCTGCTTTCCCAAGAAGGTGATGTAACGACAAAGGTTCTTGCAGATTTCAAACGTCCAAACATCGCCTCCCAGCCTCTTCAGGGGAGCCGTGATACCACCTCAAAGTAGCCGTGAAATTCCAAGTATTTGACGGAGCATAAGCATCACATATTCCAAATACAGTACATAGTAGCACTGGCTACAGACGAAGTTAAGCCCCGAACACATGGTTCTGAGATCTCTGTGCCGTTTGAGCATATAGAGCCAGCAGCGATGTTTCATTAAAGGGATACTTCACCCGTTAAAACATGAATCTGTATTGACATTGGGTCATATATGTAGTAGAAATGTGAAATACATTTTGAAGTTGGTGCCTTCTTGGCCGAGAAAAGGCAGAAAATGTCTTTATGGCTCATGTGGATGAAAGACACCAAATCCCAGAATGCATAGCACCACAGGCCACTCCCACTAAGGTCCTCTACTTAGACATATTTACTTCAAGACATAAGGCCGTTTCCTCAACTGATTCAGAGATTTCTTCCAGAAGGAATTGGCATCTTGGAAATTGCTGGCAGGAAACAGACTCTATGTCTGTGTCCATAGGCAAACAGTGAGAGCACCGACACTACCATTCCGCCCCAGCTCGAGCCGGCAACTGCTCCTCGTCCTCACCGCCGCCGACAGGCAGGCCCTTATGTCTCGGCTGCTGAGCTGGCAGCAGCTGGTGGCGGCCAGCAATACAGCCGCGAGACGGTTGCTGCCGACAGGCTGGTCTTGTGTCACGGCTGCTATGACCAGCGGCGGCCCCAGCGGCTTATACATCCCTACATGTTGGGCTAATGTTTGTTAAAAGAAGGACTGTTGTCTTGTATCTTCACTAATAAAAGTACCATTCATTTAGGCAGCTTCATGACTTTGGATTTCATGCAGCATACATCTTCTGTAGGTTTCACAAGTTTCACAATTTACTGAATTAAACAAATAAAACTGTGTGCAATCATCAGTAGTATACATTATGATCAGAGGGTTTGAGTATGCTCTGATAGTTGTTTTTGTTCAGAGTATTGTGTATATCTAGGAAGGGTTATTTGAGGAGCATGATCTGTAAGACTGAAAAAGTAGGGGATTGTGCTTGTTGTTTTTGTCTCCAACATACTGATCATTTTTGTTGTGCATGATTTGTGTTTTTAAAAATCAGTATTTATTTTCCTGTCCTTCTAGTACCTGAATGTCAGTGCTGCGCTTGTGTTTTTCAGTTGAAATGTCAGCAATCGTCACAAAACAAGACGTGGTGTTACTGTTGATCACAACCTTTGAGTTTTTCAAAAATTATGATTAAATGAATTCATAATGTAATAAACATTTGCAGCCGTGTCACAGTGTGGCATCTGTGTTGGGAGGCTTGTATATCCTTAATGCTGCGATTCATTCATGTAAATTCTTCCCTTTACTTTTCTCTCACATAAAAAATAATATCCCACACATCCACGTTCTTCACTTGCCGCCAGCCTTCCCCAGGGCCCGGTTATACAGCTCAGCAGTAGGAAGTGCTCTGGACAAAGACAGGAAGTAATGAGGAAGTCCATTCACACAGCTCAGGCTCTAACAACCCCTTGTCTGCCAACGCACTTTCCTCCACAGCACATACATGGATTTTCAGAACAAGAAAAAAAACCTTATGTACGGTTGTAATTTAATTATAACCTAATTCTGAAGGGTATGGGTGTATATTAGCTGACACGATTGAAATGTAAATTCTTAAAATAATGGGACGAAGAATGTTAAGTGTTCAGGAATGACTCTCACCTCCTCTGCACCTTTAGAAAAACAAACGGCAACAGTAGCCATACATCTTGTTCCAGCATGTCTGTTATCCTCAGATAGCCCCCATCCTCTCCACAATAAAGGCTACTCACATCTCCAAGAGCCAATAGCCTGCTGGAATAGTGATCAGCAGTGTCAGCAGGCTCTACTTAGCCTTGTGTGAACGCTTGTGCTCCACTTGGCTCTCTGCATAAGTGTGTATCTGTTGTGCATTTCTGTATCTGATTGTGTGTACTGTTACACTTTCATATGTGCACTGTATTTGTGTGTTTGTGAGTGTGTGTGTGTGTATAGAGCAGGATGTGGGAGTGCCCATTCATTGATGAGTTGGACAGAGCGAGAGAGAGCGAGAGAGCGAGAGAGCGAGAGAGAGAGAGAGAGAGTTTTCTAGATCCCCCGGGGCGCCCGGCTAGCACTGCCTGCTCATACTTCTCTCAATGCAGGAACAGAGCTGGTAGAGGAAATCACACACACACACACACACACACACACACACACACACACACACACACACACACACACACACACACACACACACACACACACACACACACACACACACACACACACACACACACACACACACACACACACACACACACACACACACACACACACACACACACACACACACACACACACACACACACACACACACACACACACACACACGCACACACAGATAAAAAACTAAAGCCAGCTTATCAAAGTTAATTTGGATTTGTGAACAAGGATGCAAGCTGCCAGGCAGGAAAACACAAGTGCACGATTATTAACTCTCTCCCTCTCCATCTGTCCCTTTCAATCGTTCCTTCCATCTTCTCTTCCCCTCTCCTAAGTTGTAGTCTTTTTTTCTCACTCCTTCTCCCTCGTAGGATATTCATTGTAACTCTAACACCAATGAGT